>NC_142032.1:61129752-61436152 GCF_982192425.1 Myodes glareolus | reverse complement strand
TAAAAAGGGGGCGTGGCCTATTTAAATTAGAAGCAGGGTTCAAAATAAATATTAAAATTACTTTTAAAATGCTTCCGGTGCATCTGTGTGCTACAGCGCCATCTTGTCGTTTCATGTTTCATGGCTACTCAACTTAGAATTCTTCTCTGTCATCAGTCATCTGACCTGGCCCCCTGCCCTCTATGAGTAGTGCCAAGCACTAAACATACTGATACAGATGGCATGTATAGTGACATTTGTTCACCCCTTTTGGGATGTTGATTGACTGGGTTCTCACTCCTTTTTAGCCTAGCTGCAACTCCGTTTAAGGCACAGACTGAGAACTGACAGCAGCTGGTATGGGACTCAGATACAAGCATTGCCTAAAGTTTCATTTGTACTCTGAAATGTTTGTCCCCCGGTTTTGAGGGAGAGCAGAAAGAACAAAGACTCAAAAAAAAGAATGAAAGAAAGAAAAAAACGTGTACTCCACTGAAACCCACTAGTCTCTACCCTTTGCACTTTTGCAGTCCAGCTAATCTGTTTATCTTACTCATCTTATCAGCCCAAGCTAAGATTTAATGATTTCCTTTCCCTTTGTTATCCAAGTCCTACCTGAACTTCTTTACTTAGTGGCAGAGATAGGCATGTTTGGGGAGAATGAGACTTTCCGTAGGGGAAGATAATCAAACTTTAGGGGAATTCATATCTGATGGGGGTGACTCAACGTGCTACAGACATTCTTTTTCATGGGAGAAGGGCAGATGGGATTTCTCACTATGCTTGTGGATGACCCCCAAGTCATATCTGTGGTCCCTAGCAGAGGGCACCTCACACTTCACAAAGGTGAGGCAGTCTTTTCCTCACGAAGATTCTAGCTCTGCTTTGGGGCTGGTGACCAGAAGTATGTGGCAAGTGCTGCCCTCTGTTGTCTGCTGCAGTGTTTCTGGATGCTATGAGGGCCTTCTGAGAACATTTGGCTGGGATTTACCAAGCCAGAGGTTGGCATGGGGAAGGCGAAGGCTTACTCCGAACCCCTGAAGCAATTCCTTGGAAGTTCCATAAGAGGAGGTACTCTTTGAGCAAGTAGAAGCCCAAGGGGCTGGAGGGAAAATTGGCTACATCCCATAGGTCACAGTCAGAGAAACAGTCTTACTTCTTCCAAATGAATCCAAGTTCTGTCCCCTGAATTCCTACCTCTGACTATTATATCCAGGGCTATTTTTATTCTGTTAGGGTCTTAGAACACAGAGTATTTAAGGAAGAAGAGAATGCAGATGAAGAATGCCCATGGAGCAAACAAACCATGGTGCCACCGAGGCAGAAATAAATGGGGCACTGGACATCAGTGAGTTACAGTTTGAGGGGCATGATCTTTCAGAATTATATTTTATAGGTGTTCCATGATTGAGGGACACAGTTTATGGGACACAGGAGGAAGGGACCATAAAAGAAGAACTAATATTGGGGTGCAATCATGAAGATATGGCCCAGAAACAATCTACTCACTTGATATTTCGGGAGAGGAGAGTAACTTAATTCAAGGGGTCTGTCTGAGCTCTCATTTATGGAAAATAGAGCTGAGGTACCCCTAGAAATCCTGAGCAGCTACTTGGCCTTGCTGGGTTGCTAAAGTGGCCTCATGCTGACATCTAGTGGCCATATCTGCAATTACAATTCACAGTCTAAAGTTCTTACTGCAGGAATTTGGGGGTACTCAGGGAGGCGAATTGGTGATAGGTGAAGCTATGACTCTTTCACCCTACAGAGAGACCTTCTGTAGCATCAAGGTACAAGTGAGTTCTTTAGCCTTGTACTTGGATTTTTTTTTTTTGGGGGGATCTCTACTCTATCAGGCATTTTTTTTCCTTTGCTTATCTTCCTGTCCTAGGACTTAGGAGCATCCCAAATTACATAAACTCCAAACAACTTGGATCATCCACTTAGTTCTATGAAAACTGTCATATTTATATTAGAAATAAAATTATTATGGACTCTTTCTGGGTATAATCCCCGGATCCCAGATAAGAGGTGGGGTCCCTGGGAAGAACTAGGGTGGGCTAAATTTTGTTCTTAATTTCTCTTGGCAGCCCCACCACCTTGTATCTGTAAAGGAAATTTGCAAACCTGGCTTAAGCTCGACATCTGGTGGCCATTTGAGAAATTACACTGAAGTTTCAGAAAACACCTCTCTTCCCACAATCATAATTACAGGGTGCTTTATGAAGCCTTGGGAATGGAGAGAAGAGGGCAGGTGTCGGGGCCGGGGGGGAGGGCATTCAGGGGTAGAGTATCTTGCAAGAAGGAGGCCATGATTCAATCCATAACACAGAAAAAAAATCTCCTCTTATTTTACCTACACATAACTGTCCTTAACCCTGCACATTGACTTCCTCCCCTTGGCGGACAGGCAGGAAGAGGACCACCTTCTCAAAAGGTACAAGGTCATAGCTGAGAACCCAGAAAACTTTGTGCTCGGGGATGAGGGGCACATTCTATATACCCATTGAGTATCACACAGGAATAGACTGGGCCCAAGGGACTGGTGACTGCCAAGGTTCAAATACCTACTCTACTCATTACTTTGAGCAATCTACCTTGAGCTTCCGTTTTCCCTCCTGACCTCACAGGTTGTTTCTGGAACCATGTGGAACTGTATCTGAAACAATCCAGAACCCATGCAGTGGGAAACCTGTTCATAACAGGTCTTCTACCTGTTCAGATAAAACTTTACTCGAGATGGGACTCTGGGATTTGAAGTAGAACACTGGCTAGAGCTGCCTTAAGAACTGAGTTGGGACTTCAAAGAACTGCAAAACCCTTCTTGTCCCAACATACACAGTGGACCTTAGGACCAGACCATCCCTTGTCTGCGGCATGGCCCTGCTGGTCAGGACCAGAGCATCCCTCGTCTGCAGCATGGCCCTGCTGGTCAGGACCAGAGCATCCCTCATCTACAGCATGGCCCTGCTGGTCAGGACCAGAGCATCCCTCATCTACAGCATGGCCCTGCTGGTCAGGACCAGAGAATCCCTCGACTACAGCATGGCCCTGCTAGTCAGGACCAGAGAATCCCTCGTCTACAGCATGGCCCTGCTGGTCAGGACCAGAGAATCCCTCGTCTACAGCATGGCCCTGCTAGTCAGGACCAGAGAATCCCTCGTCTACAGCATGGCCCTGCTGGTCAGGACCAGAGAATCCCTCATCTACAGCATGGCCCTGCTGATCAGAATCAGAGCATCCCTCGTCTACAGCATGGCCCTGCTGGTCAGGACCAGAGAATCCCTCGTCTACAGCATGGCCCTGCTGGTCAGGACCAGAGCATCCCTCGTCTGCGGCATGGTCCTGCTAGTCAGGACCAGAGCATCCCTCGTCTACAGCATGGCCCTGCTGGTCAGGATCAGAGCATCCCTCGTCTGCGGCATGGTCCTGCTAGTCAGGACCAGAGCATCCCTTGTCTGCAGCATGGCCCTGCTGATCAGGACCAGAGCATCCCTCGTCTACAGCATGGCCCTGCTGATCAGGACCAGAGCATCCCTCGTCTACAGCATGGCCCTGCTGATCAGGACCAGAGCATCCCTCGTCTACAGCATGGCCCTGCTGATCAGGACCAGAGCATCCCTCGTCTACAGCATGGCACTGCTTGTCAGGACCAGAGAATCCCTCGTTTACAGCATGGCCCTGCTGGTCAGGACCAGAGCATCCCTCATCTACAGCATGGCCCTGCTGGTCAGGACCAGAGCATCCCTTGTCTGCGGCATGGTCCTGCTGGTCAGGACCAGAGCATCCCTCGTCTACAGCATGGCCCTGCTGGTCAAGACCAGAGCATCCCTCGTCTACAGCATGGCCCTACTGGTCAGGACCAGAGCATCCCTCGTCTACAGCATGGCCCTACTGGTCAGGACCAGACCATCCCTCGTCTGCGGCATGGTCCTGCTGGTCAGGACCAGAGCATCCCTCGTCTACAGCATGGCCCTGCTGGTCAGGACCAGAGAATCCCTTGTCTACAGCATGGCCCTGCTGGTCAGGACCAGAGCATCCCTTATCTGCACCGTGACCTTACTGGTCAGGACCAGAGGACTCCTTCGTCTGCAGCATGGCACTGATGGTCAGGACCATAGCATCCCTTATCTGCACCGTGGCACTGTTGGCCTTTCCCAAGATCTTGCTCTTGGCTAAACCCTTTCTCCCTGATCTACTCTAAGATCCAACTTCCATCCCTCCTCCATCTAGGAGACAGGATCCTGTATAAGCTCCTAGTCATGTAACCATGGCTATGTGTGGAGCATATGCAGGAAGTACACCAGCTTCTTTTTCTCCACAAAACCCACATGGGAGCCAGGGTCATCTCCAGGAGATGAAAGCCAGAGACTCCCCGATCTGAGACATAATCTTCCATCTCTCTGATCCACTAACTCTCACGATTCAGCCCACTGGCCCAAGAAGGCTGAGGGTGAAAGGGGAGACAAGAATTTCTTCTTACACTTACAACACACACATTTTGTATAATTTGTAGCTATAACCACCCCTTGTTTATGTCATGGCCAGCCCATATGCTAGGTCTTAGGGAAGAGCATAAGTCCAATAACAACTTTTAGCTGTGCCACGCCAGGGGTTATGGGGAGGCCACAGTGGACCTGTCTCAAGGCTACGCAGCTGGAGCTGGGATATGGGGATCTACCCCTTGCTGACTCTTCTTCCAAATTCAGCCACCCTTCCCATCTCCTTTTCTATATCTGGGTCCAGGTGGAGACATTTCACCTACCAGGTCCCTAACTCTGCCAACTCAAGTTGTTCTTGGTCCTCAGAAGTCAGACCTGGAGAAGTAAATCAGCAGAGCACAGCTTTGAGCACCTCAGTGTCCCCCTGGCCCCTAGGCCCGTTCTCACTACTTCTGAGCTCCCAGATGTTGCTCACCCATGCTGAGGACCTGTGTCCCAGAGAAGCTACGAAGAATCTTCCAGGTCCCCAGCAGCCCAGGTCACACAGTGGGTCTTAGGGAAGGACAGGAGACCAGAGACCCAGCTGGAGTAGGACTCAGTTCTAAAGCCACAGTGGCCTTTGAAGAGCGGAGGGGGAGTGCCAGGGCCTCAGCATGGACAGCCACAAGCTGGCAGGGCTGAGAGCTCCCACTCTGTTGTCCACAAACACAGATGGGCTGGGAGAGTCAGAGGGAGGTCCTGGTGGAATGTGGGTCATTGTCAGCTGTAGGATTCTAAAGGCTCCTCAGGACTGCGGGGAATGAGTCCTAATGGAAACGCGAGGGGCTATGGACGTTCAGGTTTGGCAACTTTAAGACCCACTTCTGCCACTGGCAAAGTATAAGGTATGTCTGGGAAATAGTCCACAGATGGGAGTCACACATGGCCTTTGGGACTTGACTGGCCAGCCAACCCCAGTCAGTAACCTTGACCCTGAATCCGGATCTAGTCACTTTGAACACGCGGATGAAGCACTGGGTGGGTGTTACAACACTGTGACAGCTCTCAGGCTGAGGAGCCCTGGCTTAGGTCCTCCTTGGAGACAGAGGCTTGTTGGTAACCCCATTTCTCAGTCCAGGCCCAGATTCAAGGGTCAGCCTCAGGGGTCTGCAGCTCAGCGGCAGGGTTCTGGCTACCCACACCAGAAGGGTGGCAGGTGAATTATACCAAGGTGTGTGCATGTGTGTGTGTGTGGGGGGGAGATGGTGGGCTACCTGGGGGCCAGGCAGTGAGCCAATGACTCCAAGTGGACTGGCTCAACGCCACTAGGTGACTTGGCGCCAGCACAGCACGACTAGACAACACAGGGCCGCCTCCACAGCTTCACTTTCGAAGGAATCTGCCTCGCTGCTCTGTGGCCAGGCCAGAAACAATAGTGGGGGCGGGGGGAGAGAAACGACACTGTATCCAGGCTCTTCTTCAGCTCTCAGACCCCTGGCCACGCCACCCCCAGCATTCTTTTCAAAATTGACCTTCCCTTCCTCTCAGCACTGGGCGGAAGGTAGACATGGGAAAGGGGTGACCCTATCCCAGATGGGCTCTGCATGAGGCATCCTGCACCCTGGGGTCCCCGTACACCCAACTTCATGTGCAAAACAGGGTTTGGCCTTTCAGCCCGTGTGCCTAAGAAAACTCCAAGCAGAGCAAGGGGCAGACCACTGGCTCTTCTGGCACCCTATATCAGTGCCTACTAGGGCTTTGGAGACCTATCACCAAGGTCCTAGCCAGAAACAGAGTCTGCACCCCTGGCCTGTTTGCTTAGCCGTTGTATGAGAAGTTTACCCCTACACTCTCCTCTCGGCAGCTGTAATTCTAGGCAGGCAGTAGACAATTCTAATTTAAGACAGTCTAGGAATACTGCAGACACCTACCTGGGCATTTGTTCATCTGCTCCATGGGCATCTAGGAAGCCTAGACCCCAAAGGCCACACCCAGCATGATCAGACACCTTCTCTGCTTCTCAAGCCTCTTACCCTCCAGAGTTCAGAGCAGCCAGTCCCTTGGGAAACCCCTTTGTCCCTGTGAGTGCAGGGAGCAAAGGGAGAAACTCCAGTCACTAGAAGGGCTTAAGGTAGGGCCTTTGGACTTGGAGCGCCTCAAAAGCAAGGCTCTGGTGCCCTCTGTTGGACACTTCTATGACTAGCCATTTCTGGCTATATTGTCCAGAATTCACAAACGTCTACCTCAAAACACTGAGGGACACCCTATTTGAGTCTGTGGGAAGACTCCTCAGGGGTCTCCTCCACTCACAACTAGGCCAGAGATCCACAAGCCAGTGTTTGGGGATGCCTAGTGGCAACTTTTCTGGGCAGGCTGACTTAAGAGCAACCTGGTTCTGTGGTGTTTCCCAGCCCTTGGTTCAGATCCTTGCTGGGCATAACGACCTCAGAGGGAAAAAGTGGACCTCAGCAGCCCCCAACCCACATTTCATGTCACTCAGGGTCTCTTTTAGGCCTGGAGAACACGATCACAGTAAACATCTATTGATAACATAAGAAGGCAAAGACCGTCCCTGGAGCTGGGCTGAGCTGCCAGTTCATCTGTGCCAGGAAGCAAGGCGATCTTGTGGAGCTAACCCGAAGGCAGCATTGGCAGATCATTTTAGGTGCCTGGAGACCTGTACTGTGAGTGCACAGCAGAAGAGTGGCTGCCCTGGCTCCAGGCCTCAGTCACCCTGTGTGTAACATTGGTTTGAGTCTCTCCATCCCACATATATGGAGCCGAACCACCTCATTAGACCAGGCAAGAGTACAACATGGGTATAATGGCTGTCCTTGCTAATACCCTGAAAGATCCTGGACCCCCAGATGGTAGGCAGAGGTGATGAGGGGCCCCAGCAAGGTTGGGGTTGTTAGGGATCAGGTCCCCATACAGCTCCAGTTCCAACACCAAAGTGACAGGCAGAACTTGATGAAAATGTTTATCGTTGTGGGCCCCGTGGACAAGGCAAGTCCTGGTTCCAAGGGCAGGCAGCAGCCTCTGTGCTGCAGGGCTGTTGTGTGCCTGGAAGGGGCTGAGTGAGGCAAGGTCAGCAGGAGCATCTGAGGCAGGTCTATAACTGACCTACATGGGGCAACCCAGGGGCTTATGGGAACCTCTGAAGTCCTCCGCTGGCATCTCTGGGGTTGGCACTCAGTGTGGTGCTGATCAAAGACCGAGTCTGACTCAATCTCTGCTCCCTGGGCACTGGGCCACTTTGGGTGACTGCTTCTTGTCTCCTGGAGGGATTGAGAGGCAACACACACCTGTCTCTAGTATTCTGCCTCCTCTCCTCTTCAAGGCCAAGAAGGAGAGCCCCAAACCAAAGTTTCAGGAGGCCCCAGGAAACCAGGAAGGTGGGGATGTGCCTCTGCCTGGGCAGGTTAAGGGTTCTGGGGGCAACCTGCCTCTCCCTTGAGGCCTGATCAAAGGCCCCAGGAATGAAGCCAAAGACAGAATTTCTGATATCTGGACCATACTTCTGAACTCCCAGAACCCATAGCAAGAGTCTACTGCATATTCGGCAAAGTTGGGCTTGCCCCACAGGCCCAAGGACCCTAAGATTCTTGTTCCCGTCGTCCCTGACTCATATGCTCTAGAGAGTTTGTAACCTGAATGGTGGTGTGCCACATCTGCCCATCCATCCATGGCCCAGGCAGCCATGGCCAATGGCTTTCTGGATGCTCAACAGATTCCCCCTCCAAACCAGTCTACTTCCTAGTTTCTGCTTCTGCTCTTGCTCTGCAGACTCACATACCTCCACTCCAGCAGGGTGCTCATCTCAGACTGTGCTAACTGACCACTGGGGCCTTCTCCTAGAAGAATCACAGCCACCTCCCTCTCTCCTCTTCCATGCTCAGTGTCCAGCCATCCACCCTCCCGTTCAGTTCTGGCCTCTTTTTCAGGGGCAGGGCTTGCAAGGGCCTATGACATTTCTCTAGGTAGGGGTGTGGTATTGTCACAGAGAGGAGGTGACTGGGTAGGTGTCTTCAGGGCTGCTCTAAGTGGCTTTCCAGCCACCAAGTTTGAGCAAGAAGCTTCCATGTCTAGCTCAGAGCCCTGTCACCCTGGCCCTGGGTTTAGCTCTCAGGGAGACACAGATTGGTTTGGCTAGGGTAGCTGGTAGGTCAGCCAGCCCTTGGGGTGACCAGGGTCACTAAGCTCTCATCTGCCTGACAGTTGCCACCCAAACTGTGTTCAGTGGGTTTTGAGAGAGAGAGAGAGAGAGAGAGAGAGAGAGAGAGAGAGAGAGAGAGAGAGGAGAGATGCTCTGTGTTGAGATTTCCCCAAAGACCTAGATGTTATGTGGCCTTTCCTTAGGATCACGGATTTTCCTAGAGGCCTAGAGGGATTGCTAAGCAGTCAGGTTCAAGGAATCTGGTGAGAGACCCTACTTAGTTGGAAGGAGAGGCTCAGAAGTGATAGGAGATCTCAGGCCTAGGCCTTGTATCATCTGGCTCCCTCATGGCCCACATTGCCTAGGACTCACCTCTGGGTCACTCCTGAGCCCTGGGGTTCTGAGGCTCCTGCCCAGTGCTGAGGGAATCCTTCTGTATGTCATTTCATCCATGTGGAATACCTCTCCTGTCCAGAGCACTAAGGGTGGCTTGGAGTGTCTGAGACGGGTTGGGGATGTTCTCAAAGAACCAAGTACCCCATAACCTTAGGTTCCCAAGCCCAGTTTCTGGTCCTTCGGGGACTCCATCTAAAATAGCCCTGAAAACAGAACTCAGGAAAGCTAGGTAGAAGCTTTTGTTAGAATATTCTGGTCCTCTTTCTTTTAAAAGTTTTCTGGGGCCCTTGAAGTTCCAGGGCTACGAGGCAATGAAGCACAGTTCTGAGCTGCTATCCGCGCTGTCTAAAGATGCCTAGATTTTCTCTATTCAGCCAGGACAATGCAGAATAAGGGCTATAGGTTACCTGAAAGTGTTGACCACTTTGGGGAGGGAATTGTCTATGTTCCAGTGGACACCTGTGGTTGCCCAGGGAGCCAAGAGGGAACTGGGAGTGCAGAGAGTCCAGAAGAGAGAGTCTTGGGGAGATCCTTTAGGAGCCATCATGGCCAGGCAGGTGAGGCTGGGGTCACTCCAGACATCCCCGCTCACATCCTATACACACATACACAGACATACAAACACACACACACACACACACACACACACACACACACAACTTGTAATGCTCCTTCAGAGATTTTATTCATTGCAGGAAAGTGAGGACAAGGGCTGGGTGGCGGCGGGGCCTAGTTGCAGTAGTTCTCCAGCTGGTAGAGCGAGCAGATGCTGGTGCAGCACTGATCCACAATGCCGCGTTTCTGCTGGGCGACCTCCAGCGCCAAGGTCTGGAGGTCATCTGCTCCGGGGCCTCCACCCAGCTCCAGTTGTGCCACTGCCAGGGAGGCAGTGTCAGAGCAGGCCGGAGCATCAGCAGCACAAAAGCAAAGACACACAGGACAGTCCAGTTAGGAGCAGAAGAACAGCACCCTGCCTACCCCAGGCTTTCTCTCACCTTGCCCCCTGCTAAGTCAGTGTAGGTGTCAGGGACTGCATGTATGTGGGACAAGTCACTGAGCATGGACGCAAGGAGCTCCACACACCCTGCCACCATCCCCCAATCAGTGCAGTGCTGTATGGGGGCCCAAAATAGGCGCCTATCCTGGGGCCTACTCAAATGTCTCCAGAACCTAAGAGCCTGAAGGCAGGATTCTCATTCTTTCCTGGCAGCTGTCATATTTATCTATGTCCAACTGCCAAGGAAGTGTGCACCCACCTTCCCCCCAGTTACCCTGAGACCCTGTGAGGTCTTGAGGGTGAAGAAAACCAGGGGACAGAATTTTGGGGCAGAGCTTACCTTGTGGGTCCTCTACTCCACGTCGTGACTTGGGTGTGTAGAAGAAGCCACGCTCCCCACATACCAAGTAGAGCGCCTCCACAAGGTGGGAACCACAAAGGTGCTGGTTGACAAAAGCCTGGGCAGGGTTGGGTTCCCAGAGGACCAGCAGGGCCAGCAGGGGCAGAAGGCGCATCCACAGGGCCATGATGGGACAATGACCTGGAAGATAGGCAGGGTTGAGACTAACAAATGGCGCATCGAAGAGAGGAGCCCAGCACATCTTCCCTTAAGTACCGGGAGTCTTGGGCGTGGAGTCAGGCCAAACAAGGTGAGTACATACCTGCTTGCTGATGGCCTCTGATTGTAGCTGGTCAAGTAGGACTGGGGGCTACTGGGTCCCCACTAGTTTTATAGTTGAAAGCCCCTCCCCTCTGCCCCCTGGACTCTGGTGTTCAGCCCATTAAGGTCTCCCTGGGGTGGCTCGGCAGATGGCCAGAGGGGCTGAAGCTGCAGTTTCTGAACACTTTCCCCATGCTGGGTCTGCAGAAAGTTCTCTTTGGGCGTCAACACCTCTACTTAGCCCTAGGGTAATTAGAGTCTTAACAAGGGACAGGGTGGCCTAATGATCTAGTTCACAGCAGGGGGTATTGCCGCAGCTAGATTTAGGCCTTGACTGAGCAATTTCCACATCATTTCCAACAGCTCCATCTGTTGGGGGCCTGGTATCTCTTTCCCTAGGGGTTCACAGTCCCCATTGGTAGCCAAGTCCTTAGCTCAGCTGAGAACCCCTGCTCACCCACAGAGGGAGGAAGAAAGCAGAATTCAGGCAGCAAGATGCTTGTTGGTCCCTTCCCCTTTGTCTCTCCTTTCACAAGCCCATAGATCACTCAGGGGTTAGCTGGATTGGTGCCCTATGGTACACCCTCCTATCCTAATACCCCAAGACAAGCACCTGAAGGCCAGCAGGTCCCCACCAGTGAACATGCTTCAGAACTCAGAGTCTTTATCTTGATCTCTTAGTGCAGGCTCTACCCCAACTACAAAACCCTTCTCAGATTCCACTTGGAGTGGTTGGGGGTTCCTTGACCCCTCCAGTCCCTGATTTGGGACTGTCCTGTTTCCCGGCCAACCAGCAAAAAACCTTGGTGTAGCTGCATGAACTAGACCTCTACCTTACGCAGGGCTTTATAGCCACTAGACTAGAACTGGGGGCCCCTTACTCCCTGCTCCCTGCCCCCCAAGAAGTGCTGTAGCCATTAATACTCTGGGTATCTGGGACACTCCAGTGCACCCACTGGAGCAGGGGATATGTGGGTACCCCAAGAGGAGTGCAGGCAAGGACAGGGCTGGGGCAGTGGGGGAGGGGTGTCCTCAGGACCATAGAGAGGCTAGAGAGCCTTGTTGAGGGTCTCACTGGGGCTCCAACTTCCCAAGGAGTATTTTTTTTCCCAAGGAGTATTTTCTTTTGACAAGCTAGGCTTGTCGTAAACTCAAAACCTTCTTGTCTCATCCTCCCAAGTTCTGATACTCAGATATGTATCACTTCTTCTGGCTCTCCTTGGAACTTTAAAAAGGCTTGGTTTTTCTGTGGCATTTAAACGCTTTCTGGGGGTTCGGTGACATACAAGGATAACCCTGAGCATGCTTGCAGGGCTTTAAGCCTTCCACAGGCCCATCATAGGTGCTCAAACCTCTCCAGGGTTTCCATGGGGATCACATCTGACTTGAGTCTCAAAGGAGCTCATGAACATGCCAACACTGCAATGGGCTTACCCCACCCCAAGGTTGCAGCAGGGTTCACAGCCTAGTTCAGGGCTTCCCTGTGACGTAACGCCTTCCTTAGAGCCTCACATGGTTCAGCATCCACTCCCTGTGAAGGTGTCAGCGTGGCTCTGGGCCTTCCCTAGAGTATCAACAGAACAAATGCCTTCCCCAAGTCTCTGTGAGATTATCGAGCTTTCTTAAGGACAATGACACACAGAGACAGCTCCAGTTTCTCAGTGGTGCTGAGACCTTCTCTAGACATTTTTGAAGCTCACAGCCTTCCTCAGAGTCTTAATAAGCACCATGGTCCTACATTATCGTGGCTATTTCAAATCCTCACAGCCTTCCCCAGGGTACTAAAGGGACTTAGGTTTTCTCCAGGTGTTAGCGAAGCCTGGTCTGCTTGGGGACTCAATGGTGCTCATATTGTCTCCCTGGCTCTCATTCAAACTCAGGATATTCCTGAAGGCGTAAGGCCTTCTTCCCTAAGGTCTCATTGGGCTTCATTGACTTCCCAACATCTGAAAAGGATCTAATTCATTGGCTTCCTGTATTAGTTCCTTTCATATCCCTGTGAATGAATCCCCCAAAGAAGCAACTTTGGGAAGGAGGGGTTATTTCAGCTCAGGGTTTGAGGGGACATGGCCCATCATGGAACAGAAGGCATGGTGGCTGGAGTTGGTCTGATTGTGGCAGCAGGAGCTTGCAGAGGCACTGGTCACGAGGCGAGGTTAGACTGGATGCCAGCCTGGCCTGTGACCCTAAGGCTCACTCTTATGACCCTGTGTCTATCAGCTAGGCCCCGTGTTTCACAATCTTCATGAACAGTCCCACATGCTGGAGACCAAATGTTCAAACACGTGAGTGAGTGTGTGTGTGTGTGTGTGTGTGTGTGTGTAGAAGCTTCACACTCAAGCCATCACAAAAGGAACTCAGTGGGTCCCAAGACCTACTCCATGGCTGCAGTGGGACCCACAGCTTCTCCTAAGGTCTCAGAGGAATAGAGAACCCGCCAGGAATCTCAGTGGGGTGCATTGCTTCCTGGAGGGTCTCAACAGGTTCCAGGTTCTAAATGGTCTTATTCTCTACCCCGGGGTCCCAGATTCTTAATGAAGATTCTGCCTCCTACACTCAGTAGGGTTCATGGCTCTCTCCAAATTCCCGCTAACATGTTGTGAGTCATACTTTCCCAGGGCCCAGAAGGAACTAAAGCCTTGGAACCTCAGTGGGACTAAAGACTTCCCTAGGAGCTCGCGAAAGGCAGTCTTCCTTGGGATCACAAGGGATTGAAGGCCTTGCTTAAGATTTAACATTGTTCCATGCTCTTCTACAGGTCTCAATGGGGTTCACAGACTTTTCAAGAATGTCTGAGGTCTGAGGCCCTTCTACAGTGTCCTAAAGGTGCTTTCCTTTCTCCTCAGGGTCTCAGTAGCCTAGCAACATTTTCTAAGGCCTCAGTGGAACATGAGAATTTTCCCGAGTCTCAGCAGTACTCAAACATCACTCAGGTGTCTCAGTAGGGGAGAAGGCTTTCTCCAGAGTATCTGTGGGCTAGAAGCCTTTACCAGGGTCTCACTAGATTTCATGGCCCAAGGTCCCATGGCCTCAGGAAAACTCAGACTTCTGAAGTCTCAGCTCTTCTTTTACCTCTATGTTTTAACTAATTAATCAGCTTGTTTGTTTACTTCCAAATGTGGACGCCAAATGGCAATCCACAGGGCACGAGTCCCTCTTTCCACAAAATGAGTCCTGGGATAAGCGTAGGCCCTCAGGCTTAGTAGCAGACACCTTTACAAGCCGAGCCATCTTGTTAAGCTCAGATATCAGTACTTGTTAAGGGCCTAAAGCCTTTCCAAGGGTATCACTTAGGCCTAAAACCTATGGATAGACTTACCAGGGCTTAAGTTTTGTCCAGTGGCTCAATGGGAGCCCAAGAGCTTCTTCGTGTCTCAGAAAAACCTAAGGCCTTTCACAGAGACTCATCGGAACCAGGCTTTACCAGGGTCTCAATGGGGCCTAAGATTTTTCTCTACGCTCTTTTCTTAGGGCCTTACTGTAGCCAAAAACTTACCCCAGGGTCTCACTGTGCCTAAATATCATCACCAGGGTCTAAATGGGGTCTAATAACTTAGCAGGGTCTCACTAAATCCAAAGGCTCCCCTAGGGTCTCTGTGGCATAAGGTTTTCCCAGTGTCTCTCTGGGGCACAGTCCTTACCCAAGTTCTCCCAGGAGCTTACAGTCCTACAAGGGCCATAATGGGGACAGAGAACTTCTCCAGGGTGTAAGACCCCAGACTCTAAACTATCATTGAGGACTTAAGTCTTACATCAGGTGACCTTAGATGTTCTCAGGACTTTCCAGGTTGTCACTAGGTTCTAAGGCCATGTTCTCATTGGGTCTTAAGGCCTTGCCCAGGTTCTCACTGGTACTAAAACATTATCCAGGGTGTCGCCGGACCTAATTTTTCTCCCTCGTTCTCACAGGGTCTTTAAAGTATTTCACAGACTTTCACTATGTAGTAGTTTGAATAAAAATGGCCGCCATAGGCTCACACACTTGAATGCTTGGTCACCATGAAGTGCCACTTTATTGAAAGGATTAGGAGGTGTGGTCGTGTTAGTGTAGGAGTAGCCTTGCTGGAGGATGTGTCACTGAGGGTGGGCTTTGAGATCTTCAAAAGTCCAAGCCAGACTCAGTGGCTTTCTCTTCCTTCTGTCCACAGGTCTGAATATAGAACTGTCAGTTATCCTATCTGCCTGTGTGCATCATGTTTCCTGTCACAAGGATAATGGACTAAGTCTCTGAACCTGTAAGCAAGTTCCAGTTAAAACTTTTATAAGAGTTGCCATGGTCATGGCCATGGAGTCTCTTCACAGCACTAGGACACTAAGACACACCGGGGCTGAAGACCTCCCCATGTTCTCACCGTGGCATGAAATCTTCTGCAGCTTCTCACTGGGACTTAAGGCCTTTTATAGGTTATCACTGGAATCTAAGGCTTTCCTCAAATTCTCATTGAGAAACAAAGCCTTCCCTATGTTCCCACTTGGGCATAAAACCTTCTATGGGTTCTGGCTGAAGTTTAAGGCATTCCTCAGTGTCTCAATGGGACCTTAAGATTTTCCCTATAGTCTCATAGTATCTTAAAGCTTCAAGTTCTTACCAGGGTCTAAGGCCTTCTCCAAGTTATCATTAGGGCCTAAGGCCTTCCCAGGTTCTCATTCCAGGGCTGAAGGCATTACCCAGGATCTCACTGGACCCCACAATTTTCCCCCAGTTTTCAGAGGGTCTCTAAGGCCTTTGACAGATTTTCACTGGGTCTGAAGACTTTCCCTATGTTCTCATTGTGGGTTTTAATCTTCTGTTTAATTTTCACTGGGGTTTAATTTTTCTAGAGGTTCTAATGGGATCAAAGCCCTTCTCCAAAGTCTCACTGAGTCTTTGGCCTTCTCCAGGTTCTCAGTGGAGACTAAAACCTACTATAGGTTCTAACGGGAGCCTTCTGTCTTCTGAAGGTTGTCACTGTGGTCTAAAGCCTTCCCCATGTTCTTATTGAGATCTAACATGTTATGCAAATTCCCACTGGATCTTAAAGCCTTGCTCAGGTTCTCACTGGAGCTTAAGGCAATACCCAAGGTCTTACTGATACATAAAAAAATTCCCAAGTTCTCACAAGTTTTATAAGGCCATCAACAGATTTTCCCTTGGTTCTCATTGGGGCCTAAAACCTCTTGCAAGTTATCACTGTGGTTTAAAGTTGAAACTGATGTCTAAGGCCTTCCCCATGTTATCACTGGGTCTGAAAACCTTGCCCAGGTTCTTTTGGTGCCCGAGACACTACCTGGGGCCTCAAAAGTGCTTACATTTTTTTTCCATGTTATCACAGGGTCTAGAAGACTTTGACATATTTTCCCTCAATCTGAAGACTTTCCCTTTTTCTCATTGTGGCCTAACCTTCTACAGGTTCTCACTGATGCTTAAGGCATTCTCTAGTTTCTCAGTGTGAGCTTTTCCATAGTCTCACTGAGGCCGATAGACTTCCCCAGATTCTCAATGGTGCCTAAACCTTCTACAGGTTCTTACTGAGGCCCAAGGCCTTCCCAGGTTTTAACTGGTATCTATGTCCTTCCTTACATTCTCATTGTACTTTTTAAAAAAGATTTATTTATTTATTATAAACTCTGCCTGCATGTATTCCTGCAGGCCAGAAGAGGGCGCCAAATCTCATTACAGATGGTTGTGAGCATATGTGGTTGCTAGAGATTGAACTCAGGACCTTTAGAAGAACAGACAAAGCTCTTAACCACTGAGCCATCTCTCCAGCCTGCTCAGGTTTCACTGGAGAAAAAGGCACTATGAAGTGTCTCACAGGAACCTAAAGGTTTCCCCATGTTTTCACGAGATTTATAAGCTTTCAACATGTGTTCGCTATGTCTGACGGCCTTTCCCATGTGCTCACCATGGCCTGAAACCTTCTATATTCCCTCACTGGAGCTTAAGGCATCCTTCAGGTACTCAATGGGGCCTAAAATCTTTCTCATGTTCTCACTGGATCTTAAACCTTTCTCACAGGGGCCTAAAACTTTTCTCTAGTTATCAGTGATATCCTAAGGCCTTCCTAGGTTGCCATTTGGGTATAGGGCCTTCCTGTTTCTCACTGGTGTCTTTCACAGGTTCTCACTGAGCCCAAGGCCTTCTCAGGTTATCACTAGAACCTAAGGCCATCCCAATATTTTCAGAATGTCTTAAACCTTGCCCACATTCTCACTGAAGAAAAAGGCATTACCAAGTGTCCCACTGGTGCCCAACATTTTTTGCTACATCTTCCAGAGTCTTTAAAAAGACCCTTCAGCTAGCTTTCACTGCATCTAAAGACCTTCTCATTCTCACTTTGGCATAAAACCTTTCCCAGGTTCTCATACGTATCTGAGGCCTTTCCCAAAGTCTCACTGAGGCCTTAGGTCTTCTCCAGGTATTCACTGATGCCTAAAACTTTCTCCTGGTACTCACTGGGGTCTAAGTCCTTTCCATGTTCCCAGTGTGTCTCAGCTATGCCCAGGTTTTCACAGGAGCCTACGGTATTACCCAGGATCTCACTGGGGCCTAAAATTTTCTCAATTTCACACTATTTTATAAAAGCTTCAATATGCCTTCACTATGTCTGAAGGCCTTCTCCAGAGTCTCACTGGTACTTAAGGCCTTCCTTAGGTCCTCACTAGTATCCAAGGTCCTTAACAAAATCTTATTGAGGCCTTAGGTTTTCCCTAGGTATTCACTGCAACCTGGGGGACCTTCTAAAGATTCTCTCTGGGGCCTAAAGACTTGTTAGGATTTAACTGATATATAAGGCCTTCTTCCTACACTCACTGAGTCAAAAATCTTTCCCCAGGTTCTCACAGGATCATAAGACATTCCTCAGGGCCTCAATAGTCCCTAAGCTCTTTCCTTTGTTCTCACTGGTTCCTAAAGCTTTTTCAGTTTCTCACTGGGGCCTAATATCTTTCCTAGGTTGTCAGTGGGCCTTAAGGTCTTCTCCAGGTTCTGAATGGGTCTTAAAGCCTTGCCCAGCTTCTCACAGAAGCCTAAAGTATTACCCAGAGTCTCACTGAGGCCTAAAATTTTTCTCAAGTTCACTCTGGTTCTATAAGACCTTCAACATGTTTTTACTCATGTTCTCACTATGTCCAAAAATCTACAGGTTTTAACTTGGTCTAAAGGCCTTTCCCAGGTTCTCACTATGATCACATAGGCCTTCCCTAAAGTCTCATTGAGACCTAACACTTTCTCCAGGTTCTTACTGGGGTTTAAAGAATTCAACAGGTTCTTATGGTGGCTCAGGGTCTTTCTAGGTTGTCACTGGGGTCCGTGTTCTTCCCCGTGTTGTCAATGAGTCTTCAAACCTTTCCCACGTTCTCACTGAAGCCTCAGGCTTTCCCCAGTGTTTCACTACTACCTAAAAACTTTTCCAAGTTCTCACAGAGTCTGTAAGGCCTTTATGTTTTCTCTGGGTCTAAAGATTTTTCACAAGTTCTCACTGAAGCTTAAACCTTTGCTCTGGTTCTCACTGGTACTAAGACATTACCCAGGGTCTCACTGGTGCCTAATATTTTCCAAAGTTCTCACAGGGTCTCTAAGGTTTTTGACAGTCTCTCACTGTGGTTTACCACCTTTTATAGCTTTCTGCTGGGGCTAACGACATTCTCCAGGTTCTCACTGGGTTCTAAGGCCTCCTCTAGGCTTCTTTGAGGTCTTAGGACTTTCTCAGGATCTCACTAAATCTTAACCTTCTACAGGTTCTCACTGAGAATTAAGTTCTCCAGTTTTTCACTATGAAATAAGGCTTTCCCTAAATTTTCATTAAGACCTTCCTTAAATTCTCACTGAGGCCTACCTAGGTTCTCACTATGGCCTAAAACCTATAGATTCTCACTGGAGTTTAAGGTATTCATTAGGTTATAAATGTGGCCTAAGGTCTTGCTCACATTCTTAGTGGTTCTTAAGTCTGCTCCAGTTACTCAGCATAACTTAAGGCCTTTGTGAGATTATCACTGGGTACTAAGGCCTTCACAGGTTGTTACTAAGGCCTAAAGTCTTCCCAGATGCTCACATTTTTGAAGTCGTTTTGCAGGTGCTTACTGTGGCCTAAGGCCTTTCCAGGTTGTCATGGGGGACTAAGACCTTCCCAGATTCTCCGAAGAACCTAAAACCTTCTATAGTACTCACTGAGGTCCAAGGCATTCCCTAGGTTGTCAATGGTGTTAAATCCCTGCCCAGGTTCTCACTGGAGCCTAAGGCATTTCCCAGGATTTCAGGATAGCCAACGTTTTTCTAAGATCATACAGGCTCTATAAGATATGTGAAAACTTCCCTCTGGGTCTGAAGGCCTTCGCATGATCTCACTGTAGCCTAGAATTTCCACCACATTCTCGTTTTGGCTTAAGGCTGCTCTACATTCTCAGTGATCGCTAAGCATTTCTTCTCAGTGTCATTGAGGCCTCACACATTTCCCATCTCTCTTACTGGGGCCTAAAGCCTTCTATATATACTCACTGGGGACTAAGGGCTTCTCACTTTGAAACTGGGGATTAAGGCCTTATCTATGTTCTTAGTGGGTTTTAAAGCCTTGCCCAGTTTCTCAGTGAAGGCTAAAGCATTATCCAAGGACTCGCTTGGGAAATAAAAATTTTCTCAGGTTCTCACAGGGTGTATGAGGACTGTGACAGTTTTTCACTGGACCTGAAGGCCTTCTGTGTGTTCTCATTGTTGTCTAAAACATTCTAGTGATAACCTGTGAAGTTACTTAGATCCAAGTGAGAATCTCAAGAAAGCCATTGGCCTCCTTGAGGGTTTCAGTAAGACCTTACAGCACAAAGAGGAACTGGAAAAAGCCCTGAGCCCCAGAGAGAATCAATAGAAGGTTTCAGGTTCCGGTGTGCACCTAAGGGAAGGCAGACAGAATGGCTTCAGTGAGACTTTTGTTTATTTGTTTTTTGAGACAGGGTTTCTCAGTAGCTATGGAGTCAGTCCTGGAACTCACTCTGTAGACCAGGCTGGCCTCAAACTCACAGAGATTCACCTTCCTCTGCCTCCCAAGTGCTGGGATTAAAGGCGTGTGCCACCACTGCTCAGCTGTCTGTGAGACTTCTGGGGAGGCCTTTAGCCCCATTATTCTAAGGATTGTTGGAGGACACAGGGAGAATAGGTTTAAAGTCTGCAAACACAGGTAAACCTGGTGAAGGCCTTTTGATCCTGTCATAATGTGGGAAAAACATTAGGCCCAAGGGCAGCTTTGCTCTCAGTATCCAGGGACTACCCGGGCAAGGCTTTAAGACCCAGAAACAACCTGAGAAGGCATTAGGCCCTGGTGATAAATGCCAAGATTCTGGTGCAATTATTGTTACATGCGCACCTGTGTCTACCAGATCATCAATGACAATGTCATTTATTCATATTTTTAGTTTTGGTCTTTGTTCGTTTAAAGAAGTTTGCCAAAATACTTGCTTTATGTTTTTTTCTTCCCTGAATTTTTTTTCTCTCTTCTATAGCTGTCCTATCATCCAGAGCAGTATGGCTTCTTGAAATAGGCATTAGGTTCTTTAATTGCTCTGAGAAAGAGTTTCCGCCTCTATGATGACAGGAAGTGACTGAACTAGATTTGGCATAGGGGCCTCAGAGAGGTCCCTCAAGGAGTTTCCCCGCTGGCAAAACATTACCTTAATGTCCTTTGTTGATCTATACTCATTAGTCCAATGTTTGCCTTTGGCGCACCTTCTGCATAATCCAGAAGGGAGGGGTATTCTGTGTGGAGAATGGTTAGAAAAACCATCGTCTCTAGGACCGCCCTGCTTACAGTCCTTTGAAAGGTGACCTTGTTTGCCACAATTGAAACACTTGATATTTTGATTTTTCTTCAAACCTCTAGAAATCACCTTTCCTATCTAAGTATCATTGTGGTCATGAGATTCAGTATTGATTGTATCTCAGATCCATTCCTCCAAGGGTGCTGATCTTGCCTTTAAAGGCCTAATTATCCGTTTACATTGAGAATTGGCATTTTCAAATGTCAGAGATTCAATTATTATTTGTCTACCTTCTGAATTTGGTATCATTCTATTTACTGTTGATGTCAATTTTTGTAAGATATCAGTGAAGGCTTCTTTCAGGCCCTGTATGTCTTTCATAAATGATTCAATCTTCATTCCTACTTCTTCAGTTCTGTCCCAAACATTCACAGCTGTTGCAAGGCATAAAGCCAGGATGTGGTCATCATATAGGCATTGCCTTTTTATAGTAGCATAATCTCCTTCTCTAAGAATTTGACTCTTGGAGATTTCCATACCTATAACCTTTACTCCATTGTACAATGGTCTTAGTCTTTTCTTTCAACCAGGCCCTCCATTGTAATTGTCGATCAGGCTCCGAGACTGCTGTAACCAAGTCTCTCCAGTCTTTGGGGCTAATTTTATTACAAGTTGGGTACAAGTTTAATATCTGCTTCACAAATGATGAATGCATGCCATATTACTATCACTTTCTTGAATCTCCTTAAATCTAACATTGCCATAGGAGTCCATTCATCTCTTACAGAGCCTCTATAATTTGGCAATTCCTGTAAGGTTACTGGATATATTAATGTTGGTTGTTTGAAAGCCTTAGGCTGTTCCTTTCTATTCTTATAATGCAACACTGAAATTGGTTCTTCATTAAATTCCTCTGCCTGGATTTGAACTATCTCTATGATCTGTTGTTTTTAGTTTTTCTAAGGCCTGTACCTTGACATTCATATCAAACAGCTTTTTAAGAGATAAACCAACAGGGTTTATCAAAATGATAATTAACATTATGTCAATCCTGGTTAAGTTGATTATCCCTTCATTTAATTCTTCCATTTTTAAATTATGCATTGCATAATCATATAGAGATGTAACTTTGTCGTAATTGTGTTTCCCATTTTTTAATGTGGGAAAAAGCTCTCTCTTTTAACTATTTCTCCCTTTAAGAATTCCCAGTTTTCTCAACAAATCTGCCAACAATGATGATGAAGATGTGAGACTGACTTCTGCTGCATAGAGCAGTAAAAGCCTGACCAGATTTCAAGGCAGATACCTAGTTTGACAGCAGCCTGAGAAGGGGTTCCAAAGCCTACAGGAGAGAAGAAAAGAAATCCTAGCCATTAGGGTGGTGACTTCAATTGTGTGTAGCTCTAGCCTATGCTGGTGGCTGTAAAGCCATAGGAAAATGGCTTTTTTTTTTGGTGAATTTGTACCCCAAAAGTTGGGTACCAGATATAACACTAATTCTAGTTGTTCTTAGTAATAGAAACCCAGAGTCAGATATAGGGGTTAATGCTGGCTATCAGAGAAGCAGAGAGGCCACTAGAGAGTCATTTCACCTCTGCCATGCTCAAACCAAATGGGTGATCCTGTCCTCAGATCGCATCTCCAGACTCCATCTGTCCCCACCAAACCTCAGACTGCAACTGTCTCCACAAACCTGACTCCACTGAGCTCCTGTCTCCTTCTGCCTTATATTCCTCTCTCCACCCAGCCATACCACTCCAGTCTCCACCTTTCTAGTGCTGAGATTAAATGTGTGTGATCACTTTGTGAGCTCTGTTTCTTTTTTTAGACAAAGTCAATCTTGTATAACTCAGGGTGGCCTTGAACTCACAGAGATCCCTCAGTCTCTGTCTCCCAAACCCTGGGATTAAAGGTGTGTGCTGCCACCACTCCCTGGCCTCTACTGGCTTAGCTCTGCACTCTGATATTCACGCAAGCTTTATTTGTTAAAACAAAATATCACCAAAAAGAGGTTGTGCTTTTGTTTCTACAGAAAACAAAAGACTGTGGATTCATTCCAGACTAAGGAAGATCAGGTCTGATTGGGAGAGACCCCTAACAATGCCGGCTACAGACATTAACCTAGAAAAACTACAGGACAGGTGATGGGTATTTTACCTGCTCAAACATAGACCAAATCATCTTTGGCTGGCCTGTGTACAAAGCACTGTCTGTTCTTATAGTAATGCAGATATGTATGTTACTGTTAAAATTATGTTATGTTGTGTGTTTTCAGAGCGACAGGGCCAATGAAAATGGTGGCCCAGGTGATCCAGTCTCTCAGAATGCCTCTGTTGCAATTTCCTCAAAGTTCTATATCCAGAACATCGTCAAGGCCTTGGCTGAGATGGTCCAGCCTCACAGGCTACTCCAGCCAGGACTTCAGTTAAGCCTTGCACTATTTTATCGCACAAAGACTGGACAACAAATGACACAGGGAACCTACCTAGGACTTGACCATTATCCCAAATTCCCCAGGGTCTCCTAAAGATGCCACCAGACAACAGGAAGCAGTCTAAAGAACACAATGCCCACATTCCCAGGAATTGGGGAGATGGTTTTTGGTCATTTGATGGGTTATAGATGTTTGTGATCATATGGGGGGTTATTTACAAGTTGTTATTGATCATGGCCAGGAAAAAAGCTAAACAAAAGAGTTGTATTTAAGGATTTCTTCCTGAAGGAGAAAAGGAAATAAAGTATAGAAATGATGAGACAAAGGGTAGATTGTTGAGTCTACTTTTTTACATTTTCTAATTTTGAGATAGAGTTATTTTTTAAGATTTATTTATTTATTTATTATGTATACAGTGTTCTACCTGCAGGCCAGAAAAGAGCACCAGCTCTCATTACAGATGGTTGTGAGCCATCATGTGGTTGCTGAGAATTGAACTCAGGGCCTCTGGAAGAATAACCAGGGCTCTTAACCTTTGAGCCATCTCTCCAGCTCCTGTTGAGTCTATTTTTAAACAACCACTAGTCTCAAATAATTTACATTGGTGTGAATTTTTGTATATTGATACAAATTTAAGATCATTTTGCTATACTGTATTTATATGTTTCTGTTTTTATTTAAGATATTGTACTTATGTAGCTAATTTAAAAATAATATTTATGTTAGGTATGTTTTCAAAGTCATTCAAAGTTATATTTTAGATAGGTGATCTTCAAATACTTGAAAAATCTAAAGAATATGGCATCTAAGATGCTTAATAGTTTTAGGCTGTTCATGAAAGCGAGACATGTCTGCTTCTAGAAGCACCAGTTTAGTTCAAAAAAGGATGATGGACATTGAAGAAATTACATATAGAGTTTGTTTTCTTTGTGGCAAAAGATAGCCATTTGTACAAGAAACTACCATTGCCTCAGCTGCTGATAGTATGCTGTCCAAATGGAACAATCAGGACACAGGAAAAGACAAGAGTTGAACTTTGCCAAGACAGAGTAGAGCAGTCCTTCAAAAATTTCTACTTCACAGAAAACTCTGTAGGCTAAGGATGGATGCCTCAGCATTGCAAAGAAACTGTGGGTGATTGTCCAAGTAGATAGATATCTCTGTCATTTTAGAAAGTTTTGCACTGTGCTTCCTGTTTACTCAGGAAATATTACATCCTTCTGAAGTCTTTGATGGAGTTGAAGACTAGATAGCTATACTTTTCCTTAGTTATGATAGAAGGTAAATTAGGTGCAAAACTGTGGACTCACCAAAAAAGGATAAATAATGGAAAATTTTCTATAAATTTGCCCAATACAAATGGACTAGACATTATAAATGTAGTTCTTACCTGATAATTGCTTTTATTTTCAATATTTTTATTATGTTAGAGTTAAAACCTTTCCTTTTATTTAGACAAAAAGAGGGAAATGTTGTGGAATGATCTTTATGCACTCTGTGAAGATTTGTCACTCAGATCGGTTTAATAAAAACATGAATGTCAAATAGCTAGGCAGGATTTTCAGGGCAGAGAGGATGCTGGGAAGAGTAGAGTCCTGAAGAAATGCGATGAGAATGAGAGCAAGAAGGTAGGCAATGCATAGATGAGAAAAAGGAGTCTTGGGGCAACACAAAGATGAATAGAAATGAGTTAATTTAATTTACAAGAACAATTTAAAAACAAACCTAAGCTATTGGTCCAGATATCTTAATTTTATAAACAGTCTGCCTGTGGGTATTTGGAAGCTTGCAAGAGGGCGAGAAATACTGGCTACAGAAGTTGATAAACTGGGAAATGATTTAGGCCTCAGTGACTTTCTGGGGAAGCTGAAAGGCACAGTGAGAGCAAGGGTAAAACCTGAGGTCCTACTGAGTTCCTGCCGGATGTCTTAGGATCTAGGGAGAACCATGAGAAGTTCTTCGTCCACAGTGAGCATCTCTGGTAGGGTTAAGAGGTTGATGGGACAGGTTGGGGCCTTAGATTCAAGGCAAACACAGAGAAGGCCTTTAGATATAGAGCGTTTATCAAGGAATTAGGTCCAGTAACATGAGCAAGGCCTTAGATACCACTGAGAATCTGGCTACAGTGACAATCTGGGAAGGCCTCACACCCGAAGTGATTACCTAGGGCAGCCTTAGGCTTCACTGAAACTTTGGGGATATCTTTAGTAGGCATTTGAATCTGGAGAAAACCTGAAGATCCAGTGAGAATCTAGTGAAAGTTTTAGGCTCCTGTCAGTACCTGGGGATGATGGAAAACCCAGAAAACATTGATAAAGACCTCAGACCCAAGTGAAAACCTACAGAAGGCCTTGGGCCCTAGGGAGAATCTACAGAAAGTATGAGAACAAGGAGAAATTCTTCAGCTACCATGAAATCCTGGAGAAGGCTTTATAGAACCTGTGAGGACTTGGGGATGTGTTTAGGCCACAGTGAATCTTTGGGTCATGCCTCAGACTGCAATGAGAATCTGGACAAAGTTTTAAGACTGGGTCATGAACTTGGTCCAAATGAGAACATGCATAAGACCTTAGACACCAGTAATGATCTGGGAAATCCAAATGCCCAGTGATATTCTGGGAGAGTCCTCAGTTTTCAATGAATCTTTAGGGAAAAGACTTTCATTGCAGAGAGTACTTGGAGAAGGCTTTATGGCTAAGTGAGAACATGAACAGAGCTTTGTAAACATTAAGAACACGGGGAAGATCTTAAGAACCATTGAAAGCCTATGGAAGGCCTTGTGCCAGTGAGAACTTGGGGAAATTTTAGGCCTAGTGATACCCTTGGGAATGCTTTAAGATCCAGTGAGAAACTAGACAGGGCATCTGCCCTGTGAGAATATGTGGAAAGACTTACACCCCAGAGATGGCTTGAGAAAGCCTTAGACACCAATAGTAATTTGGGAGGGCCTTAGGTACCATTTAAAACCTGGGAAGACATAGGCCCCAGTTATAACCTTGGGAAGGACATAGGCCCAAGAGAGAAACTCAGGGAGAACATGGAAAAGGTCATAGTTCCCATGGAGATCCTGAAGTATGTCTGAAGCTCAAGGGAAAACCTGGACAAGATTATAGGCCACAGTCACAAGCTGCACTGGGCCTAAGTTCTTCATGTGACATTGTACATGGCTTTTAATCCAGTGTGGACTTAGAAAAACGTTGAGGCCTGTTGAAAACTGTAGGATATCTGAAGCCTAAAGGAGAGGCTGATAAATGTTTTAGGCAAGAAGAGACACTCTGGAAGGTTTTAGCCCCAGTGAGAACCTGAGAAAGGGCTTAGGCTTCTGTGTGAACCTGGGCATATTTGTAGATTCACCTTTGTGTATCTTGAAAGGCCTGAGATACTTCTGACATCCAGGGAAGGTCTTAGGAATGAGTGAAGCCATGCCTAAAGCTTCAGCTATCAGTTCAATCTGGGAAGTTATCAACTCTCGGGAATATCCTGAAGTCTTTAGGCTCCAGAGACAACCTGTGAAGTTCCTTAGACCCTCAGTGAGAACCTGGTACCTCTGACCTCCTTGAGGATTTGGGAAAGGCCTTAGTCAACAGTGAGAAACTGTTAAGAGCCAGAGCTCCAGTAAGAATGTGTAGGTTTTAGGTTCCAGTGTGAACCTGGGGAGAGCAGGCAGAATACCCTCAGTGAGAATTTGAAGACCTGTACCCCCTGAGAACCTGTAGAGGGTTGGCAGGCAGAGTGAGAACACGGGAGACATTTGCAGGCCAAGTGAAACCCTGCTACAGGTATTTTTGACAGTGGGAAACCATGGCAAAATTATCGGCCCAGCTGAAGGTGTGGGATTAGGATCCAGGGAGAACTTGGACAAATTTTTAAGACCTAGGGACAAGCAGGAAAGGCCTTACGCCCCGGTGAAAACTGCAACCTGTGTAAATCTCTAAGCCACAATGATTCTTTGGCCAAGGCCTTGGACAGCAGTGAGGAGCTGGAGAAGTCCCTGAGACTCAGTGGGAACCTATAGAAATGTTTTTGCTCTAATGAGAATGCAAGGTAACCCTAGGTCTCAGTGAGGCACTGGAGAAGGCCTTTGATCACAGTAAGAACCCAGAGACTGTCTTATGTGCCAGGAAACCCTGAAGTCAGTTTGAGGTCTTAATGAGAATATGTGGATGGCCTTTAGACCCCCTTAAATCCAATGGAAGATCTCATAGATCTTTTGGGGACTGGGGTACATCTTCAGGTTCTACTGAGACCCTGGGTGATGCTTTAGCTGCCAGTAAGAAGTGAAGACTCAGAACACAGAGAAGGCCGTAGACACCAGTAACTACCTGGAAAAGTCTTTCTCTCCTAGGAGAACTTTCAGAAGGCCTCTGATGCCATCCGGGAGGACCTCACATCAGAGTGAAATCCTTGGAAGTCCTCAGGAGCAGTGAATAACCTGGGAAAGTTACATCCTGCGGAAGCTGTAAGGCATAGTAAGAACGTGGGGGCTTGAGGCCTCACTAAGTTTCTGGGGGATGCCTTGAGCTCTGGGTAGAATCACTAGAAGTCCTTAGGCCATAGTGAGCATCTCTGGTAGGCCTAAGATGTTGATGGGACTAGTCAGGGCCTTAGAATCAAGTGAAAACACAGAGAAGGCCTTTTAGACACATAGAGTACTTGTTGAGAATTGAGTCCTAGTGAGAATCTGAGCAAGGCCTGAGACATCTGTGAGCATTTGGGAAGGTCTTAGGCTACAGTGAGAACCTGGGAAGGTCTTAGGCCCTATTGACAACATGGAGATGCCTTCAGGCCCCACTGATTACCTAGGGAAGCCTTAGGCTTCACTGAGACTTTGGGGATATCTTTAGTTGGCATATGAATATGGAGAAGACATGAAGATCCAGTGAGAATCTAGTGAAAGTTTTAGGCTCCTGTCAGTACCTGGGGATGATGGAAAGCCCAGGAAACCCAAGTGAAAACCCGCAGAAGGCCTTAGGCCCTAGGAAGAATCTGTAGAAAATATTAGGCCATAGTGAGAACAAGGAGAAATTCTTCAGCTACCGTGAAATCCTGGAGAAGGCTTTATAGAACCTGTAAGGACTTGGGGATGTGTTTAGGCTGCGGGAAATCTTTGGGTCATGCCTTAGGCTACAGTGCAAACTTGGACAAAGTTTTAATTCTCAGCGACGAACTGGGAAGGTCTTAGGTTCAAGTTAGAATATGCACAAGACCTTAGACACCAGAAATGATCTAGAAAATGCAAAGGGCCCAGTTAAAATTTGGGAATAGCCTCAGTTTCTCAATGAGACTTTGAGAGGAAAGACTTTGGTTGCAGAGGGTACTTAGAGAAGGCCTTGGGTTCACTGAGAACATGGAGAATGTTTTGTAAACACTAAGAAGATAGGGAAGGCCTTATGATCCAATGAAAATCTATGGAGGGCCTTGTAGAGCCAGTGAGAACGTGAAAAACATTTTAGGCCCAAGAGACTTTTGGGAGTGCTTTAGGATCCACTGAGAAGCTGAACAGGGCATCAGACCCTTTGAGAATATATGTCAAGACTTCTACCCTAGAGATGATCTGAGAAGGCATTAGACACCAGTAGCAATCTGGGAGGGCCTTAGGTATGATTGAAATCCTGGGAAGACTTAGGGCTCAGTTACAACCTTGGGTAGGACATAGGACCAAAGGCAACTCAGAAAGCCTTGGGACCCAGAGAGAGCATGGAAAAGACCATAGGCCCTATGTAGACCCTGAAGTTCAGGTGAAAACCTGGACAAGATTATAGGCCAGAGTCACAGCCTGCAGAAGGCCTAAATCTGCAATGTGACATTGTAGATGGTTTTTGATCCAAGTGTGAACTTAGGAAAACTAAGTCCCACTGAGAACCCGAAGGATAATAGAGGCCCAAGGGAGAAGCAGAGGAATGTTTTAGGCAATGTTTTAGCCCCAGTGAGAACCTGAGCATATTTGTTGACTCATGCCTAGTATGGGGAAGGCCCAAGACACCTTTGACATCCTGGGAAGGCCTTAAGCATGAGTGAAGTCATGCATAAAGCCTCAGCCACTTGTGAGAATCTGGGGATGTCTTAGGCTCCAGGGAATATCCTGGAAATCTTTAGGCTCCAGAGATAACCTGTGAAGTCCCTTTGACACCCTCAGAATCCCCTGAGTATTCGGAAAGGGCCTTTATTTACAGTTGAGAGCCAGGACTCCAGGGAGAATTTGTTGAAGGTTTTAGATCCCAGTGTGAACTTGGGAAACACAGGCAGAACAGTCTTAATGAGAAGCTGAAGAAGTTTTGTATCCCTTTGAGAACCAGTAGAAAGTTGGTGGGGTCAGTAATAACAGGATGAAAGTTTTCAGGCCAAGTGAAACTCTGGTAGAGGTATTTTGATGGTGTGAAAACTTGGCAAGATTTGAGGCCTAGCCTGATAGTCTTGTCTTAGGATCGAGGTAGAACCTAGACAAGGCTTTAAGACCCAAAGACAAACAAACAATGGCTTATTGTTTATTAATTATTAGTGATAATTGCGACCTGTTGAATTCTCTAGTACACAATGCTCTTTGAGCTAAGGCCTTAGACAGCAGTGAGAACCTGGAGAAATTCCTGAGTCCTAGTGGGAACCTGTAGATATTTTGGATTCCTGTGAGAACCCAAGGAAGCCCCAAGGCCCCAGTGAGATACTAGAGAAGGCCTTAGATCAAGGTGGGGACCTGGGAAAGGTCTTAAGCTCCAGTGAGACCCTGCAGAAAGGTTTAGGTCACATGAGAACATGGGAGTGGCCTTAAGACAAAGTCAAAACCTGTGGAAGGCCTTAAGGAGTTTGTGAGAACTTGGAAAATATTGACGACCCAATGAGACCTCGACGATGATTTCATCTCTGGTGATATCTAAGGGTAGAGTGAGGATATGGAGAAAATCTCATACACCAGTGACCACCTTGGACTGCCTTTCTCTTCAGTGAGAGCCTTCACAAGTCCTCAGATACCAGTAAGAACCAGGGAGGACTTCACGTCAAAGTGAAAGCCTTGGAAGGCCTTAGGACCAGTTAAAAATAACCCGGGAAAGAACTTAGGCCCCAGGGACATCCTGGAGAAACGGTAAGGTACAGAGAGAACTTGGGGGAAACTCAAGGCCCCACTGAGTTCCTGAGGGATGCTTTAAACTCCAGTGAATAAGAAGGTTTTATGCCACAGTGAGCATCTCTGGTTAGCCTAAGACCTCGATGAGACATTCTAAGGCCTTAGGTCCAAGTGAGAATGTGGAGAAGGCCTTTAGGTTACAGAGAAAACACGTGGAAGGTTAAGCCCCAATGAGAAACTGGGGTCCCATTTTTAAGACAGAGAGAATACGGGCAATGCCTTAGACTCTCTGAAAACTGGGAAGGCCTTCGGATCAAGACAAAAGAACACTGACCAGAGGAGCATTGCGGGTTGCAGAATTCCACAGGTTGTAGTTATCCCTGGGGGCTAAGGCCTTGCTTGCTTGTCACAGCCTTGTTCACATTCTCTTGGATCCTAAGCCAAGGGTTTCACTTGGATCTAAAATTTTTTCATGTTTTCTCACCTCAAAAATTCCCTCAAGAGGTTTAAACTTGGCCTGGAGACTTCCCCGCTGTAAGTTCTCAAAGGGCTAAAGGCAGTCTTCACATTCTCACTAAAGCCATTCTACATGATTTTTCCAGGTTCACACTGGAACCTAAAACCTAAAAATTCACACTGGAGCTCTGGCTTCGAATAGTTCCTCACTGTTAACTAAGGCCTTATGGAAACACTCAAGGTGGTCTGAGGCATTCACCAGGTTCTCACTGAAGGTCAAAGGAACTTCAGGGGTTCTCTCTGGAGCCCAAAGACTTCCAGGATATTCCCTGGAGCCTAAGATCTTTCCAGATTCTCACTGGTATCTAAGGCCTTTTACAGGTTCTCACTGAGGCAAAAACATCATGTGGCTTCTCTCTGTTGACTAAAATATTCTTCAGCTTCTCCCTTCAAATATACTAGAGGTTCTCAGTGGGCCTAAAAGTTTTTCTAGGCTCACACTTGGATTAAAAGCCATCTACAATATCACATTACAGACTTAGGACCTTTGCAGGTTGTGGCTGTGGCCTAGGTTTTCACTTGAGTTTCAGGCACACTTCAGGGTTTCCATCGGGCCTGTGATCTTTTCCATGTTCTCTTGGGGGTATAAAAGTTTTCTGAGCTTTTTCCTTGGGCCCATGACCTACCCAATATTTTAACTGGGTCCTACATCTTCCCAGGATTTCAATGGTACCTAAGTCCCTCCCAGATTATTACTAGGGTATAAGTCCTTCTTGGGTCATCTCTGGAGTGTAAATCTTTCCACATAATCTCACAGGGTCTGATACCCTATACAACTTCTTACTCAGTTCTAAAGCATTCCTAATGGTTTCACTGGATCTAAAAAGTTTCCTAAATTCTAATTGGCTATACAAGTCCTTCCACAGGTTTTCATTGGTACTTAAGGCCTTCTCAAATTCTCAATATTTACAAAACTTCCTCCAGGTTCTCACTGGGCCATAAGGCCTTCTCCAATACCCTCTGCAATCCAAGGCTTTCCCCAAAGTCTCAGTGAGAACTGAGGCCTTTCCAAGCATCTCACTGGCCCTTTGAATTTCCCAGGTCACTACCGGAGTCTAAGGTCTTGTGCATGTTCTCATTTGGGCCTAAGACCTTCCCAGTTTGTTGCTGGGTCTTAAAACCTTGCCTGGATTCTCACTGCAGCCTAAGCATAATGCAAAGCTTTACTGTGGCCTAAACACATCCCTAAGTCCTTACAGGTTCTATAAATCCAAGGTCAAGATTTCACCATAGCTGAAGAATTTCTCAATTTCTCTTTGTTCTCACTGTGGCCTAAAACTTTCTCCAGATTTTCCATGGGGCCCAAGGGCTTCTGCAGGTTTTCACTTGGGTCTGAGACCATCGTCAATGTTTCCTTGGGGTTTTCATCAACCCCAGGTTCTTAAAGGATTCTAAAATTTTCAACAGATTCTCACTGGATCCTAGGCATTTTTTCTAGACTCATGCAGCTTAAGGACATCTCCTTAAGTGAGACCTACAGTTTCTCCCAGCTAGTCACTCAGGCCTAATGGCTTCTCATGTAATCAATTGGGCCTAAGGCCTTCCCTGATTGTTACTGGAGCCTAAGACCTCTCAGATTCTCATTGGTGCCTAAGGCCTTGCTCAGGTTCCCACTAGAATTTACCCTTGACAAGTACTGTTTGTGTCTAAAGGCCTTCTCTGTGTTTTCACTTGGATCTAAGGCCTTAGTCAGGCCCATCATCTCGTTGGCATATCTGAGATGCTCACCATGACTTAAAACCTTCTAATGGTTTACAGCTTAAGGAATTTCTCAGTTCAGCGAGGCTTCAGCTTTCCCCATGTTCTCATTGTACCCTGAAACTTTCTGCAGGTTCCTACTGTGGTGTGAGTACTTCTCCATGTCCTCACTGACATCAGAGTCCTTCTCTATGTCTCCCAAAGTCCCTAGGTCTTTCCTTGTCCTCACTGGAGCTGTGGACTTTCTCACACTTCTCCCTGACACTTGAGGCCTTCTCTAGGTACTCACTGCCATTTAAGACTTTCCTCAACGGTTCCTTGATGCCTGAGGCCTTTCCCAGATTCTCCCTGACTTTTAGGCATTCCTAGCTCATTACTGGTGTCTAAGGTCTTCTGCAGGCTCTCACTGGGGCCTAAGGTCTTCCCAATTTGTTGATTGTTCTTAACACCTTTCCCCATTCTCTCTGTATCCCTAAGGCATGGTCCACAGAATCACTGTGGCTTCAAACTATCCCCAAGTCTTCATGAATTCAATAAAAACCATTGCTAGATTTTCATTGTATCTGTATTGTTTCCACTCTTGCTTAGAATTTTCTGCAGTGCAAATGGAAAGAACTAGAAAAAGCATCTTGAGTGAGGTAACCCAGACCCAGAAAGAGGAACATGGTATGTACTCACTCACAAGTGGGTACTAGCTGTAAAGCAAAGGATGTTGAGCCTATAGCCCATGATCCTAGAGAATCTCAGTAACAAGGTTAGCCCTAAGAAAAGCATACATAGATCCATTTGGAAAGGGGAAACAGATAAAATTTCCTGACAAAATTGGAAGCATGGGGGTAGAGGGGGTAGAAAGAGTGGAAGGGGAAGAGGAGGGGAAAAACGGAGTGGGGAGGAGAACTTGAGGGAACAGGATAGTCGAGATGGAGGAAGGACAGAGATGAGAGCAAGGAAAGAGATATTTTTGGTTGAGGGAACCATTATGGGGCTGGCAAGAAATCTGGCACTAGATAAATTCCCAGAAATCCACAAGGATGACCCCAGCTAAGACCCTAAGCAATAGAGGAAAGGGTGCCCAAAATGGCCTTGCCCTGTAGTCACACTGATGAATATCTTAAATATCAGCATAGAATCTTCATCCAGCAACTGATGGAAACACAAGCAGAGACCTGCATCGGACCACTGGACTGAGCTTCCAAAGTCTAGCTGAAGAGTAGGAGGAATGAGAATATGAGCAAAGAGGTCAAGACCACTGAAACAGTTTACCTGAGCTAATGGAAGCTCACCACCTCCAGCCAGAGAGGGAAGGGAACAGCATGGGTCCAGACTAGTCCCCCTGAATGTGGGTAACAGTTGTATGGCTGTGGAGCTACTGGCAGTGGTACCAGGATTTATCCTTACTGCTTACACTGACTTTTTTGGAACCCATTCTCTTTGGATGGATACCTTGCTCATCCTAGATATAGTAGGGAGGGCCTTGGACCTTCCCCAAAGCAATGTGCCTTTCTCTCTCTGAGGAGTGGATGGGAGATGGGGTAGGAGGAGTAGGTGGAGGGAAGGGGAGGAGGGGAGGGAGTGTAACCTGGGATTGGTATGTAAAAAGAAAAAAGTTTTTTTTTTAAATAAAAAAACTTTCTGCAGATTCTCACCTGTTCCCAAGGCCTTCTCCAAGTCCTCACTGGGATCTAAGGCCTCCTGAAAGGTTTGTATATTCCCCATGAGTTTCCTGGAGCCCAAGATCTTTGACAGATTTTCACTGGAACTTAAGGTTTTCTCCAGGTTCTAATCGTGACCTAAGGTCTTCTCCCCAGCTCTCAGTGAAGCCTAAGGCTTTCCCCAGGTTTTCCCTGGAGCCAAGACCTGCTCCATGTTATCACTTGGTCCCAAGACCTTCCCAGGTTGTTCACTGGAGCTGCACAGGGTCCCCAAGGGTCTCACAGATGTCTAAGGCATTTCAGCTCTTCACTGGGTCCTAAAGCCTTCCCAGGTTTTCGAAGGTGTCTGGGGTCTTCCCATTTTCTCTCTAGGTCTTAAAACTTGACCCAACTTCTCACTAGAGCCTAAGGCCTTTCCCAGTCTCTCACTGGGGCTTAAGAGGAGCAGGAGTTGCCAGAGTATTGCAGTTTGCTTTTATTCAGAGTGTTAGCACGTGGGCTTTGATCTGACTTTTGTGATTGATAGCTTTTGTGTTCACTATCCTCTGTTTGAAGTGTGTAATTCTGATACGAGTGCTGCGAGATATTTGATCACTGTGTTAAAATATGATCCTGGTTTACCTTGCCTGCCTAGGCACCTTCTGATTGGTTTATTAAAGAGCTGAATGGTCAGGAGAGGATAGGTGGAACTTCTGGAGAGAGGAGGGAACTCTGGAAGTAATCGGAGTTGAGGGAAATTCACTAGGCAGATGCGGAGGGGATCGGACATCCTGTGCTGTGGAGAGGTAATGAGCCACATGACAGAACATAGATTAATATAAATGGGTTAATTTCTAAGAGCTAGTTGGGAACAAGCCTAAACTAAGGTCAAGCTTTCATAATTAATTAGAATCCACTGTGTCGTTATATGGGAGCTGACAGTCCAAAGAAAGTCAAACAACATCCGAGTTCTTCCTAAAAGGTTCAGAATCTGTACAGAGCCTGATTGAGATGTCCTCTGACTGAGCATTGCTTTGTCGTCTGTTTCCTTGGTGAGCTTTAGGTAATAGGTGTTGGTGTGCAGAAACTGACTTGCGGAGGTATGAATTTTATAATAATAGAAAAGCCTTTTGAGAAGCAACAGTCAGTTCACCAGAAATTGGTTCCCCTGCCGCTGCAAAGCCAAAATTTACCCTGCAGTGACTCTATTTCTTCCACGGACCTATGTGAAACCAAACACTAGGACTTAGTGCGCATGCGCCGGGGCCTGGCGACTAAAGAGCTCCAGATGCTGCAGGACTGGAGGGAAACATGTGCTCTCAGAATAAGAGGGCTCCAGGATATGGCGGGGTCAGGGGGAATTTAAAAGCCCCATCTCAGGAGCAACCAATAAAATGACTCCTGAGACAAAAAATAAATCAAGGAAAATGCCCCTCCATGGTAGAAAAAAAAAAAAAAGGAATTGTTTAATATAAAAAAAAAATTCCAGGTAGCAGAAGGGAAAATGTTTAATCAAGGCCTAAAAATAAATAGGCTCCATAAATGAAAAATAAAGAAAAGAAAAAAAAAACTCTTCCAAGTAGGAACAGAGGAAGGAATAAGGCTCTTTCCAATAAAAGAAAGAAATTAGGTTAGCTGGAACTCAGGACTATGGCTGCACACTGTCTGTCAGCTCTTTCAGCCAAGGGCCCATCATCACAGAGCAGTGGCATCTGAGATGCAAACATGATAGGAGGGCCTCACTACTGAGGCCTGAGCTAACACGGCCTTACAAAAACTTAGATTTTCTTGTTTATTTGCTTGATTTTTGTTTAAATGTTTTTTTTTTTGTTTTCCCCTTGGAAAAGGAATAACTCAACATTAAAGGTCCCTTCACAGGAAATATTTGCTATTTTTCCTGAATAGTGGAAATAACTCATTATCAATGGTCCCTTCATAGAAGAAAGAAAAAATTAAAACAAGTCCAACTTCAAGAAAAAAAATCACAATCAGGCATATAAACAATAGATACTAAGCCAATGCTATTTAAATTTATGGGGGTTTTAGTCATTCATTGTATGGTGTATGCTATCTTCTCTTGTTTGTTTGATTAATGCTTAATTTTCATAGCAAATTAACTATAAGAGCAAAATTCATGATTTTAAACTATATTTTTGGGTATGCTCTTGTCTTTTTATCATTATTGAGGGTTCGGCTTTTCTCTTTAAGTTGGTTTCTGGAAGCTCTAGGTTAAATTCTATAAAATGTAACACTTGAAACAGAGGAGGTTGTCAGCCTATTTAATAATCTGGCTGCTAAGGCAAAAGTTCACAGAAATAATCTCTTCCTGATAAAGAACCTACAAAAGTTATTTTACTAATAAATAAAATACAGGTAAATTGTTTGCTCCACACTGTTAATAATTGGTAAGTCACATTAACATGTTACTTGGGAATCTACATAAAAGGATCCTCTTTTTAAGGTTTTATAAAAATACTCCAAGGGTATTGCCTGAAGTTACCTCTTAAAATTCTATGGAGATTGCTTTAATGCTTTTATAGTTGGCCTATGCAAAAAGACCTATGCAGATAGAAGCCAATGATAGAATTGCTCAACTCTTATTGCTCCCATATCTTAAAGGTAAGGCAACTCCAATATGTAGGACAGGAGGTTTAAGAAGTCCTGAAAAGAAAGTATTTTGGCAAACTGTGATTAATGATGAGAAGCCAAAGCGAAAATTTCAAGAAAATGACCTTGAGACTGAAGGTTTGATGGACGTTGGAGCTGGTGTATCTATAATTTCTCAAGAATCTTGGATTCCCAATTGGCCTTTTCAAGAACTCTCTACTTGGTTTTTTAGGCATTGGAACATTATCTCAGGTGAAATAGAGTGCATAATGGATTAAATGTATAGAACCTGAAGGATAAGTAGGGGTATTGAAGCATTCCACGACTAATACAGCCATGAATTTATGGGGGAGAGATTTGTTATGACAATGGGGGAGCTCCAATTGGTATTCCTACAATTTCAAAAACAGTTTATGAAAAAGATGTTAATATGGAATGCATTCCCTATTGGACTCATTATTAAAAAGGAAGATTGAGAAAGGTATTGGAGAGAATTATCAATGATAATCTCAGGCTATACAGGTTTTCCAACAGCAGGACAAAATAGAAAGTGGCTATTCAAATTTGGGATAGGGCCACTGCTGGTCACCCAACTGCTCTGCCTTTAAAAAGAATAACTAATAAGCCTATACAGGTGGGGGAGTGGCCCTTAACTAAAGATAATTACAGGCACTTGGAAAGCTAGTTTAAAAAAAACAGTTAGATTCTAAGCACATTGAGAAACCTACTAGTCCTTGGAATTCTTCTGTATTTGTAATAAAAAAGAAATCTAGAAAATGAAGTGTGTTAACTGATTTAAGAGCTGTAAATAAAGCAATTCAAGCTATGGGATCTTTACAGGCAGAATTCCTTTACCTTCTTTATTACCTAAAGATTGGCCTAGTATAGCTACTGATTTACAAGACTGTTTCTTCACTATACTTTTACAAGAAGAACAAGATAGAAAAATAAGTTGTTTTATAATGCTTACTTATAATAATGCCCAGCCTGTAAAGAGATAGCAATGGAAAACCCTTCCTTAAAGAATGTTAAAGAGTCTAACTACATGTCAGTATTTTGTGCATCAACCACTGGAAGTGATGTATAAACAATTTCCTCAATCAATTATTTACCATTATATGAATGATACTTAATTGGCTGCTTCTAATATAGATACCTAACAAAGAATGTTTAATGTACTACAAGAAATTTTACCCTGTTGGGGATTACAATTTTTTTTCTAAAAATACAAGAAGGAGATTCTCTTCATTATTTAGGATTTAAAATAACTGAACAGAGAGTCTAGGCACAAAAGGTACAGATTAGAAGAGACCAATTTCACACTCTTAATGATTTTAAAAACTTATTAGATGATATTAACTGCTTAGAGCCTACCATTGGACTGACTACTCAAGAAATCAGTAATTTGTTTCAATTTTTTAAGGTCACTCAGACTTAAACATTCCAAGATAATTAATAGCTGAATCAGAAAAGAAATTGGCCCAAGTAGGCAAAAATAGCAAAACACCTATGTAAATTGATTATATCTCACAACCGAATATATTTCAATTGTTTTACCTTCGACCCATTCCCCTATTGGACTAATTATGAAAAAGGAAGATAATATTTTAGAATGGATTTTCCTAGCTCACAAATAGAGTAAAAAGTTAAAAGCCTATATAGAAAAGGTTTCTAAATTAATTATAAAGGGAAGAATATGACGTCATCAGTTGTGAGGAATGGATCTAGCTGAGGTTGAAGTATCCTATACAAAACTGAAAGTATGCAATTGTGGGTGATTAATGATGATTGGCAAAGAGCTTGTAGCAATTTCTTCGGGGAAATTAAAAACAAATATCTGAAAAGTAAGTGCCTTCAATTGATAAAAACATTGAACGGACTCTTCCCTGCATAGCAAAAACAAACAAACAAAAAAAAAAAAACAAACAAAAAACCAAAAAAAAAAAACCCAAAAAAACCCCCACTCATTTCTGGGGCTTTTACATTTTTATACTGACACAAATAAATTATAAATGGCTGGTTATATAGTAAGAAACATAAGTAAAGTAATGCAAAGTCCAAATGCTTCTGTTAAAACACCAGAGTTAGTTATATGGCATTCTAATGGTTTCATTAGACCTTACTGAATCTCTTCATATAATCACTGATTCTCAATATACAAAAGGGGTTTATTGCATATAGAAACTGCTGAAGTTAATCCTGATAATTCAGAATTAACTTTGTTACTCATGCAACAACAACAAGCAATCCAGGACAGAAATTATTCATTATATACCACTCATATTGGGTCTCATACTGGACTGTCGAGGACATTAGCAAAAGGAAATGAAGAAACTGATCAGAAATGTGTTGGGAATTTCAGAATTTCATAAGAACCATCATGTAAATGATAAAGGCTTAACCTGGTATTGGCATTAAAACAGACAGAAGGACCAATGGAACCAAATCAAAGACCTGGATATTAATCCACACACCTTTAAACACCTGATTTTTGAAAAAGAAGCAAAAAATATAAAATGGAAAAAAGAAATAATATTTAACAAATGGTGCTGGCATAACTGGATATCAACATGTAGAAGAATGAAAATAGACCCTTATCTATCACCATGCACAAAATTCAAGTCCAAATAAATCAAAGACCTCAACATAAAGCCAGCCACACTGAACCTCTTAGAAGAGAAAGTGGGAAGTACACTTGAACATATTGGCACAGAAGACTACTTCCTAAATAGAACCCCAGCAGCACAGACACTGAGAGAAACAATTAATAAATGGGACCTCCTGAAACTGAAAAGCTTCTGTAAAGCAAAGGACACGGTCAACAAGACAAAAGGACAGCCTACAGAATGGGAAAAGATCTTCACTAACCTCACATCAGATGGAGGTCTGATCTCCAAAATATACAAAGAACTCAAGAAATTGATCATCAAAAGAACACATAATCCAATAAAAAATGGAGTACAGACCTAAACAGAGAACTCTCAACAGAGGAATCTAAAATGACTGAAAGATACTTAAGGAAATACTCAATATCCTTAGTCATCAGAGAAATGCAAATCAAAACAACTCTGAGATTCCATCTTACACCTGTAAGAATGGCCAAGATCAAGAATACTGATGACAACTTATGCTGGAGAGGTTGTGGGGAAAAGGGAACACTCCTGCATTGCTGGTGGGAGTGCAAGCTGGTACAACCCCTTTGGATGTCAGTATGGCGATTTCTCAGAAATTAGGAAACAACCTACCTCAAGACCCAGCAATATCATTTTTGGGTATATATACAAAGGATGCTCAACATGCCATAAGGACATGTGCTCAACTATGTTCATAGAAGCTTTGTTTGTCATAGCAAGAATCTGGAAACAACATAAATGCTCCTCGACCAAAGGATAGATAAGGAGGGGCTGGAGAGATGGCTCAGAGGTTAAGAGCATTGGCTGCTCTTCTGGAGGTCCTGAGTTCAATTCCCAGCAACCACGTGGTGGCTCACAACCATCTGTAAGGAGATCTGGTGCCCTCTTCTGGCCTGCAGGCTGAACACTGTGTACACAATAAATAAATCTTTTTTTTTAAAAAAAAAAAGAAAAAAGAATGGATAAGTGTCGCGACCACCTCGACCAGCAAGGATGACGCAACACCAGAGCTCTTCTCGCAGGTAGTTTATTCAGGACCTTGAACAATGGCTTCTCTCTCAGAACCTTGTTTATTCAGGACCTTGTTTATTCAGGACCTTGAACAATGGCTTTCTCTCCCCGGGCAGACCTTTCCCAGCCCTTGTATAGCCTATGATCGCCTATCCCAGAGTGCCACGTGGACATCGTCCATAGGCTCAAGCATACGCAAGCGACACACAATCATAGCAAGCGACACACAATCATAGTGAGTTACAGGCCATAACCATAAAAGGAGTTGTTTGTCACAGAGAGCGCTTGCTTTCCGGCTCGCGGAGGGCGGCAGCCAGTGCCATCTTAAAGGTGCAGCTCCACGCAGCTCTCTACAGATAAGGAAAATGTAGTACATTTACACAATGGAGTACTACACAGCAGAAAAAAATAACGACATTTTAAAATTTGTAGGCAAATCGATGGAGCTAGAAAACATCATATTGAGTGAGGTAACCTAGACCCAGAAAGACAATTATCATATGTATTCACTCATAAGTGCTTTTTAAACATAAAGAAAACCAGCCTACAAATCATGATCCCAAGAGAACCTAGACAAAAACGAGGACCCTAAGAGAGACATACATGGATCTAATATACATGGGAAGTAGAAAAAGACAAGATCTCCTGAGTAAATTGGGAGCATGGGGACCATGGGAGAAAGTTGAAGGGGAGGGGAGAGGCAGGGGGGAGAGCAGAGAAAAAATGTAGGGCTCAATAAAATCAATTAATAAAAAAAGAAAATGTACCAACACACACACACAAAAATAATAAAGGCTTAAAAGAAAAATTTCCATTACCTGGCAATAAGCTAAACAAATTATTTAAAAAGCCATCTTGCTTGTTCTTTGTATAATCAAGTTCTTTTACCTGCTGAAAGTAATCCTTAAGGTACATTAAAAGATGAAATTTGGCAAACAGATGTATTTCTTTTAACAGAATCTAAAAAAAATTAAAATTTATTTATCATACCACTGATACATACTCTGGATTTCAAAGGACATCTGGTTTAAGTTCTGAAAAGGCTGATTCTACAATTACATATGATGTATTAGAGGTAATGACTATAATGGACATATCAATATAAATTATAATGTCCAGCTTATGTTTCCAATAAAATAAAATAATTTTTGCACATTATAACATAAAACACATTACAGGAATACTGTATAATCATATAGGACAATTTTTGAAAAATATAATCACACTCTAAAAGAGATATTTTTTAAACAGAAGGGGGTATGAGAACTCTCCAGGGATAGATTGCTCAATGCTTTACTAACTTTTAAATTTTAGGTGCTAATAAAGCAGGGACTAAAAGCATTGGCTTGTGTAACAAACTGCTGAATTGAGTCAGTCTGTGTATTATGAGAATGTTTCAACATCAGAATGGGCACCAGGGATAGTATTAAGATGGGACCAAGACAGGCTTATGATTCTGCAGGAGACAAAAAGCTGTTGAGTCCATCAAAATTGATAAAAATCTGACATGAGCAAGAGGAGTCTCTCGGATGCTTTGGCTGCTGATATGAGTGACCTGACCCCAAGAAAGAAAGAATGCAAAAGGCCCGTGAAGTGGACAGCTGATTCACCCACTTGGAGACAGCCTAAGAGTTTGTGTGACGAAGGGGAGGCAGTAGTTCCACTTGTTGGGAAACCTTTGAATGCTACAACGCTGTTCCTTTTTATGCAATCTGTGGTAACTGTAGAGGTAATACGGATTAATCATCCAATTAACCTGGGAGTAAGTTGGGGAGATAAGGATATCCTTGTGATGGTTAATGAATCTTCTTGGCTATCTGATCCTAATGACAACTGAGGACCTGCTAAGCCTATGAAGGAGGGTAAGGAAGTCATAAATTACATGATGGCAGTACAAGGAATTCCTATTTGTATGGGAAATGGAATTCAATGTTTAAAACCTCTCAAGGCTGATTATCTGTAGTTAATAATAAGCAGGATTACCATAAGTTTTATATGCTTCATGCATCTGTATTTAGAGGACAGGAGATTAATGTTATTAGTTCCATAAACCTATTTTTTTTTATATTTGGGAATCTGACTGGTACATTAGCAACAAAGTAAGAGTGAGAGCCCTCCAGTGCTAATTAATATCTCCTGTGGAGACATCATCAACTGGAGCCCTTATGGGTCCCTAAAGGAAAAATATTCTCCCTCAGAATTAAGATTGCACAGATATTGTTAAAATAGAACAGTAGAAATTAGTTCTACTGCTAATGAACCTACTCTATGGCACGAAGTTGGGATATCAGGTTCTCTCCTGCAATTTGGCAATTCAGTTCAGACTAACCCGTGGAAATTAGCAAGCACCTATAGCATTAAAAGGAAAATTAAGCATTAAGGATGATAAGTATACTTTGTCTTTTAGAGTAAATCAAAGTCACTCCTTTACGGCATGTGTACCATTACTTTATTTGCTACTGAAGGGGCTTGTCTAGTGCCACCATAATTATTACAGTATCACTTGTGAGTGCTACATTCTTCACACCTGTGTTAATTCTAGAATGTCTTTAAATGTAACCTCTGAAAGTTTATATATTCTTGGAGCAAGAACAGAAGTCTGGATACCGGCAAAGGAGTCAAGGCCATGGCAAGACTCACCTGTGATGATTCTAGTACATCAGCTCACTGGAAGAGTGTTAAGAAGAGCTCCTCAAATGCTTGGATTGGCTATTGCTGTAATAATTGAAATTATTGCATTGACTGCTGCTACTACAATGGCTAGACTTGCACTTCGTGAAGAAATTCAAACTGCTGAGTTCATTAGAGATGGCATAAACATTCTACAGAACTTTGACTCAACAAAATCAAATAAATAGTGAGATCGTTAATGAAATAGCTGATTTGAGACAAGTTGTTAAATTATTGGAAGGTCAGTTAGAAATATGGAGGGAATGGATACAATTAAAATGTTATTGGAATGTTACATCCTAATGTATTGTACCTTTAAGGTTCAACAATTGCAGGTATGATTGGGAAAAGATTAAAATGTCTTTGATGGGTCACCCTGATTCTTCTCAAATGATTTATGATTTACAGCAAGAACTTAAGGAAACTTTTAAAAAAAGGATTGCATGATGTCCCAGGAACGAATGCTGTGGAAAGCCTTGCAGACACGTTCATCTTGTCCAACCCTGGAAATCACTTTGATATATTCCTTCCTTTAGCAATTGTTATCCCTGTTCTTACAGAAATAACTTTATTGACTTTAAAATGTATTTTGCCTTACTTCTGTAAGATTATAAAATGAAACGATAAAATGGCTATATTTACTATAAGGCTACATAATCTCCAACATAATTAATTGTAGCCTAAACAGAAGAAGGAGTTCCCACAGAGCATTGCAGCTGGTTTGTATTCCAGAGTGTTAGCACCCAGGCATTATCTGCTTTTGTGATTGTTAGCTTTTGTGTTCGATACCCTCTGTTTAAAGTATGCAAATCTTACCTGAGTTCATCCTGAAAGGTTCGAAGTCTATGCAAAACTTGGTTGTAGGAGGACACAGAAAACTGAGATATCCTGACTGAGAATGGCTTTGGCATTTTGACATTATTTGGAAAGCATCAGAGAAGAGGCTTTGGTATGCTGATATTGACTTGCTAAGATGTAAATTGTATAAAAATAATAATAAAAAAGAAGCCTTTGGTGAAGCAACAGTCGGTTAACCAACAACTGGCTCCCTTGCTGCAGCAAAGTCATAATTCATCCAGGAGTGACCCTATTTCTTCCAAAAAAAACCCTGTGAACCAAACACCAACACTGAATCCTCTACAAGTTCTCTCTGTAACCAAAGGCCTCCACATTCTCACTTGGATCTAAGGCCTTGGGAGGTGCCGTCAAGGTCTTAGAGCAAGCGGTGATGCTCACTGTGGCATAAAACCATTGAAAGGTTCTCACTGGAGTGTTGTGGGATGCTTGTACACTGTGTGAAGGTGTATTGCTGTGATTGGTATAACAAAAAGCTGAATAGCCAATAGCTATTCAGGTGTAGGCGGGATTTCCAGGGAGAGTGAGGAAGAGGAGGAGGAACGTAGGTGCACGGGAGATGCCAGGAGATATGGAGAAGAAACGGGAGGTGCAAGATAGAAGAGAGGAACCACTGTGTGATAGATAGAACATAGATTGATATGAATGGGTTAATTTAAGGTATAAAAGCTAGTTAGGAACAAACTTAAGCTATAGGCCACGCTTTCATAATTAAAGATTATGAAATCTTTAATTAAAGATTAAAGAAGTCCCTTTGTCATTCTTTTGGGGGAGGATGAGCTGGCCACCAGGAGAAAAATCTTACTGCGCTGGACCTTAAGGCTTCCCTCAGGAACACAGTGGGGCCTCAGGTTTCCCCCCTGCTCTTTCTGTGCCTCACAGCTTCCCCAGGATGTCATGGGGCCCTAAGTAATTTCCAAAATTTTCAATTGGTCCTCAGACCTTCCAAAGTTTTCATCCTGATCTGAGGTTTTCCCAGACTCTTACAGGCATCTGAGGCCTTTCCAGGCAGCTACTGGTCTTCTCTAGATTTTCTTTGGGCCTTCTGTTCTCATTGGAGCCTAAAGCTTTTTTTTTTTTCATTGAGGCCTGAATTTTCCCTAAGTTCTCACAAGTTCTTTTAAGGCCTGCTACAGGTTTTGACTGTGTCTTAAGGCCATCATTATGTTCTCACTGTGGATTCAACCTTTCTGCAGGGTTTAACTGGGACTGAACACCTTCTCTTGTTCCCTCTGTGACCTAAGGCCTTCTCTAGCATCTCACTGAGTACTTAGGGCTTCGTTGGCCTCTCACTGAGGCCCCAAGATTTCTAGAGGTTCCCACAGGGGTTCAGGGATTCCTCTAGGTCATCACTGCTGTCTATGGCCTTGGCCAAAGAGCATTGTGGCTTAGAGAATTCCACAGGTTGCAGTTTTCACTGGGGCATAAGCCCTTCACAGGTTACCATTGGATCCTAAGAGCAGGGTTGTTCTTGGGCCCAAAGTATTTCCCAGATTCTCACATGGTCAAAAAAAACTCTCATTAGGTTTTTACTGGGCCTGTAAACTTTACACCTGCTATCCCTGCGCCCTCTAGCATCCCTCAGCTTCTCAAAGAGGCTAAAGGCCTCCTTCAGTGTCTCCCTGAGACTGTTCTCCTTCCCCAGGTTCCTGAAACTGGGAGCCTGAAACTGTCTACAGATTCTCTCTGGGGTTCCAGGCATTCTCAAGTTTATCACTGTGACCTCAGGTCTTTCCAAAACACTCAATGGGGCCTAAAGCTTTCCTAAGGTTTACATTGAGTATAAAGAATTATAGGAAATCGCTGGAGGCTAAAGCCTTCCTGTGCAGTCCCTGAAGGCTAAGACATTCCGAGATCCTCACTGGTGTCTAAGGGTTTCTGCAGGTCTTCATTCAGGCCTAAGACCTTGCCAGGTTGTCCATAGGATCTGAGGCCTTCCCTATATCCTCAGGGAGTCTTACAATGTTGTCCATTCTCACTGGAGCCTACGGACTTGCTCTCACTAGAGATTAAAGCACTTCACAGTTTCTCAGTGTGCCCTAAAACATGTTTCAACTTCTTCCGGGGCTCAAAGAACCTACAAGTTCTCAATAGGCCTAAAGGTTCTTCTAATTTCAAACTTGTACCCAATACCATCCAGAATGTCACAGTGAGGTCTTAGATCTTCTGCAAGGTATGGCTAGGGGCTAAAACTTCTCCAGGTTTTCATTTGAGCCCCTGGTATTCTTCAGAGTCTCTATGGGTCTAGGTCTTTCCCGTGTCCTCTCTGGGCCTGAAAGCTTCCCACGGCTCTGACTCGGCCCTAGGTCCTATCCAAGGTTATAACCGAGACCTGGGTCTTCCCAGGTTTTCCATGGCAGCTAAAGTCTCCCCAGATTGTTATTGTCTAAGGCATTCCCAGGTAGTCACGTGGGTCTATGACTTTCTGCATGTTCTCACAGGGTCAGAATGCCCTACCCTACTTTTCTTTGAATCTTAAAACATTTACTGGGGTCTCACTAAGCCTACACAATTTTCCAGTTTCCTGCAGGTTCTATAAGAACTCCATATATTGTTAAAGGTTCTGAATGCACTCCCATGTTCTCACTGTGCCACCAATGTTCTGCCTGCTCCCACTGGTGCATAAGGCCTTCTCAGGTCCTCAGTGAGATCAAAGGCCTTCTCCAAAGTCTCCTAAAGACCTTAGGTCTTTCCTAGGACCTCACTGGAGCAGAAAACATCCTAATAATTCTTTTAGGGATACAAGGCCTTCTTCAGGTCCTCAGTGAGATCAAAGGCCTTCCCCAAAGTCTCCTAAAGACCTTAGGTCTTTCCCAGGTCCTCACGGGAGCAGAAAACATCCTAATAATTCTTACAGCTACACAAGGCCTTCTCCAGGTACTCTCTGCAATCTAAGGCTTTCCCCAAAGTCTCTTTGAGAACTGAGGTCTTTCCAAGTTTCTCCCTAGGCTTTCCCAGCTCATTACTGATTTCTAAGGCCCTCTGCAGGTTCCCACTTTCACCTGAGGCCTTCCCAGGTTGTCATTTCTTCTTAAAGCCTTGCCCATCTTTTCACTGTAGCCTCAGGAATGACCCACAAAATCACTGTGTCCTACAAACATCCCCAGGTTCTCGCAGGTTCTATGAAGGCATTGCCAGGTCTTCACTGGGTCTGAGATTTTTCTCCTTGTTCTCACTGTGGCCTAAAACTTTCTGCAAACTCTCACTCGTGGCCAAGGCCCTCTCCAGTTTCTAAGTGGGATCCAAGCCTCCTACAGAGGCTCTTCATGATTTTCTTTTTCCCCAGAGACCCAATGGAGTATAAAACCTTCAACAGATTCTCACTGGAACTTAAGGTTTTCTCCAGGTTCTAACGGTGACCTAAGGCCCTCCCAAATCTCAGTGAAGCCTAAGGCTTTCTTCAGCTTCTCTCTGAAGCTCAAGAGCTTCCCCAGGTTATCACATGGGTCTAAGCCCCTCCCAGGTTGTCACTGTAGCTTAAGACCATCCCAGATTTTTACTGATGTCTAAATTTTTCCTCAGCTTCACACTGGGACCCAAACCTTCTCAGGTTTAACACAGGGTCTAAGTCTTGTCCAGGATCTCTCTGGGTCTTAAATTTTGACCCACACTCTCACTGGAGCCTAAGTCTTTCCCTGGTTCTTACTGGGACTTGAGCGTTCTAGTTTTTCTCAGGCTAAACGTCTTCACCAAGTTAGATCTAAGGCCTTCTCCAGTCACAGTGAAGCTTTGGCCTCCTCCTGGTTTACTCCATGACTTAAAATGTTCTACAGGTTATCAGTGGAACTTAAGACATTCCTCCTGGTCTCTGTGTGGGATTTCCCCAATTCTGACTTGGTCTTAACTGCTCCAGGTTTTCACTGTGGTCTAAGGCTTTTTTCCATGCCATCACTGGGGTTTATTTGACCTAAAATTCACCCAGTTTTGTACTGTTATCTATGGTCTTCCACAGATGCTCATAGTGACTTAACACTTTCCCAGACAGCTAATGTGGTGTAAGGCTGTAGTACTTTGAATGCAATTGGCCCCATACTCTCATAGGTAGTTGTACTATTAGGAGGTATGACTTGGTAGGAATGGGTATGGCTTTTGTTGGAGGAAGAGTGTCATTGTGGGGGTGGGCTTTGAGGTTTCCTGTGCTCAGGACTCAGTGCATCTGTTACCTCCTATTTCCTGAAAGGTGGAGGACTCTCAGACACCACCATGTCTGCCTGCATGCCTCCATGCTCCCCGTCATGATGATAATGACCTGAACCTCTGAACTGTAAGCAAGCCACCCCAATTAAGTGTTTTCTTTATAAAAGTTGCTGTGGTCATGGTGTCTCTTCAGATCAATAAAACCTTAAGACAATTGACTTCCCCATGTTCTCAATGAGTCTTACATTCTCACAGAAACATAAAGCATTACCCAGGGACTCATTGCAGTCTCAAAATTTTCTCAAGCTCTCACAGGTTCTATAAAACCTTTGAAAGTTTTTGTTGTGACTAAAGACCTTCCAAATATTTTTTACTGTGGTGTAAAACATTCTACAGCTTCTCACTGGGGACTACTACAGGTTCTCCCTGTGATCAAAGGTCTTCTCAAAAGTCCCATTGAGTCTTCAGGTACTACCCAGACACTAGCAGGTCCTAGTCATGTCTATTAGAGATCACTGGGGCTGAGGGCCTTCTCTGGGTTCTCACTGCTGTCTAAGGCCTTCCCCAAAGTCACTGAGGCCTAACAGTTTCCACAGGTTCCCACTGGGTCTTAATCCTGTCCTAGGTGTAACTGGGTCTTAATCCTTTCCCAGGTTCTCACTGGAACATAAGCCCAGAGCTAAGTTTGGACCTATAAATTTTTCCACATTCTCACAGGATCTAAAAGGACTTCACCTGGTATTTAATGGGACTGAAAACATTCCTCACGGTCTCATTGTGACCTGAAACATTCTACATGGACTCGATGTGGTTAAAAGCCATCTCTGCATTCTCACTGAGGTTTAAGGCTTCCTCCAGAAGCTCACTGGAGCCTTCTACGTATCCTCAGTTCTCACTGGGTAAGCTATCAGAGATTCTTTTTGGGGTTTAAGGCTTTTTTTCCAGATTCTAACTGCAATCTAAGGCCTTCCCCAATAACTCTGTGAGGCTTTAGAACTTTCTGGGATTCTTGGTGGGGCAGTTACAGCCTTTCACGGGTCATCATTGGTGCCTAAGGCCTTCCCAGTTTATCACGAAAGCATAGACCTTCCCAGATTCCTAGTGGTGTATTAGGGCTTCTGCGGGTTCTCACTGGAGCCTGAGGCCTTCCCAGGTTGTCAATGGATTCTAAGTCCATCACAATATTTTGAGTGGGTCTTAAAACCTTGCCCAGCTTCTCACTGGAACCAATGCTTTCTCTAGGTTCTCACTGGGGCCTATAACATCCCATGGTTTCTCACTGGGGCCAACACATTCTATTGATTCTCCCTGAAGTCTAAAACATTCTACAGGTTGCCACTGTACATAATTCCATCCCCATGTGAAGGCGTAAGTCACAGACAATCCCACACCAGTTTGGAATTATGATTAATAGAATGGTTATTTATTCAAAGGGGAAAAAACTTACAGATTACCGTCCCAGACAGCAGCCCCTCCGTGCGAACAGGAAAAGAGTCCAGGAGCCGGAAGCGGAGCCAGAAGCCAAAGAGGGAGTGGAGGACAGCTGCTGCTTTTTTTAAAGAGAGACCACACCCCAATGGGCTGGTAACTCAGCGGCGATTGGCTGAAGGAGCGGAAGGAACTCCCACAGCATCTCCCCCTTTTGTTTAAGTAAGAGAGTTCTAAGCCTACTACGAAATTATATACAATAAGTACAAACCTACAAAATTATATACAATAAATACAAATATCCTATTCTAACTAGCTTAAGTCTTGTATAACAAATAACTTGGCCAAGTCATGAAAGGAAAGTAACTACATTTATATAATCTTCAATCCCATCGAAGATCTGAGAAGGGAAATAATGTTATCTGAGTAATTAGGAAGTGCAATCAAACAACTTCCAGAACATGTAACAAATCGCAGAGACAACTGGCTACCTGGACAAACACCCAAAGTCACGTTTGCAGCGTTGAAGCAACCAACTTTGGCTACGGCCTGATGTAACTGACATACCATTTTCAAAGGCAAGAAACTTCAAAACTATCTTACCCTGTCTTGGCAGGATATGACAGTCCTGTTTTATCCATTTACAGATATTCTGTAACTCTGTCAGTAGTTGAGGTATGAGCATTTCTTTACCCAAAGGCCAGTTCTGCCAAGAAGAAAGGCTCCAGGTGGAGTGTCTTTGGTGCTCAACATTCTCTAGGGAATAGATCAGTGTTGCCAGGAGCGACTGTGTCTCCCTACCACAGAACTCTGAATTAGATTAAAGGCCATTTTCTACAGCTCTTTGAAGAGGTTGAAGATTGTCTATCTATACTGAATATAATCTCTATGTATCTAAAGAACCTGATTAGTCTAATTATAAATGACAAACTTAGATGACTGTTGATCTATATAATTCTCAATATCTATCTAACTTAAAGACTGAGATAATAAACAACTGTGCAATAAATGAGGACAATGTGACCTCCAAATATAAACAATGTGCAAGTATACATTGCAATATGGTAAATATATATATATCAATACATAAACAATATATAAGTATCTTAATCAGAGGTAGAAGTGTACAATGCAATATGGTAAATATACATATATCAATACAATATATATATACCAATACATAAAAATGTTTTAAACAGAGGTAGAAGCATGCATGCATAAAATAGTCAACATAATTTAACTTTGTATCAATATATAAGAATCGATACCAATATGTTTGTCTAAAAACAATAACTCACAAGTACAAATCTATTATCCCATAATCCAATTATCCCTCTTTTTTTTTTTTTAAAGATTCCTGCGCTTATAAAAATCCTCCCCCAACCCTCAACCGTATACTAATTATAACCAATCCCTAAATGATGTCCCTAAACCCAAGGACAAACTTTACTGGGAGAGGGGACATCGTTCTCTAGAATTGCTTCCAGCTGTCATGGGGGCGACGTTCTTTCTGGGGGATCCTGTGAAAGTAAAATGATGGTTAAATTTCAAGATCAATGTCTTTTAAAATTGCAAATAGTCTCTGAGTATTTTGTGGAGGTCTGGCCAGAATGTTGTACAAGATGTGCACCATTTCAGCACGTTGGAACCGTCTTGTGCAGCTGGTACCCAAAACAGGTCTTGTAGTAGCGCTATCAGTATCATGACGTCATATCAACCAGGTGGAGTTGTTGTTATGGGGCCCCATCTTCTTCCTCCTGGAAACTTCAAATGTCACTGTAGGAAAAACTCATTGTTCATTGTGGAAAACTTAAACATTAATTATATAGACATATACAGAAATACATATATTCAATGAAAGACATGATAGATATATTTAATGAAGGTATAATAGATATGAAGAAAAGTAAAGATGTTTTTTAAACTCATATTTCTTTTTGTCCCATATCATGGCTCTTGATATGAGACAGAAACTCCAGAAACTCTGGGTTTTTCTTTAAACAACAGGCTTGGAATTAGAGAGGGACTGAGCCAGGGTCCAACTCTAAAACCAGCTCTATAAATTTAGAAATATGATTTAGTATATGGTACTTACAGAACCTATTCAGTTTCCTTGATAGTCCCTATTGGGCCGTTATTTTATATCTGTCAGTATTCAAATATCCAGGGTCCCTTGAACTTTTCAAAGATCAGTGTTTTCCTGTGGAGATAAGAACAGAACCCTGCCCCCATTCTATATGTTTTTCTTACCACCTGTATGAATATCATCATTGTAGATGAGCTGTCATTTCTCCTTTCCAAGAGGTTTCTCCTCTTAAATCGAACCTTTATTAATTTTGATGGTATCCACAATTTTTCTTAGTATTTGTTAAAAACTAGGAAATATAAGTTGCTCAAGAAAGAAAATTTAATTAAATCAATTCCATACACAGAAACAGAAACCCAGAATCCAGGGGTAGAAAAGAGCAACCCGGAAGCCGCGTATGCCTCCACGTGACCGAGTCGTTCTGATTCACGCCACTAAAGCACCGCACTTACAAGGGAAATTTAAAAACAACTCAGAAAAAAGCAAACCAGGCTTGCAGAGATTGTCCCGAGCCTGTGGAGCTTGGGAGGCGTAGGGTTTAATTGAACTGCTGGCTCCACACAGGGCACAGGCCGCAGCTGAGGGAGGTCTCGTGACTAGCCAAGCTGGTAGCAAGCAGTTGAGTGGGGGGAAGGGGAGGTTCTACAACCAAACGTTGGGCACCAGATGAAGGCGTAAGTCACAGACAATCCCACACCAGTTTGGAATTATGATTAATAGAATGGCTATTTATTCAAAGGGGAAAAAACTTACAGATTACCGTCCCAGACAGCAGCCCCTCCGCGCGAACAGGAAAGGAGTCCAGGAGCCGGAAGCGGAGCTGGAAACCAAAGAGGGAGTGGAGGACAGCCGCTGCTTTTTTTAAAGAGAGAGAGACCACACCCCAATGGGCTGGTAACTCAGCGGCAATTGGCTGAAGGAGTGGAAGGAACTCCCACAGCACCCATGTTCTTACTTGGATCTAAAACCTCTAACGTCATCGAGGCCTTAGGCCTTTGCCAGGTTCTCAGAATGTTCTAAAAGCATCTACAGGATTTCACTTGAGCTTAAGGCCTTCCTCGTGTCTCAGTGGTGCCTAAGGTCTTTCCAATCTCCTCACTGGGTCTTAAAGCTTCCCCAGGTTCTAATTCACATCAACCTTTCCCAGGTTATCATTTTGCCCTAAGGACTTCCCAGGTTGTCACTGAGACCTAAGACCATCCCAGATTCTTTCTTGTGTCTACGGCCTTCTGAGGTAGTCACTGGGATTAAGGCTTTCCCAGGTTCTGAATGAGTCTTAAAGCCTTTGCCCAGGTTCCTGCTGGATCCTGAAGCATTACCTAGGATCTCACTGAGCTCAAACATTTCCATTGTTCTCTCTCATGCTATAAGATTGTCAATAGATTTTTACTGGTTCTTAAGGCCTTCCCTATATTCTCACTGAGTACTAAAACTTTTGGCAGGATCTCACCATGACTTACAGACTTTTCTGGGTTCACTCTGTGGATGAAGGCCTTCTCCAGTTTCTCACTGAGGCTTAGGCATGCCCCAAGTTATCACTGGAGCCTTAAACTCTCTACAGGTTCTCACTGGGGCTTAAGGCCTTCTAAGGTTTTCTCTCTGACCTGTTGTCTTCCTGGATTCTCATTGGTATCCAAGGTTTTCTGCAGGTTCTCTCTAGGTCTTCAATTCTCACTGGGGCCTAGAGGATTAACCTGGAACTCTCTGGAGACTAAAAACTTTCCCATAGTTTCTATAAAGCCTTCAGTCAGTTTTTCTTGTTCTGAAGGCCTTTCCCATGTTTTCACTGTGGCTGTACACATTCTGTGTAATCTTCCTGGGTTTAATGACTTTTCTCCATCCTCACTATTGCCCTATCCTGCCCCAGTGTCTCTAAGGCCAGGCCTTCCATAGTTTCTCAGTTGTCACTGGGTATGAAACCCTTGCTGAGATTTTCATGTTGCCTAAGCCCAGTGTTTTACTTGGGCTTAAAAGTTTTCCCAAGCTCTAGATGGTTCTACTAGGTCCAAAGACTTTCTCTATGTTCTCCCTGTGACCTAAAACATTCTTCAGGTTCTTACTGCTTTTCAAGGCCTGTTTTGCATTCTAAATCCTTCTCCGAAGTCATATCAATGCCTCAGGCCTTCTCTGTATTCTCACTGTGGCCTAAAGTCTTATACAGGTTTTCACGGGAGCCTTAGCTTAGGCTTCCCCCATGTGGCTCTTATATCTTAAATTAATCTGTCCCTATATATCTTCATTCTGCCACGTTGCTCGGTTAGCTTTCGTCTGTACCATATGTCTGACTTCCTTAGTGTCTTGCTGGCATTTCTCAAATGCCTAGATTCATCCCGAGTTCCCCTCTCTGTCTGGACGTCCCACCTATTCTCTCGTGCTTAGCTATTGTCCCTTTCATTGTGTATCAATCCAGTCATGTTGACATATCTCATCAGAGTGTAAACAAATAATCTGTGACATTTTATCCTTTTCACTAAATAAAAATGAAAGGGTTTAATTCTAACACAGTAAAACTATATATAATAATAATAATCATTTACAATGTCCATGCCATTTAAATTTGTCTAGGTCATTTAAATTTGGCAAATTTGTGAAATTATTCTATTTTCTATACTATCTCGATGAATCCAAAGTTTATACCTAAACCACTTTCTATCATAATTTGTATTATAGCCTAAAATATCTTTTTAGACCTTAAAACGTTTTCTTAAATAATCAACTTAAGGTTTTATATTTCTTATTCTCATAAACTTTGTATCTCTTTTATGAGTTGTGGCAGGCGTGGTTGATCGATAATTAACCAGACCAACTCAATACAAAAGATTTAACTTTTAATAAATGGGGAAAAACTTACAAGACCAGAGATCCCACAAACATCAGATGAGCCGGGAACCAAAGAGAGAGGAAGTGGCAAGGCACTTCCATCTTTTATTTGTTTTGTGTGGCCTGAGGGGGGCCACACCTTAAGCAGAATGTGATTGGCTGAGATTCCCCATCAATGAGTTTTTTTGAAATTGGTCACAAGGAAAACTATAAAGAATAACTATCTAAGCTTAACCCCATCAAAGTCCTGAGAAGGATATAATATTACTTAAGTAAACAGGAAGTGTAGAGCAAACAACTTCCAAAACTATAGAAACAACAGAAATCTGGCTGCCTGGACAGTCACCCAACATTCCTCTGCCTACTAGTCTAGAATATCTGACAGACATTTCTCTGAAGCAGGTATTTTGAAGGACCATCCTAACTTGCCTTGGCAAAGTTTTTGTGTCCTGCTTGTCCAATTTGGACAGCATACTGTCAACAGTTAAGTCAAGGGCAGTTTTTTTGCCCAGTGGCTAGCTTTACCACAATGAAAACAAACTCCAAATGGAGGTTCTTTGATGCCCATCTTCCTTTTGTAAAGCAAATTGGTACTGCTAGGAGAAGACGCATCTCACTGTCATGAAAAGCCTTATGTTCTTAAAACATCTTAAATGTCATATTTTGCAGGGTCATCTGTTTATCTAAATATATATCTCTGTTTGATCTTGAAAATATACCTAACATGGCCACAAATTGGATTGTTAGATGACTACTAACCTGTATTTCTGAATTTTCCTAAATGGTTTATAATAATAACTTTAAAAAACTAGAAATTTACCTTACATTGTTAAACGAGCTGCATAGGCACAATACCTTAACAAGAGTAGAAGCATACACAGTATGGCAAAATAGCCTTAAATTTGTATCAATACAAAAATATTTTAAACAAGAGTAGAAACATATATAGGATCATAGGCCTGGTGTAAGAGGTTCTTCTTTCTATGTGTTGCTTTCATTGGTTGAATAAAGAAACTGCCTTGGCCTTTTGATATGGCAGCCCTTAGGTGGGCGGAGTAGACAGAACAGAATTCTGGGAAGAAGGACAGAGTGGCAGATGCCATGAATCTCCGGCCTGAGACAGACAGGGTTAGAATCTTGCCGGTAAGCCACAGTCATGTGGTGATATACAGATTTAATAGAAATGGGTTAATCAAGATGTGAGAGTTAGTCAATAAGAGCCTAGAGCTAATGGGCCAGGCTTAATTAATACAGTTTTCTGTGTGGCTATTTCGGGGGTTAAGCTAGCCAGGTGGTGGGACTCAGCCTACTCTTTCTACTACATAGGCCCTTATGATAACACACGAAAGGCTCTAGGCCCCAGTGTCATCCAAGGTAAGCTGTAAGGCACAGTGAAAACATTGGGAAAATTTTAGGCCCCATTTAGACCCTGAGGAATGCCCATTAAGTTGAAATGAAGCTTTTAGGTCACAGTGAGAACCTGGGGTAGATATAAGGCCTCCATGTAGCTGGAGAAGTCTTTAGTTCAAGTGAGAATATCAAAATGTCTTTAGCTCCCATAGAACCTATCTAAAGTTTAAGATCACAGGGAAAACATGGGGAATAGCTTCGGACCCAAAATAAACCTGGTGATAGCCTTATAGATTCTATGAGAGCTTGGAATATTTTTGGGCCCCAGTGAATTCTTGAGCAGTATTTAGGTTACAGTGAGACCCTGGGCTAGGCTTTAAAACTGAGTGATAAAATTGGGAAGGTCTTAGGTCTGAGTGAGTTAGTTACCTTTAGAAGGCCGTAGAAACTAGCAAGAAACTGGGAAGGTCTAAGGTACAGCGAGAACCTAGGAAATGCCTTAGGCCTCAAAGAAATATCAAGGAAGACTTGAGATCACAGTGAAAATCTGGAAAAAGTCTTAAGTCCCAGTGAGAACCCATAGAAAGTTTAAGATCATAGTAGGTACAGGAAAAAGGCCTTCAGAAGGAGTGAAAATCTCTCAAAGGACTTATATAACCTCTGGTATCTTTGGAAAAGTTTTAGGTGCAAGCGAAATCCTAGGTAATTACCTAAACCATAGGTAATGCCTTAGTCTACAGGGAGAACTGGGCAAAGCTTTAAGACCCAGTGAGAAGATGGGGGAAATTCTTGGGTCCCAGTGCTAACTTGGGAAATGCTCAGGTTCCAGTTAGAATGTGCAGAAGGTTTTTGGTCCATGAGAGAATTTGTGGTAGGTCTTAGGGTGCAATGAGCCTTAGAGAAGACCTTAGATTACAGTGAGAACCTGAAGGTTTTAAGTCACAGTAAGACATGGAGAAGACTGTAGACCCCAGTGACAATCTATGAAGGCCTTGGCCCCAGTGAGAACCTCCAGAAAGTCTTATACACCAGTGAGAATGTGGAAAGGCTTTATGCCCCAGTGACATCCTGGGAAGGCTTTCAGCCTCAGTGATAACCTGGATAAGGCTTAAGTCCTAGCAAGAACCTGAAGAAGCTTTAAGACCCAGTGAGAACATGGGGGAGACCTTAGGCCACAATGAGTGCCTGTGGAATGCCTTAAACTCCAGTGAGAACCTGTGGAAAGTTTGAGGCTATAGAGAGAATCCAAAGAAGGTTGAAATTTTTAGGAAGACCTTATTTTTGTTGTGTGAACTGGAAAAGGCCTTCAGCAATGCTGAGAGTCTGTAAGAGTTTTAGGCTTCATTGAGATCCTGGGAAAGTCCTAGATCTCCAGTGTGATTTTGAAGAAGGCCTTAGATCCCACTGACAACTAAGAGACTTCCTTCCACCCTAATGAGAACCTGTAGAAGGTTGTAGGTAGGAAGCAGTGATAACATGGTAAAAGTCTTCAGACCCAGGGAAACCCCATCAAAGGCCTTATACACCCTGTGAGAACTTCAGAATTTTTTAGGCCTCAGTATGATACTGAGTAATTACTTAGCAGCCACTGAGAACCTGTGCAACTCTTTCATACCCAATGAGAATACAGGAAGGGCCATTGTCCCCTTGAAATCCTGGAAAGTTCTTGGGTTTCTGTGAGAGCCTGTAGAAGATTTTAAGCCCCAGTAAGAATCTGGAGAAGGTCTTAGGACTCAATGAGATTTTGTGAAAATCTCTAAGATAGCAGTGAGAACCTGGGCAAGGCTTTAAGGCCCAGTGAGAACATGAAGACGCTCTTAGATTCCAGTGACAACATGGGAAAGTCTTAGATAGACAGCCAAAGATTTTGTTGGGGGGGGGGGTTAAATGTTCCAGATTGGGAACAAGCCAAGTCAGATTAAAATGAGTATGTGTTTTCTTCATCCCCAGAGACACTCTGAGGGGTGCCCTCTGGCAGACTGGCCAATAGGGAAGCAATAAAGAGGAGGCAAGAGAATGAACTGAGGGCCTCAAAAGATAGAATGTGTAGAGATATATGTTATTGTGTTGATTGTGTTGTCTTTTGTGTTCTGGACTGGAGAAAGACATTTGATTCTGGGAACTACTAAGAAAGGTATTTTGACTTTAAAACACAGGCTTAAGGATTTGATGCTTTGGAAAAGAGGTTCTGCTTTTGTCTCCACAGAGGATAAGAACCTGTGGATTCATCGCAATTTATGTGGCTTGAATCACCGAGACCCCCCTGAAATGTTGATGTAAAATACTCCCAAGAATACAGCACCCCCGCTCAGCAGGAAGTAGCCAGAGAGGTTGACGATGACCAAACTCCCTAAAAGATCGTTGAAGTGGGGGCCCCTTTAGTGGTTGCAGAGCAGGAGCAGCGAACCTGCTTCCCTGAGTTCTGCCCCACTCCATGCAGCAAGATTTGGATCCAGAGTGAGGGCGGCTGAGGCCAGAAGGCAGCTGGAGCAGAGCTTTGCTACCACAGCTACTGCTGTTGGACTTGCTCTCTCACAGACTGTGCAGATGGCTGAGACTGTCAACCAGCTTGCTAAAAAGAGTCAGCAATGCTTTGGACATTCAAAATTCAATTGGGCATGTTGACCTTGAACCAACAAGTAGCTCTGGTTCAGGAGCAAGTGGACTATCTTTGAACTTTTCAACAGTTAATCATGTTATGTGTGTTACTCATGGCACTGTATTGCATGCTTCTACTACTGTTATGGAACTCAACTGTCATATGAGAGGGGTTTGGAATAATGCTTTTGTTAATTTTACCACCAAGTTAGTGCATGCTAGATGGTTGCAGTGCTGGTCTGGCTCGTTGGCGTTGTCAGTCCTGGGGATACTTGGTTTAGGGCTATGTGTCTGGGTAGCCACAGACAGGCAATACTTTGGGGGCAGGATGCTACCGAAGACAGGGAATATTAGATGGCTATTCCCCATGACAGGCAAGGTATTATAAAATAAAACAGGGTGGGGGGGCTGTTGTGACCCAGCTGCCCTCACTCCCCCTGACTGACAGGGGAATTTCCTTGTGGTCTGTAATTGACAAGGATGTTTGTGTTCTTTCTGGCTTGTGGGTCTCCACAGAAGGGGTAGAGGTATATACAAGGTTGCTGAGTAAAATAAAGCCTGCTGTTCTTCCACCTGAAAGGAAGCCTCCGTGTCTCAATCCCGCCCCCCCCCCCCCCCCCCCCCGTAACACCCAATTCTGTGTTACCCTCTCGGTACAGTTCGCGAGCTACTGTACTGTACGCAAGTGCAAGTCCGGGAAAAGGCCTGGAAATTGAAAGAAGCACACAAGAGACCTGGGTCATTTGAAAGGAGATCAGCCGAATGCCGCTTTATTCAATTTAGGGGAAAACCTATATACCTGGTTGCTGCATAAGGATATCCTCCCAGGCAGGGGGGATCTGGCTGCTGTATAAGGATTTCCTCCCAGGCAGGTGGGAAATTACCATACCAAAGATGAAACAATGCCCTTCAGCTAATCACCAGGCTAGGGCAGAGGGAGCACAGGAGCAAACAGGATGCTTAGCTGGCTGGCCAGAAACCATCCTCAATATGCACCCCAAGGAGCAAGGGTAGACCGGGCCCTACAACCCGCCAGTCTTGGCTATGCAGGCTGCTCTGTCTTCAGCACCACATAGACTCTGTAAGTAGTTTTAGGTCCAAGTGAGAACCTGGGAAAGCCTTAGGCCTGAGACTTTAGTCAATGAGACTTTAGAGAAGGCCTTAGATCACAATGAGAACCTGAGAAGGCCTTAAGCTACAATGAGAACACATAGAAACTTTTAGGGTACAGTGAGATTATGGAGGAGGCCTTCAGATACAGTGAAACCAGTTCAAAGTCTTATAAAACCTGTAGAAATTTGGAAAATTCTAGGCCCCAGTGAAGCCATGGATAATGTTTTAGGTTCCAGTGAGAACCCCTGCAAGACTTTAGGATCTAGGGAGAACTTGAGCAAAGCCTTAGAAACCAATTAAAACCTGGGAAGGACTTCGGCCCCAGTGAGAAACTGAATAAGTCATGAGGCCTTAATGAGACTTCAGGGAAGTTTTTAGACCCCAGTTATAATCTTGAGAAGACCTTAATCTCCAGGGATAGAGTAAGCATAAACTACAGAATATTTTATGATACAGTAAGAATGTGAGAGAGACCTGTGAAACCTGTTAAAGGACATTTAAAACCTGTGAGAACTTAGGAAAATATTTAGATCATAGTGAAACCCCAGGTTATGCCTTAGGCAAGGTTTTGAGACTCAGTGAAAACATGGGAAAGATCGTAGACCCCAGAGGTAAACTGGGAAGTCTGGAGGCCCTAGTGAACACATATAGAAAGTTTTAGGGCCTACTAGGAACCTGGAGAAGGCATTCAGAAAATATGTAAACCTGTTGAAGGCTTTTTTTAAAAAAAAGATTTACTTATTAACTGTGTATACAGCATTCTACTTGCATGTGTCCCTGCAGGCCTGAAGAGGGCACCAGATCTCATTACAGATGGTTGTGAGCCATCATGTGGCTGCTGGGAATTGAACTCAGAACCTCTGGAAGAACAGTCAGTGCTCTTAACCTCTGAGCCATCTCTCTGGCCCCTGTTAAAGGCTTTTTTAAAGCTGCAAAATATTGGGAAATTTTTTAGTCACCAGTTAGACCCTGTGAATGCCATAGGCTCCAGTGAAATGATGGTCAAGGCTTTACGACACAATGAGAACATGGAAAAGATCATAGGCCCAATGACAACTGGACAGGGATTAGGCCCCAGTGACAACCCTGTGAAGTACTTAGGCTCCAGTGAGAACCTGAAGAAGCTTTAAGACCCATTGGGAACATAGGAAAGATCTTAGGCCCCAATGACAATATGTGGGAAGCCTTAAACTACAGTGAGAACCTGTAGAGAGTTTTAGGACATGATGAGAAATTGGGGATGGACTAAGACCTCAATGAGACTTTGGAGAAATCCTTATATCTCAGGAGGAACCTGTAGAAAGTTGTAGGACACAGTGAGAACATGAGAAAAATCTTCAGATCAATCATATCAGCCCTGAAAAAAACTTGGAGAAATATTCAGATCTCAGTGAGACTGTGGGTAATGCCTTAGGCTTTGATGAGAACTAAGACATAGCTTTAATACGAAAGGCCTTAGAGTCCAGTGACTACCTGGAAAGCCCTTAGGCCTCAGTGAGAACTATAGAAGGTTTTAGGCTACAATGAAAATCTGTCGGAGCTCCTTGGATTCAATGAGACTGTAGGGAAAGCCTTAGATCTCAATGAGAACCTCGAGAAAGCCTTAAGCCCCTTGAGAATATGTTGAAGGGTTTTGACTCCTGTGAGAACCTGGTAAGTCCTTCCTTGGACGCCATTGAAAATATGGAGGAGGCATTAGCCCAAAAGAGAACCTGGACAAGGCCTTTAGACCCAGTAAGAAACTGTAGAAGGTTATAAGCCATGGTGACTGGGCAAGGCTGTAAGAACCAACGAGAACATCTGGAAGACCTTAGACCCCAATTACAACCTTCAAAGGCCTTAGACCCCTGTGAGGACCTGTAGAAGGTCTAATGGCACAATGAGAACCCGGGTAAGTCCTTAGGCCTTGATAATACTTTAGGGGAAGGTCTTAAGTAAAATAAGAACCTGGAAAAAGAGTTAAGCACCAAGAGAATCTATAGAAGGTTTCAGGCACCATTGATAACTTGAGGAAAGCCTAAGGTTTCTGTGAGACTTTAGAAGACCTTAGATTGTAGTACAAACCAAAAGAAAGTCTTAAGCCCAAGTAAGAAGCTGCATACTTAGGCAGTAGTGAGAACATGGGGAAAGCTTTCAGTCACATTGAAAATCTACTGAAGCCCTCATAGAACTTGAAAAATGTCATATAATTTTTAGGCCCCAGTGAGACCCTACATAATACCTGAGGCTCCGTTGAGAACCTTGGCTAGGATTTAAGACTCAGTGAAAACATGGTAAGTCTCTAGACCTACTACAACCTGAGGAACACCTTGAGATACAATGAGAAGAAGGTTTTGGAACCATTGAGAACCTAGGGAAGGTCTTAGACCTAAAAGAGAATTTGGAAAGGCATTAGATCACAATGAGAATTTTGAGAAGGCCTTTCACACCAATGAGAGCCTGCAGTAGGTTTTATGCTACAGTGTGATCTGCAGGGGGCTTTAGATACCAGTGTTAATAAGGCAAGGCCTTAAGTTCAATGACAACCATGGCAGGCCTTAGGCCTGGGTATAACCTAGTGAATTCTATAAGTCCCAGTGAGAACCTGGAGAAGCTTTAAGCCTCAGTGAGAGTATTGGAAAGACCTCAGGTCCAACTGAGTCCCTAAGGAAATACTTAAACTCTAATGGGAACCTGAAAAGGTTTTATTTAGGCCTCAGTGAGAACCTGGGGAAAGCCTTAGTCCTCAACGAAACTTGTAGGAAGACCTTAGAACACAGTGAGAAACTGTAGAGAGCCTTAAGCCCCAGTAGGAAGATACGAAATGTGTTAGATTACAGAATGATACAAGGAGAGGCCTAGGGTCTCAGTGAGAACTTGAATAATGCCTTTAGCATGAGAGAGAACCTGGAGAAGGTGGTAGGCCCCACAGTGGGAGATGGGAAAAGTCTTTAAAGCCAGTGAAAGGTGTAGAGGCCTCAAGACCCTGTGTGAATTTGGGAAAATTTTAGACTCCAGTAGTAGTATCAAGTGATAACCAGGGCAAGGCTTTAAGACCCAGGAAGAACTTGAGTGAAAAGTTTTACAACACAATGAGAACCTGGAAAAGGTCTGGGAACACAGAGATATGTTGGGGAGTCCTTACATCTCAGTGATAGCCTTGAGAAGGCCTATATTACCAGTGAGAACCTAGTGAGACATTGAACCACATTGAGATGCTGAGGAGTGAGTTAAGATGAGTGAGAAACTTTCAAAAGATTTAGGCCACAATGAGAACATGATGGAGGTCTACAGACTGAGAGGGAAGTTGAAAAGGGCCTTACAGATCTTGTGAGAACAGGAAAAAGTGTTTAGGATCCAGTGAGTGTTGCAGAGTGGTTGTTTAGAGATTTGTCGCTGTGATTGGATTGGTAAACAGATGAATGGTCAAGAGCTAAGCAGGAGAGAATAGGTGGAACTTCGGGAGAGGGAAACTCAGGATGAATCTAAGCATACAAGCAAGACCCTGAAGAAGTCAAATATATGGTGAAGATGTGAGGTAACTGAGCCACGTGGCAGAGTGTAGATATATAGGGACAGATTAATTTGAGGTATAAGAGCTACATGGGGGGAAGCCTAAGCTAAGGCTCCCGTGAAAGCCTGTATAATACTTTAGGCCACAGTGAGAATGCAGAGAAGGCCTGAGACCTCGATATGACTTCAGAGAAGGCTTTAGAATGCAGAAAAGGCCTTGAAAAGCAGTAAGAACCTGTAGAATGCTTTAGGTCACAGGGAGAACATAGAGAAAGTCTTTGGACCCAGTAGAACCTTCTAGAGCCTGGGAAAACTTTTAGGCCCAAGTAAAACACTGGGCTTAGGCAACAGTGAAAATCTCAGCAAGGGTTTCATACCCAGTGACAACTGAGAAACTATGGAAGGCCTGGCCTTAGAGACACTGGGGCAGGATAGGACAACAGTGAGGAGGAGAAGTCATTAAACCCAGGGAGATTACACAGAATGTGTACAGCCACAGTGAAAACATGGGGAAGGCCTTCAGAACAAGAAAAACTGACTAGAGGCTTTATAGAACCTATGATGACTTGGAAAAGTTTTTAGTCTCCAGAGAGTTCCAGGTTAATCCTCTAAGCTCCAGTGAGAATTGAAGACCTAGAGAGAACCTGCAGAAAACCTTGGATACCAATGAGAATCCAGGAAGACAACAGGTCAGAAAACCTTAGAAGGCCTTAAGCCCCAGTGAGAACCTGTAGAGAGTTTAAGGCTCCAGTGATAACTTGGGGCATGCCTAAGGCCTCAGTGAGAAATTGGAGAAGGCCTTCATCCACAGAATGAACCCAGAAAAGTCTGTAAGTCATGGTGAGATCCTGCCAAAAGTTTTAGTACTCAGTGAGAATATAGGGAAGGCCTTAAGAACCAGTAAAAATCTATTGACAATCTTATAGCATGAGAGAGAACAATGGAAATGTTTGAGCTCAGTGAGATCCTAGGTAATGCTTCAGGATCCAGCAGGAACCTGGGCAAAGGCTTTAAGACTCATTCAGAACCTGGGAAAGCCTTAATCCCAGTGACTACCTCAGAAGGCCGTAGACACAAGAAAGGATCTGGGATGGTCTTAGGTCTCAGTGACAACCTGGGAAGTCCTTAGGGCAAAATGATAACCTGGGAAAGTCCTTGATCTGAATTAGAACCTGGGGAAGCTTTAAGACCCAGTGAGGAGATTGGAAAAACCTTAGGCACCACTGAGACACGAGGAAGGCCTTAAGCTCAAGTGAAATCCTGTAGATGCTTTTAGAACATTCTGAGAACCTGGCAAAGGCCTAAGGCCTCGATGACGTTAGAGGTTTTAGATCCAAGTAAGAACATGGGGATGGAATTATGTACAGTGACAACTTGTAGAATGTTTTAGACTTCAGGGAGAATCACTAGAATGTGTTAGGCCCCAGTGAGAAACCATGGGATGTTATAGGCCCCAGTGAGAACCTGGAGAAAGCATTGGTTCCAGTGAGAAGCTGGGCAAGGTTTTAAGACCCACTCAAAATATTGTGATGGACTTAGAATCCATTGACAACCTGGGAAGGCCTCATGCGCCAGTGAGAACCCGCAGAAGCCTAATACACCACTAGGAATCTGGGAAGGTCTATGCTTTCGTGATAAACCGGGAAGGCCTTAGGCACAAGTGATGACCTGTGAAAGGCTATGGGCCCCAGTGAGAATCCCAGAAAGTTCTAAAGCCTCACAGGGTCATTGGTGGGAAGTGCTGTGGGACAATGGTCTTTTATCCTGTCACTTGTATTATTTTTTTTAAAGTAGCCAAGTAGGAAGTATAGACAGGGCAACAGCAACCAGGCAGGAAGTAGAGGTGTGGCAATGAGAATTATGGGAAGAGGGAAGTTTCAATCTGTAGTTGTGACCCAGATGCAGGGGAAGCAAGATGTGATTGCCTCTCTGAATAAGGTACCGAGTCATGTGGCTAACACAGACAAGAATTATAGGCTGATATAAGTTATAAGAATTACTTAATAAGAAGCCTGAGGTACTGGGCCAATCAGTTTTTGATTAACGTAGGCTTCTCTGTGATTTCTTTGGGACTTAATGGCTACAGGAACTGGGAGGGACAGAAACCTCAGTCAACAGTGAAGGCCTTAGATTGCAGTTAGAATCTGGAAAAAGCCTTAAATTCCAGTGGAATCTATAAAAGTTTTCCCGGTGAGAACTGAGGGTACATAGAAGGCTCCAATGAACTTTTGGAGGAAGCCTTAAATCTCAGTGAGAATGCGGAGAAGGCTTTTAGTCACATCGAGTCCATGTAGAATGTTTCAGGTCACAAGGAGACCATGAGAAATGTTTTCAGTCCCAGTAAATACAGGTGAAGTCCTTTTAGATCCTGTGAGAATGTGGAAAAATTTATAGGTCCAAACTTAGCTCTGGGCTTATGTTCCAGTGAGAACCTGGGAAAGGATTAAAACCCAGTGACAACCTGGGACAGGATTAAAACCCAGTGGGAACCTGTGGAAACTGTCAGGCCTCAGTGACTTTGGGGAAGGCCTTAGACAGCAGTGAGAACCCAGAGAAGGCCCTCAGCCCCCGTGATCCCTAATAGACATGACTAGGACCTGCTAGGTGTCTGGGGAGTAACTGAGGACTCAGTGAGCCTTTAGAGAAGGCCTTTGATCACAGGGAGAACCTGTAGTAGTCCCCAGTCAGAAGCTGTAAAATGTTTTAGGCATCAGTAAAAATATTTGGAAGGCCTTTACACAACAAATCTTTCAAAGGTTTTATAGAACCTGTGAGAACTTGAGAAAATTTTGAGACTGCAGCGAGTCCCTGTATAATACTGATAGGTTCAGTAAGAAATTAAGACTCATGGAGAACATGGGGAAGGCCCTTATATTATGGTTTTTACTGCTGTTAAGAGACTTCAAGACCACAGCCACTCTGATAAATAAATACTTAATTGGGGTGGCCTACTTACAGTTCAGAGGTTCAGGTCATTATCATCATGACGGGGAGCATGGAGGCATGCAGGCAGACATGGTGGTGTCTGAGAGTCCTCCACCTTTCAGGAAATAGGAGGTAACAGATGCACTGAGTCCTGAGCACAGGAAACCTCAAAGCCCACCCCCACAATGACACTCTTCCTCCAACAAAAGCCATACCCATTCCTACCAAGTCATACCTCCTAATAGTACAACTACCTATGAGAGTATGGGGGCCAATTGCATTCAAAGTATTTCAACCTTACACCACATTAGCTGTCTGGGAAAATGTTAAGTCACTATGAGCATCTGTGGAAGACCACAGATAACAGTAAAAAACTGGGTGACTTTTAGGTCAAATAAACCCCAAGGATCACATGGAAAACAGCCTTAGACCACAATGAAAACCTGTGGCAGTTAAGGCCAAGTCAGAACATGGGGAAATCCTAAGCCCACACAGAGACCAGGAGGAATGTCTTAAGTTCCACTGATAACCTGTAGAACATTTTAAGTCATGGAGTAAACCAGGAGGAGGCCAAAGCTTCACTGTGACTGGAGAATGCCTTAGATCTAAGTAAGTAAGAACTTGGTGAAGATGTTTAGCCCGAGAAAAACTTGAATTCTTAAGTCCCAGGAACAACTGGGGAAAGGCCTTAGGCTCCAGTTAGAATGTGGGTCAAATTTTAATACCCAGAGAGATCCTGGGCAAGACCTTAAACCCTGCGGTAAGACTGGGAAGATTTGGGTTCCAGTGAGAAGCTGAGGAAGAATTTAGACATAAGTAAAAATCTGGAAAGGTCTTAGGCTCCAGTGACAACCTGGGAAGAGCTTAGACCCATGTGATAAAATGGAAAAGCTCTTGGGCCTCAGAGAGAAGCTGAGGAAAGCCTTAGGCTTCATTGAGATTTAGGAGGGCCTTAGGTCACCATAAGTCTTAGGTCTTAGAACCTGGAGAAAACCTTAAGTTCCAGTGAAAATCCGTCAAAGGTTTTAGGCTCCATTGAGTATCTGGGGAATATGAAAACCATGAAGAACCTCTGTAGAAGGCTTGGATCCCACTTAGAAACTGGAGAGGGCCTTGGCCACGAGTGAGAATCTGCAGAAAGTTTTAGGCCACAGTGAGAACAAGGAGAAAAATCTCAGACCCAGTGAAGACCTGGCAATGTCTTCACAGAACCTGCGAGAAACTGGGGATGTTTGTAGGACACAGTGATTTTGTGGGTCATTCCTGAGGCTACAGTGAAAAGATGGGCAAGGCTTTAAGAAGAAATGACGACCTGGGAAGGCCTCAGGTGAAAGTGGGAACCTGCAGAGGGCCTTAGAAATCAGTAATGAGCTCGGAAAGCCCAAGACCCAGGGAGAAACTTGGAAAGGCCTCAGTTCTCAAAGACTTTGGGGAAAGCCTTAGATTGCAGAGAGTACGTGGAGAAGACCTTGTGTAGCTGTAAGAATTATTAGGATGTTTTCGGCTCCAGTGAGGACCTGGGAAAGACCTAAGGTCTTTAGGAGACTTTGGGGAAGGCCTTTGATCTCACTGAGGACCAGGAGAAGACCTTGTAGCCCTAAAAGAATTATTAGGATGTTTTCTTCTTCAGTGAGGTCCTAGGAAAGACCCAAGGTCTTTAGGAGACTTTGGAGAAGGCCTTTGATCTCACTGAGGACCTGAGAAGACCTTATGCACCAGTGGGAGCAGGCAGAACATTGGTGGCACAGTGAGAACATGGGAGTGCATTCAGAACCTTTAACAATATATGGAGTTCTTAAAGAACCTGTAGGAAACTGGAAAATTGTGTAGGCTTAGTGAGACCCCAGTAAATGTTTTATGATTCAAAGAAAAGTCGGGTAGGGCATTCTGACCCTGTGAGAACATGCAGAAAGTCATAGACCCACGTGACTACCTGGGAATGCCTTAGACAATAACAATCTGGGAGAGATTTTAGCTGCCATGGAAAACCTGGGAAGACCTAGGTCCCAGTTATAACCTTGGATAGGACCTAGGACTGAGTCAGAGCCTTGTGAAGCTTTCAGGCCCAGAGAGAACATGAGAAAGACCCTAGGCCCATAGAGACTCTGAAGAATTCCAGAGGCTCAAATGAAAATCTGGAGAAGTTTTTAGCCCCTAGTCATACTTTTCAGAAGATCTAAGGCCTCAATGTGACATTCTGGATGGTACTGGGTACAAGTTTGAATTTAGAAGAACCTTTAGGCCCATTGAGAACTTGTAGGCTCTTTGAAACCCCAGGAAGAAGTTGAAACATGTTTTAGGGCACACTGAGAAACTGTAGTATTTTAGTCTCTAGTGAGAGCAAAGTTGTAGGCTCCAGTGAGAATGGACAACATTGTAAGACTCCCTGAGAATATAGGGAAGGCCTCAGATCCCATGGATAACCTGGGAAGGCCTTAGGCCTGAGTGAAGACCTGCAGAAACCCTTAGAGACTAGTGAGTTAATTAGTTTTTCCTCTGTCTCATCAGCTCCCAAATAATGACATAGAGACTTATTATTAATTATGAAATCTTGGCCAGTATCTTAACCTTTTTTTCTAGCTAGCTTTTTAAAACTTAAATTAAACCATTTCTATTAATCTGTGTGCTGCTCCAAGGCTTGTTTACCTCATCTATGGACTGTCCATCCTGCTTTTCTGCTTCCTCCATGTCTTCTCCCATCTCCACTGTTCTTCCCATTCCCATGCTTGGAATTCCTGCCTAGCTATTGGCTGTTCAGTTTTTTTTTTAATTAAACCAATCAGAGTGACATATCCTTACAAAAACATTCTACAGTGAATGAGAACCTGGGAAAGTCTTGGACTCCAGGAATAGATGGTGAAATTCCTTAGACTCTATGAAAATCTTGAGAAAGACTTAGGCCTTGTTGAATGTTTCAGGAAGACCTTAGACCAGTTGTGAGAAACTGGAAAAGGCCTGAATCTCCAGTGGGAATCTGTAGATTTCATGTTCAAGTGTGAACCTGGGGAAAGCAGGCAAACTGGACCTCAGTGAGACTTTGGAGGTGGCCTTTAGTCCCATTGAGAAGCTGAGGAATGTTGGAGAGCAAAGTGACAACTGCTTTGACATTTGCAGGCCCAGAGCAAGCCTGGTGAAGGCCTTTTTAATCCAGTGAGAACCTAGGCAGAAGTTTGGGCCCAAATAAAACCCTGTTCTTAAGATCCAGAGAGAACCAGGGCAAGGTTTTAAGACCCAATGACAACCTGGGAAGGCCTTAGAACTCAGTGAAAATTGCAACCTGTGGAATTCTCTAAACAATAATTCTCTTTGGTCAAGGCCTTAGACAGTAGTGAGAACCTGGAGAAGTCCCTAAGCCACAGTGGGAACCTATAACAAGATTGACCTTAAATTTTTATCAATAAACAAAGATCCATACCAATGTAAATTATTAATATCTATATCATATCCTCCTTTAAATGTAAAAGAACATTTATGAACACTATTTGGGAATATGGGCGTGTTTTTTTTTTAAAAACTGCTTTATGCTGTATGTGGGTGCTGTTAATCAGGTGTTTTATGGTGTATCTTGTGTGCTAAGTTTGTCTCAGTCAGAAGTCGAGTGAAGTAAGTTTTTGAGGGTGTTTACTGCAACCTTTAGGAGGCCTTGGTCCATGAAACCATATTTGCTTGGACGCAATCTACAGGTTTTCATCTTTTGTGAAAACAAAAGAAGAACCTCTTTTTCTAAGCAACATGTCATTAGACCCAAATTTTGAAGTTATGATACCTTTATAATATACATACTGGTTTAGCTTAGCAGCCCATACAATGAAATGTCTCTCTGTAGTTAGCTCCTTCACAGTTAAAAAAAATCAAAGAAAACACAATAATATACAGAATCTAGACTCTGTGAATTTTCCATTTTTACATGGCTTATTTTTCTTTACTCCTTTTAATCTATGAGTATCCGTACTCTATCTCTTTAAAGACTTTACCTTTTTTAAAGCATTAACTTTATTTTATGACTCTCTATACTCTTTTTCTTCTCTCTCCCAAGCCTATGTACATTTATCCAACACTGTGACTCATTTAGAAGGTCTTTTATGTCTGAATCTGTAGAAGGTTTTACGTGGAGTTAGTTGGCCATGTTGAAGTGCCAATTGTTTCAAAGGAGAGGGTCCCTTGTTTGTCCTGGCTGCCTGGCTACCTTATACCTGAAATAACCACACAGAAACTGTATTAATTAGAACACTGCTTGGCCATTAGCTCTAACTTCTTATTGGCCAACACTTACATATTAGTTTAACGCATCTCCATTAATCTGTGTATCTCCATGTGGTTGTGGCTTACCAGAGATTCTAACCGGAGTCCGTCTCAGGCCGGGGATCCATGACTTCTCTCACTCTGCCCTTCTTCCCAACATTCAGTTCTGTTTTTCTTCTCATACCTAAGTTTTGTCCTATCAGGCCCAAAGCATTTTTTTTATTCATTAACCAACAGAAGAACCTCCTACATCAGGAACCTAGGACAACTTTTGCTCTAGAAAGAAGCCAAGGAAGCCCTGGGGTCTGGAGGAGATACTAGAGAAGGTTTTAGGCCACAGTGGCAGAAAATAAATGAATAGAGATGGAATAGTTTAAGTTATAAGAGCTAGTTAGAAACAAGTCTAAGGTATTGGCTGAGTTTTCATAACTAATAATAAGTCTCCATGTGACTATTTGGGAGCTGGCAGGACAGAGTTCTTATTGTGGCCTAAAACCTTCTACAGGTTCTCACTGGAGCTTAAGACATTCCTTGGGGTCTCAATCAGGCCTAAGGTTTTCCCATGTTCTCACTGGGTCTTAATGCTTTCTCAGAATGTAACTGGGGCCTAAGGCCTTTTTCTAGGTTATCATATGGTCCTAAGGCCCTCCAAGATTTTCACTCTGACCTGCAGTCTTCCCAGATTCTTACTGGACTTCCACGGGTTCTCATTGGGGCCTAGGTAGTTCATGATGTCTAAGGCATTCCCAATATTCTCACTAAATCTTAAATTCTCACTGGAGCCAAAAGCACTACCCAGGGACTCAATGGGGCTCCAAAATTTCCCCAAGTTCTATAAAGTTGTTTATATGTTTTTACTGGGTCTGAAGTGTTTCCACATGTTCTCATTGCAGCCTAAAACTGTTTGCAGAAGGCTTAAGGTCTTCTGAAGTTTCTCATTGTGTTCAAAAGACTTCTCCAAAGTTTTGTTGAGTCATCAGACTTTCCCTGGGTTCCCACTGGATCCCAAAAGTTTCTATAGTTTTCACTGGTGCTTAGGAACTTCTCCAGGTTCTCACTGCTATCTAAGTCCTTCCACAAAGTCTCATTGAGTCTTAAAACCTTGCCCAGGTTCTCACTGTTGCCTTAGCCAGGGGTTTTGCTTGTTCCTAAATTGTTTTCCAATCATTCACAGATTCTAGAAGGCCTTTATCAGGCCTGAGTCTGAAGGCTTTTCCATATTCTCACTGTGCCCTAGAACATTCTACATCTTTTCATTGGGATAAAGGCCTTCTCCAAAGTCTCATTGATCTCTTCTGACTTCTTTAGGTATTCACTGATATTTAAGACCTTCTTCTGATTCTCACTGGGGCTTAATGCTTTTTCCACATTCTAACTTCAATCTAAGGGCTTCCCAAAAGATTTAATAAGACCTAAGTTCTTCCCAAGGTTCACACTGTGGCCTAAACCATTTCATAGGCTATCATGGGGGTCAAAGGCCTTCCTAGATTGTCACAGGAGTCTAAGACTTTCCCATAATTTTTCTGGTGTCTATGGGCTCCTGCAGGTTCTCACTAGGGCTGAAGGCCTTTTCAGGTTGCCAATGGGGTCTAAGGCCTTCTCTATATTTCCAGTGGGTCTTAAAACCTTGGCCTGCTTCTCACTGACCTAAGCCCTTTCCCAGGTTCTCATTGAGGCCTTACACATTCTACAGCTTCTCACCAGGACCTAAATTATTATACATCTCCTCCCTAGTGCCTAAACATTCTAAAGCTTCTTACTGGGCCTAAAGGGCTTCTCCAAGTTCTCACTTGGATCTAAAGCCTTCTTCAAAGTCATGTTGAGGCCTTAGGCCTTCTCCACATTAGAACCCAGTGATAACCTAGGGCAGGCCATAGGCTCCAGTGTGAACCTAGCACAGTTTGAAGAATGTATGAGAACATGGGAAAGACAATAGGCCCTTTTGAGATCCTAAGGAATTCCTTAAGCTCCAGTAAGAAACTATAGAACACTATAGTTTACAGTGAGAACACAGGGAAGGTCTACAGACCCTGCAGTCTTCCTAGAGCATGTGAGAACTTGAGCAAAATTTAAAGACTCATCCAGACACTGGGTAATTCCTGAGGCATCAGTGAGAATCTGGTGGTTTAGTTAGGGTGTTATTGCTATGAAGAGACAGACATCATTACCATGGCTACTCTTATAAAAGAAAACAGTTGGAGATAGCTCACTGGTTAGTCCGCTAGCATCACGGCAGGAAGCAAAGCAGTGTGCCAGCAGACATCATGCCGGAGAAGGAACAGAGTTCCACATCTAGATATCAGCAGGCAGCATGAAAAGAGAGTGACACCAGGCCTGACTTGTGCTTCTGAAGCCTCAAAGCCCACTCCCTAGTGACACACTCCAGTCAACAAGGTCACCTTTACTCCAACTAGGCCACACTTCCTAGTACTGCCACCCCCTGTGAGCCTATGGTGGACATTTTCATTCAAATCTCCACACTGTGGCCTAGAACTTTCTACAGGTTCTCACTGCACATCATATCTTCTCAAGGTTTTTACTGCTATCTAGGGTCTTTCCCAAAGTCTCATGGAGGTATAAGACCTTCCCTAGGTTCTCACTGGGGTCTAGAATGTTATATAAGCTTCTGACTGGAGCTTAAGGTATTTCTCAGAGTCTCAATTGGTCCTAAGGACTTTCCCATGTCTTCACTGGGTTTTAAAGTTTTCCAAGGTTCTAACTGGGAACTAAGGCCTTCCCCAAGTTCTCACTGGTGCCTATGGCCTTCCCAGATTCACTTTTGTTTCTAAGGCCTTCCTCAGGTTCTCACTGAGGCCTAAAGCCTTACAAGAGTCTTACTGGTGTCTAAATCCTTCCGTAGGTTCTCACTGTGCCCTAAGACCTCCCTGTGTTACCATTGGAGTCTAAGGCCTTCCCTATATTCTCACTGGATCCATAAACCCTTGCCCAGGTTCTCATTATAGGTTAAGGCATTACCCAGGTTCTCCCTGTTGTTGTGGTATATTTGAACCCATTGTGTGAAAATGTGTCATTGTATTAATTACAATTGGTTTAATAAGGAGATGAATGGCCATTACACAGGCAGGAGTAGTTAGACAGGACTTTCAGGGGAAAGAGGAACTCTGGTATGAAAAGAAAGAAGATGCCAGTGAGACACAGAAAGAGTTGGACATATAGAATAGAAACGAGGCAAAAAGCCACATAGCGGAATGTAGATTAATAGAAGCAGGCTAGTTTAAGTTATAAGAACTAGTTGGGAACAAAGCTAAACTGAAGGCCAAGATTTAATAATTAATAAGAAGTCTCCATGTCATTATTTGGGGGCTGACAGTCCAAAGAAAAGTCTGACAAGAAAGTCCAACTACAGTTGGTGCCAAACTTGGGGCATGTATATCCACATAGGGCCTGAGAAAGCTAAAAAACATGTTCTGAACACATAGTAGAGTGCAGCTTCCTGATGTCCGTGTTCCTCAGTAGGCTCAGCGCTCACAGTCATATAGAGGTGCAGCTCCTTTAAGAGGCCCTGCCGTATAGCCAAGCATTTGAACATCCTGCATGCTACTCAGGCTGAGAGACTAGGTAGAAATACCTGCCACAGCATGGACACAAGAACTTCCCAGAGCTGGGCTGACTAAGCACACCTGGGATGGTTAGGCACAGATGGGATGAGATCAACAGGGACATAGCCAGCTGCCAGATTGATCCTAAGCAGAGTCCCATGGCAGTTTAAGGCTTGGCTCCCATGGTGAGAGAGTTGAGCGAAAAGTCAGGTCCAGACAGAAGAGAAGCTCTAGACAGGTACAATATGGCTAAAAATGTGCTTAGATGCTTAAGAAAAAAAAATGGGCATAAATAGTCATAGAAAAAATGGTTTAAAAATAATAAAGTCTTTAAAGAAAGAATAAAATAATATAAAAAGAAGAAGCCACACAAGGATGGGATAGATACAGGGCTTCTGGGTCCTGTTTGGTGCTTTGTTGACTTTAAATTTTTTGAATACTGGTGAGTGAAGGGTAAGTGCTGCTGAGAGACATTGGATTGTAGAAAAATCTGCTAAGTTAAACTTGCCTATATATTGTAAGGTTATCTTAACGTCAGAATGGAAGTCAGAAAATGTGTTGTGTTGGGGGATAGGTTATACTTTTGTTTCCACAGGACTCTGGCTTCAGAGTCCTCATGACTTATTATTACGTTCCATCCTTTGATATGGTATGGATGGAGATTTATATTACAGTTTTGTTATGCCATCCAAACAAACTTAAAAAGTTGATGGACTGGAGAGATGACTCAGAGGTTAAGAGCATTGCCTGCTCTTCCGAAGGTCCTGAGTTCAATTCCCAGCAACCACATGATGCCTCACAACCATCTGTAATGGGGTCTGGTGCCCTCTTCTGGCCTGCAGGCATACACACAGACAGAATATTGTATATAAGAATAAATAAATAAATATTTTTTTAAAAAAGTTGACTGATGTCTTTTACTGGCTCAAACATAACACAGGAAATCATCTTTAGCTAACTTGTGCCCACAGCACATTCCATACTTGTGCTAATGCAGATATGTGTGTTGCCTTTAAAAGTTTGTGTGTTTTCAGAAAAGGGGGACCAGACATCAGTGAAGACAAGCACACTGGGTGATCCAGCTTCTCAGAATGCCTCTGCTGCAGTTTCTTCAACAATCTGTATTCAGAACAGCTTCAAAGTGGCTAACTAAGATAGTCTAGCCTCATAGACTACTCCCCTCAAGCAAGGACTTCACTTAAACCCTACACTTTCCCATCGTACCAAGCCTGGACAACAGCTAGCTCTCCCAGGACTTAATCATTATCTCAATTTCCTCAGAATCCTCTAAAGATGCCATTGCCCCCAGACAACAGGAAATAATTTTAAGAACATAACACCCACATCCCCAAGAGGTGGGGTGGGTGATTTTTGTCATTCAAAGTGTTATGGTCAGGGAAGAAATTAAGCAAAGGAAGCTAGATTTGGGATCTCTTTCCAAAAAGACAAAAGAGGGGATATAGAAATAATAGGATAAAAGGGTAGAATTTTAAATCTACCTTTTAAAAATGTATTTGTTTATTTTAAAAACCTATCTTTTCTCATTTTACATGTCAACCCCAGTTCCCACTCCCTCCCCTCCTCCTGTTCCATCCACCTTCCCCCATCCCAACCCCCATCCACTCCTCAGAAAGGGTAAGGCTTCTCATGGGGAATCAACAAAGTCTAGCACATTGCTTTGAGGCAGGACCAAGGCCTTCCCCACTATGTCTAGGCTGAGCAAGGTATTTCTCCAACGAGAATGGATTTTTAAAAAGCCAGTAAAAGCAGTAGGGATAAACCCTGATCTCACTGTCAGTGGTCCGACAGTCTGCCCCAGCTACACAACTGTCACCCACATTCAGAGGGCCTAATTTGGTCCTGTGCTTCTTCCCTCACTGTCAGGTCAGAGTTGGTGGGCTCCTTTTAGCTCAGGTAAGCTGTTTCCATGGGTATATCCATCATGGTCTTGACCTCTTTGCTCTTATTCTCACATCCCCAACTCTTCAACTGAACTTTGGGAACTCAGCCCAGAGCGCCGCTGTTTATCTCTCCCTCTGCTATCATTAATTGCTGGATGAAGGTTCTATGATGACATTTAAGACATCAATCAATATGACTACAGAGAAAGGTCAGTTCAGGCACCCACTATTGCTTAGGGTCTTAGCTGGGGTCATCGTGGATTCCTGGGAATTTCTCTAGTGCTAGGTTTCTTGATAGCCCAATATGGCTCCCTCAATCAAGGTATCTCTTTCCTTGCTCTCTCTCTGTATACTTTCCCCATATCGACTATCCTAGTCCCTCAAGTTCTCCTCCCCCTCCCCTTCTCTTCTTCTTCTTCTCTTCCACCCTCGCTTCTTCCCACCCCCACACTCCCATTTTTCTCAGAAGAGCTTGTCTATTTCCCATTCCCAGGGGAATCTATATATGTTTTTTCTTAGGCTTCATCTTGTTACTTAACTTCTCTAGGGTCATGGACTATAGGCTCATTATCCTTTGCTTTACTGCTAATATTCACTTATGAGTGAGTACATACCATGCTCATTTTTCTGGATCTGGGTTACCTCACTTATGATGGTTTTTTTCTAGTTTCGTTCATTTGCATTCAAATTTCAAGATGTCATTGTTTTTTTACCACTGAGTAGTACTCCATTGTGCAGAAGTACCACGTTTTCATTATCCATTCTTTGGTTGAGGGACTTCTAGATTGTTTCCAGGTTCTTGCTATTACAAATAATGCTTTTATGAACATAATTGATCTTAGCCATTCTGATAGGTATAAGATGGGATCTCAGAGTCATTTTGATTTGCATTTCCCTAATGGCTAAAGATGTTGAACATTTCCTTATGTGTCTTTTGACCATTTGAGAGTCTTCTGTTGAGAATTCTGTTTAAATTAGTATCACATTTTAAAAATTGGATTATTTGGCTTTTGGTGTCTAATTTCTAAGTTCTTTATTCATTTTGGAGATCAGTTTTCTGTCTGATGTGGGGTTGGTAAAGGTCTTTCTCATTCAGTAGTCTGCCTTTTTGTCTTATTAACTGTGTCCTTTGCTTAACAGAAGCTTCTCAGTTTCAGAAGATCCCATTTATTTATTGTTGTTCTCAGTATCTGTGCTGCTGGTGTTATATTTAGAAGTGGTCTCCTGTGCCCATACATTGAAGGCTACTTCCCACTTGCTCTTGAATCTACTTTTAAACTAAAAAGTAACTATTAGTCTCAAATATTTACATTGATATAGGTTTTTATATGTTGAAAAGAATTTAAGGTTATTTTTGTTATAACATACTATATATGTGTGTGGATGTGTATGTGTATGTGGTGTGTTTCAACTCTTGTTTAAGGTATTATACCTATGCAGGTCATTTCTGAAATGTAATGTAAAGTTCCAGTCCTTGAAAGTTATTATTATAAACTAGTTAGGATAATTAAGAAATGCAGGTTAGCAGTTAGTCATCTATAACAATCAAACTTGTAGTCATGTTAGATATGTTTTCTTTTTTAAAATATTTTTATGGTTTATTTAACTTTATTTTTATGTGCATTGGTATGAAGGTGTCAGATCCCCTGCAACTGGATCTTCAGACAGTTGTGAGCTGCCACATGGGTGCTGGGAATTGAACCCGGGTCCTCCTCTGGAAGAGCAGTCAGTGCTCTTAACCACTGAGCTATCTCTCCAGTCCCTTAGATATGTTTTCAAGGTCAAACATATATTTTAGATAGACAGGTCGTCTTTTAACACTTCAGAGACCTTCAGACTATGGCATTTAAGATATTTTAATAGCATAAGGTTTTTGTGATAGTAAGATATGTCTACTTCTGTCAGCTCCAATCTACTTTATTTTTTTTTCACTGTATAGGCGAGATTTATTTCTGTTGTGGCAAAAGGCAACTTTCCATTAATTTTTTAAAATTTATTTATTTATTAAAAATTTCCACCTCCTCCCCACCTCCCTTTTCCCTTTCCCTTCCCACATCCTCCTCCCTCTCCAGTCCTAATGAGAGCTCACCAAGGCCAGCTGGATCGGGACTGATGGAGCATGTGATCAAACTGGACTCTCTGAATGTGGCTGTCAATGAAGGCTGACTGAGAAGCCAAGGACAATGACACTGGGTTTTGATTCTACTGCATGAACTGGCTTTGTGGGAGCCTGGTTTGTTTGGATGCTCACCTTCATAGACCTGTATGAAGGGAGGAGGACCTTGGACTTCCCAAGGGGCAGGGAACCTTGACTGCTCCAATCTACTTTTAAAAAAAGATGATGGGCACTGAAGAATCTTCATATGGAGTTTGCTTTCAATGTGACAAAGCTAGTCACTGGGCAAGAAACTTCCTTTGCTTTGACTGCTGACAGCATGCTGTTCAAATTGGACAAGCAGGATACAAAAGAAGGTAACCGCTGAACTTTGTCAAGACAAGGTAGGCCAGTCCTTCAAAATTCCTGCTTCATATAAAAATTTGTCAGATATTCTAGGACTTTAGAACAAAGATGGATGCCCTAACATTATAGAGGAACCTTGGGCGACTATTCAGGCAGCCAGATGTCTTTGTAACTTCTATAGTTTTAAAAGTTGCTAGTTGTTTACTCAGATAATATTATATACTTCTTGGGTCTCTGAAAGGGTTAAAGATTAAATTAATTATAGTCTTACAGTTTTCTTTGCTACCAAATTCAGAAAAGCAACTTGCAAAAGGAGATGTAAAGTTTATAGGTTGAGAGACTTAAAAGCTTAAGTTATTTATCTAAAAATTGTTTTAAGGTCTAAAAATGTATTTTTATGATGGTAATACAAGTTATGACAGACAGGAGGTTTAAGTGTAAAACTTTAGACTCACAAAGATCAGATAGATAATAGAGTTTTTTTCCCCAAATATGCCAATTACAAATAGACTGGACATTGTGAGTATAATTCTTACTTGATAATCATTCTTATTGTATATTTTTTTGTGTGTTAGAGTTAAACTCTTTCCTTTTTATTTAGACAAAAGGGGAAATGTTGTGGGATATTTGTTTATACTGTGTCAAGATGTGATTGGTTTAGGGGGCTGGAGAGATGGCTCAGAGGTTAAGAGCACTGCCTGCTCTTCCAAAGGTCCTGAGTTCAATTCCCAGCAACCACATGGTGGCTCACAACCATCTGTAATGAGGTCTGGTGCCCTCTTCTGGCCTTCAGGTATACATGCAGACAGAATATTGTATACATAATAAATAAATAAATATTTAAAAAAAAAGATGTGATTGGTTTAATAAATAGCTGAACTGCCAAGAGCTAGGCAGGAGTGATTAGGTGGGACTTCCAGGCAGAGACAGGATAAGAGAGGATAAGCCAGTGAGACACAGAGGAAATTGGGCATGCAGAATGGAGGAGAAGTTAAAAAGTCACATGGCAAAACATAGATTAATAGAAATGGGTTAATTTAAGCTCTAAGAGCTAGTTGGAAACAAGCCTAAGCTAAAGGCCAAGATTTCATAATTAATAATAAGTCTCTGTATCATTATTTGGGTACTGGTGGTTCAAAAACATTTGACAAGAAAATCCAACTATGCCCTGTTGTCTAAATCTTCCATGAGTTATCAGAGGATTTATAAGGTCTTTGACAGGTTTTCACTGGGCTTATCAACCTTCTTCATATTCTTGTTGTGGCCTATAACATCCCACAGTTTCTCGCTGGGACATAAGGACATTTTTTGGTTCTAACTGTTTTCTAAGGCCTTCCCAAAAGTTTCATTAAGGTCCAAGGCCTTCCCCAGCTTCTCACTGGTACCTAAGGACTTTCTCTCGTTTTCATGGGGGACCAATACCTTTCTAGGTTGTCGCTGGGGCCTAATAACTTCCCAGAATCTCACTGGTACCTAAGGCCTTCTTCAAGTCATTACAGGGACCTAAAAACTTGCAGATTGTCACTGGAGTCTATGGTCTCTCCTTTGTTCTCACTGAGTCCTAAAGCCTTGTCTATGTTCTCACTGGAATCTAAGGTATTACCAAGGGTATTCCTGATACCTACCAAATTATCCAAGTTTCACAGGATCTAGAAGGCCTTTGGCAAGTCTTTAATGGGTCTGAAGGCATCCCCCATGTTCTCATTGTGGCCTAACACCTTCTATAGGTTCTCATTGGGGCTTATGGCCTTCTCCAGGTTTGTCTTGGGAGTCTAAGGCCTCCAAATATGCATTGAGGCTATAGGCATTCTCTGGGTCCCTACTGTGATTTAAAAGCTTCTAAAGGTTCTTACTCGAACTTAAGGTATTCCTACAGCTCAATGAGGCCTAAGTTCTCCCCTTGTTCTCACAGGGTATTAATGATTTTCTAGATTCTCATTGTAATATAAAGCCTTCCCAGGTTATAAATTGGCCTTAAGGTTTTCCAAAATTTTTACTGGTTTCTAAGGCCTTCCCAGGTTGTCACTGGGGCCTAAAGCCTTCTCTATATTTTCACTAGGTCTTAAATCTGGGCCACAATTTTTACTGGAGCCTAAAGCATTAACTAGGTCTCACTGGTTCCTAAAATTTTGTTAAGTTCTCACAGGTTTTGTAAGGCCTTTGGCAGATTTTCTTTGCTTCTGAAGGCCTTCTCCCATGTCCTCACTTGATCCTAACACATTCTCCAGGTCCCTACTTGAGTGTAAGACCTTCTCCAGGCTCACACTGGGGTCTACAGACTTCTCCAAGTCTTATTTAGACCTTACCTATAATTCAGATTCTCACTGAGGCCTAAAACATTCTACAGGTTCTCAGTGGAGCTAAAGGCCTTCTCCACATTCTCACTTAGATTTAAGTCTTCTCCACGTACACTGAGACCCTAGGCCTACCCCAGGCTTTGACTTTCACCTAAGATTTTCTACAGATACTTCCTGGAGCAAAAAGCATTTCTTAGCTTCTCCGTGGGTCTAAGGTATTTTCCATGTTCTCAGTGATTCTTAATGCTTCCCCAGGTTTTCAGTGGTGAAGGCCTTTCCCAGGTTATCATGGGGCATAAGGCATTCATTCCTAGATTTCACTTGTACTGAAGGCCTTCTGAGATCCTTTCTGGTCTCTAAAGTTGTCACTGGGGCCTAAGATCTTCCCAGGTTATTACTGGTGTCTAAGGCCTTCCCCATGTTCTCTTTGTATCTTAAGTTCTTGATCTTAAGTTAAGTTTGTATCAGGTTCTCACTGGTACCTAAGACATTACCAGGTCTCTCTGTTGCCTAAAAATTTCCCTAGGTCTCACAGGTTCTATAAGGCCTGCAACAGATTTTTAACTGGGCCAGGTCTTCCCTATGTTCTCTCTGTGGCCTAAAAATTTCTACATAGTCTCAATCATGCTAAAGGCCTTTTCCATGCTCTCAATGGATTCTAAAGACTTATCCAAAATATTACTGAAGACTTAGGCTTCCCAGGTTGTCCCCAGAGCCTAAGCTTTCTATTGGTTTTCACTCAGAGTTAAGGCCTACTCCAGATTTTAAGTGTGATCTAAGGCTTCCCCCAAAGACTCATTGAGGTCTAAGGAATTCCCCAGGTTGTCATTGAAGCCTAAGCCCTTCCCAGAGAGTCACAGGGTCTAAGGCCTTTTCCATGTTCTCACTGGGACTTAAAGCCTTGCCCAGGTTCTTCTTGGAGCCTAAAGCCTATTTAGGGTCTCACTGGGTCCTAAAAGTTTCCCCAAATTGTCACACATTCTGTAAGACCTTTGATATGTTTTTGATTGTTCTGAAGGCCTTGCCCTCATTCTCACTGTGGCCTAAAACGTCTGATATGTTCTCACTCAGGATTACAGCCTTCTCCATGTTTTCACTGTGAACTAAGACTTTCTCCAAAGTGTCTTGTGGCCTTAACCCTTCCTCAGGTTCTTCATGGAGTCTAAAATATTCTATAGGTTCTCAATGGGGCTTAAGGTCTTTACCAGGTTATCAAAGGGGTGTAGGGTCTTCCAAAGTTGTCACTGGAGCCTAAGACCTTCCCAGATTCTCACTGGTATCTAAGACTGTCCACAGGTTTTCACTGGGGTCTAAGGCCTACTCAGTTGCTCACTGTGATCTAAGGCCTTCTGCAAATTATTATTGTGGCCTTAGGTTTTTACAGGTTCTCATTGGAACTTAAAACATTCTATAGGATCTCCTTGGAGCTTAAAGCCTTCTCAGGTTCTCACTGAGGTCTAAGGACTTCCCCATGTTCTTACTGACTCTTAAAGCCTTATGCAGATTCTCATCAGAGCCTATGGTATTACCTAGGGTATCACTGGGTGTAGGGGTCGTCCTTCCATGCCACCCATATCCCATGAGTTTCATATTGTCCTAGGGGTTAAAGCATAAGACGCACACACATAGATACAGAGTTTCAGTCATCCTCAAGAAGAGAATGCCCCTTTATTCAACTAAATCCAGGGTTAAAATATCTTTGGCCCCAGTAAAGGAAAACTCCTCCCACGCAGAGGGGGCTGGGGAAACTGGCCTCTGTGGAAGTTTTTCCCCAGGCAGGTGGTCGAGGGTTTAAGGCAATGTCAGACAGGTTAGATGGGCCTTGGCGCCTGAGCTTCTTTGAGGCAGGTTGAGAAATTACCATTTTAAAGTAAAATAGATCCCTCAGGCTAATGTACCAGGCTGTAGCAGAACCAAGGACGGAACTAGCAGGAAGCTTAGCTGGTTAGCGTAAACATTATTTGCATCCAGTATTTTGGCCTCAAGGATCATGGAGGACAGGTTCCCACAACTGGGGTCTAAAACTTTTGACAAGTTCTCACAGATGTCTATATGGACTTTGACAGGTTTTCACTGGGTCTGAAGGCATTCCCCATGTTCTCAATGTGGCCTAAAATTTTCTTCTACAGGTTCTCTGTAAGGCCTGAAAGTTCCTATAGGTTCTCTTTGGGACCTAAGGGATTCACAAGTTTTCCTAGTGTCTAAGGCCTTCCCTGTGTTCTCACTGGACTTAAAGATTTGCTCAGGTTCTCACTAAGCCTAAGGCATTACCCAGCAAGTCACTGGGGCCCAAAAATTTTCTCAAGTTCTCACAGGGTGCATAAGTTCTTCAACACATTTTCTCTGGGTCTGAAGATTTTCTCATGTTCTCACTGTGGCCTACAACCTTGTACGTGTTCTCCCCAGGGCTGGAGGACTTCTCCAGGTTCTCACTGGGATCTAAAGCCCTTCTTTGATGTCTCATTTAGATCTTTGGTCTTTCCCATGCCCTCACTTGTGCCTAAAATCTCCTACAGGTTCTTCCTGGGGCTTAAGTTCTTCTCCAGTTTCTCATTGTGATGTAAAGTTTTCCTTAAAGTATCATTGAGGCATAAAGAATTCCAACTGTCTTACCATGGACTGAAACCTTCTAAAGAATTTCACTGGAGCTTATGGCTTTCTTTAACATCTCACTGGAGACCAAGGTCTTTCCCATGTTCTCACTTGGGATTAAAGTTTCACCAGGTTGCCATTGGGGCCTAAAACCTTTTACAGGTGTACTCTGGGGCTTAAAGACTTCCCAGGCTTTCACAGTGATCTGAGGCTTTACCCCTTGTTCTCAATGAGTCTTAAAGTCTTGCCCAGGTTATCCTTGGAGCCTAAGGTATTACTCAGAATTTCACTGGATCCTAAAATATTTTCCCAAACTTTGACCAGTTTCTTTGGGTCTCAAAGCTTTCTCCACATTTTCTCAGGGGCCTATAATATTCTACAGGTTCTCACTTGGGCTTAGGCCTTCTCCAGGTTCTTGTTGTGAAATAATTCTATCTCTGAAGTCTCTTTGAAGCCTTATGCCTTCCCCTGATTCTCAATGGAGCCTAGAACCATCTACAGGTTCTCACTTTGGCTTAATGCCTTCTGAAGGTTTTGACTGTGTCATAAGGCCTTCCCCAAAATTTCCTGAGGCCTTAGGCTGTATCTAGGATATCCCTGTGTTGTCGAGGTTTCTGTCCTGCCCGGTTCCCGCAATTGCTAAGTCCCAAAGAAATCACACAGAGGTCTATATTAGTTATAAACTGATTGGCCCATTAGCTCAGGCTTCTTATTAACTCTTATAACTTATATTAGCCCATAATTCTTGTCTGTGTTAGCCACATGGCTTGATACCTTTTCCAGCAAGGCAGTCACATCTTGCTTGCTCTGTGTCTGGCTTCCTCTCTCTCTGGGTGACAACTGCAGACTTAAACTTCCATCTTCTCATAATTCTCATTGTCATGCCTCTACTTCCTGCCTGGCTATTGGCCACTCAGAATTTTATTAAAAATCATGCAAGTGACAGGATAAAAGACCATTGTGCCACAGCAGAGGCCTGAGTCCTTCCCCCAGGTTCTCACTGGGGCCTAAAGCCTTCTACAGGTTCCCTCTAGAGTGTAAGGCCTTCTCAGGTTATTATAGGAACTGAAACCCTTCTTAATGTTCTCAATGGGCTTAAGCCCTTCTCCAGGTTCTCACTTGGATTTAAAACCTTTTTAAAGTCTCATTGAGTCCCAAAGCCTTCTACTGGTTTTCAGTGAGGCCTAAAGTCTCCTATAGGTTCTCACTGGGGTCCAAGGATTTCCCAAATTGTCCTAGCATCTAAGGTCCTTTCCATGTTCTCACTGAACTTAAAGACTTGTCCAGATGTCTAAGCCATTACCCAGGGTCTCACTGGGGTCTAAAAATTTTCCCAAGTTCTCAGATGATCTGTAAGGTTTGACAGGTTTTCACAGTATCTAAACATTTTTCCCATGTCCTCCCTGTGGCCTACTATCTTCTATAGGTTATCACTGGGCTGAAGGCTTTTCCCAGTTTCTCTATTGCCTTCTCCAATGTTTTACTCAAATCTTAGGCCTTTCCCAATATTTCACTGGAACCTAAAACCTACAGATTCTCACTGGAGAATACCCTTCTCCAATCTCTCATTGAAAGTAAGGCCTTCTCCTCAAGTCAGATTGAGGCCAAAGCCTTCCCTGAGTTCACTGTGGCCTAAAATCTACAGATTATCACTGGATCTTAAGGCATTCTTCAAAATCTCACTGGGATCTGAGACCTTTCTTATGTTCTCACTGTGCCTTAAAACTTTGCCCTAAGACATTACACAGGGTCTCATTGGTGTCTAAAATTTTTCTAATTTCTCTCATGTTTTATAAGACTTTCAACATATTTTCATTGGGTCAGAAGGTTTTCCTCAGGTTCTTACTGGCCAATAAAAACCTTGTAAAGGTTCGACATGGGGCCTAAAGACTTCTCAGGTTGTCACGGCAGTCTAAGACCTTCCCTCCTTTCTCAGTGAGCCTTAAGTCTTGCCCAGGTTCTCACTAGAAGAACTCAAAGTATTACCAGGGTTTCACTTTTTCCTAAAACCTTTCCTAAGTTCTCACAGGTTCTATAAAAGCTTCAACCAGTTCTACTGGGGATGACAGCTTTCTTTTTATTCTTACTGTGGCCTAAAACCTCTACTGGTTCTCACTTGGTCTTAATGCTGTCTATGGGTTCTGACTGTGAACTAAGGCTTTCCCTTAAGGTTCCGGAGACAGCACACAAAAGCTGTGTACCAGACATAGACAAAGTTATACTTTGTACTGGCAGCTGAATTTGGTAGTATAAAGTCCCCCAGGTAGTGTTGGTTTTGAAGGTGTGAAGAAGTCATGGAGAGTGGCTGAAGATTGTCTCTTTGTGGTAGGGCTGGTGTCCCTGAGAGACCAGGAGAGGCTATGGGTGAAAGTGCATCTTAATTGCATCAAGAGACACCAACAATTTTGGAGATTCTGGTGCCATGGGATGACCACCAAGAACAGCAGCAGCAGTGGACTGGAGCCAGCCAGAGCCTAGAAAACAAACTGTGTGTGCTGTAGAGTGCAGAGCTGGAGAAGTGACCCAAGCTCCTTGAGGGAGCCCTGGTGCAGGATATCAATCACTCTGTGAACCCCAAGTTTGTGTTTGCGTTAATCAAATAAAATCAACATTGGGTCAGGAGGTGGAACCAGGCACTAGTTGACAGAAAGTAATGATAGAGCTTCAGAGGGATGGAAGATGGATAGAGAGACATACAGGAAGTAGTAAGAAGAGATTTTGAGTGTGATGGTCTTTTTCGGTTTGGCAGAGCAGGAGGATACTCTCCTGCTGAAATATCAGTAAAGAGGGAATAACTCAAAGTCAGAGTTAAGATGTTTCTTATACAGTGAAAATTAGGATGTTATTTAGAGAATTATACAATTCTCAACCCCTGGAATGATAAATCTTGACTCTAGAACATATTTTATTATACAGATATTGATTTTTTCAAAAATATGTGTTTAGGCATGCGTCTGTGTATTTGAATGTGTGAGTGCAGGTGCTTCTAGAAACCAGAAGATGGATGGCCACAAATTCTCGGGAGCTGGCATTACAGGCCTTTGTGATTGACCTGACTTGGTAACTGGGAACTGAATTTAGGACCCTGAAAGAGCAGTATGTGCTCTTTTTTTTTAAAAAAAAAATAATCTTTTTAAATTTTACTTAGCAATTCCAATTCCCCCTCCCCTCACCTCCTGCTCCCCTCACCTTCCTCCCACCCCACCCTCACCCACTCCTCAGACAGGGTGAGACCTCCCTTGAGGAGTCAACAACATCTGAAGAGACTGAATTTTTTTTTAGTTGGTAAATGTGTAAAGACTGTAAGACTTTTAAAGTTATTTGTGTTTTTAATGTAAGATCTTGGGGGTGAATGAGAAAAGAAAGGTTGTGGCTTTACATGGTGTGTTCCTGTATCAAGTCAACAAGGGATCAATTGTGATGGATAGTTCTATGTCAACTTGACACAATCTAAAGTCATCAGAGAGCAGAGAATCTCAATTAAGAAGGTGCCTCCATAATGTCAGGCTATGGGAAAACTTGTACAGTATTTTCTTAACTAATGATTAATGGGGGAGGGCCCAGGCCATTGTTGGTGGTGCTATCCCTGGGCTGGTGGTCCTGGGTTTTATAAGAAAGCAAGCTGAGAAATCCATGATGAGCAAGCCAGTAAGTAGCACCCTCCATGGCCTCTGCTTGAACTCCTGCTTCCCGGTTCCTGCCTTCTTTTGAGTTCCTGGCCTGACTTCCCTTCATGATGAACAACAATATGGACGTGTGAGCCAAATAAACCCTTCCTCCTCAACTTGCTTTTGGTCATCATGTTTCACCACAGCAACAGAAACCCTAATTAAGATTATGGGGCTGGAGGATGACTCAGAGGTTAAGAGCACTGGCTGTTCTTCCAGAGGTCCTGAGTTTATCTCCCATGAACCACACGGTGGCGCACAAGCATCTCTGAGATCTGGTGCCCTCTTCTGGCATACAGGCAGAACACAGTATAAATAAATAAATCTTTTAAAAAGACACCAGGTTATTACAGGATCCTAGGGTACTTTCTAGGTTTTCCCTGGGGTCTGAGTGCTCCCCAGATACTCACTAGTGTCTAAGGCATCCTGCGGATTCTCTCTGAGAAGACCTGCCCAGGCTGTTACTGGTCTTTAAAGCTTTTCCCATGTTGTCTCTGGGTCCTAAAACCTTGCCTAGCTTCCTCTGGAGGCTAAGGTATCACCCAGGGTCTCATTGATGTCTAATAAATTTCTGAAGTTTTCAAAGTTTCTATAAGTAATTCAATAGGTTTTCTGTGGGTCTGAAGGTCTTGCATATGGCATCATTGTGGTCTAAAACTTTCAGCAGGTTCTCACGAGGGTTTAAGGCCTTCTCCAGGCTCTAACTGGGATCTAAGGTCTTCTCCAGAGACTCATTGAGTCCTTATGTATTCCCCAATACTAATTGGAGCCTATAACCTTCTAGGTTCTGAATGGGGCTTAAGATCTTTCACAGTTTCTCACTGCAATCAAAAGCTTTTCCCAAAGTCTCAGTGAGGCTAAGACCTTCTCTAGTTTCTCAGTGAGACCAAAGGCCTTCTCTGACATCTCCAGAGGCCTAAGGCCTTCCTTAGTTTTCCAATGGGTTATAAAACCTTACAGTGGGGCCTAAGGCCTTCTCATGCTGTACCTGGAACCTAAGACCTTCCCCATGTTCTCACAGAGTCATGAAGCTTTGCCCAGGTTCTCAGTGGGTCCTAAGACATTACCCATGGTCTCACTATGGTCTAAAAATTTAGCCAAGTTCTCACAGAATCTATAAAGCCTTGGGCAGATTATCAGTTGTTCTGAAGAGTTTCTCCTCTATGTTCTCACTGTGGCCCAACCTTCTACAGTTTTTCAGTGGAGCATAAGGCATTTCTCAGGATCTCAATGGGGCCTAATGTCTTTTTCATGTTCTCATTGGGTCTTAAAGTTTCACCAGGTTCTATCTGAGGCTAAAGGCCTCACCTAGGTTGTCAGTAGGGACTAAGGACTTTCCAGATTCTCACTGGTGTATAAGGCCTTCCGCGTGTTCTCATTGAGATCTAAGGCCTTCCCAATATTTCACTATAGTCCAAGGCCTTGCCCATGTGTTCACAGGGTCGTAAAGCCTTGATAAGTTTCTCACTGGAGTCTACAAGGGTTATCACTGGTTACAAAGGCCTAAATGTTTGCCAAATTCTCATGAGTTCTATAAGTTCTTTGATAGGATTTACTGGTTCTAAAAGTCTTTCCCTCATGTTTTCCCTGTGGCCTGAAACTTTCATCAAGTTCTCACTGGGGCTTCAGGCCTTCCCCAGGTTTCCTCCGGAGCCTACAACCTTCAACAGGGTCTGACTGTGGCTAAAGGTCTTTTACAGATTCTCACTACAACCAAAAGACTTCCTCAGATTCTTACTGGATCCTAATGCATTCTCCATGTTCTCACTGTGAACTCAAACTTTCTGCAGGTTCTCACTGGGGCTTAAGGCCTTTTTGCAGCTCACAAGGGTATTTAACACCTTCTGCAAAGACTCGTTTACACCCTAAATTTCCCCAGGTTCTCACTGTTGTCTAAAACCTTCTACAGGTTCTCACTGGAACTCAAGACATCCCTCAATGTCTCAGTGGGGCCTACAGTTTTTCTATTGTTCTCTCTGGGTCTTAAAGCATCATTAGGGTCTCACTGGGACCTAAGGCCTTCCCAGGTTGCCACTGTGGATTAAGGACTTTCCCATGTTCTCATTGGAGCCTAAGGACCCTGTTGAAGGTTGTAGGCTCCGGAGGAAACCTGGGGAAGGCCTGAAGCCCCAGTGAGAACCTGATGAAAGTTTCAGGCCACAGGGAAAACATGAGGGAGAGACCTTTAGAACCAGTAAATCCTATCAATGAACTTATAGAACCCATGAGAATTTGGCAAACTTTTAGGCCTTTGTAACCAGTGATAACCCTTGTAGACTCCAGTGAGAAACTTGTCAAGGCTTTACGACCTTGTGTGGTCTCACTGGTGCCTAAAAATTTTCCAAGTTCTCATAGGTCCTATAAGGCCATTGGCAGGTTTTCTCTGGGTCTGAAGATATCCCCATACTCTCACTGTGGCCTGAATCATTCTACAGGTTGTCACTCATGCTAAAAGCATCCTCCAGGTTCTCACTGGGATGAAAGGCTTCCTTAAAAGTCTCATTGAGGCCTTAGGCCTTTCCCAGATTCTCACTGTAGCCTAAAACCTGCTACAGGTTCTCACTCGGGCCCAAGGCCTTCCCCAGATTCTCATTGTTGCCTAAGACTTTTCAAAGGTTATCACTGGTGCCTACAGCCTTCCCAGGTTGTTGCTGATGTCCAAGACCTTCCCAGATTTTCACTGGTTTCTAAGTTTTACTGTTGGTTTTCACTAGTATCTAAGGCATTCTCTACATTCAACTTGGTCTTAAAGCCTTGCCCCGGGTGCACACTGGAGCCTAAAGTTGTGCGATATTTTGTTACACCATGTGAATATATATCACTGTGATTGGTTTAATAAAGAAGTTGACTGGCCAATAGCTAAACAGGATAAGGTTAGGCAGGAGAGCCCAACTGAGAATGCTGGGAGGAAGATGGGCAGAGTTGAGGGAGATGTATAGAAAAATGAGGAAACAAGCCATGAGCCACATGGTAGAGATAAGAAATGTGGGTTAATCTAAAATGTAACAGTTAGGTAGTAAAAAGCCTGAGCTATCAGCCAAGCATTTATAATTGAGTACCTGTGTTGGTTATTTGGGAACTGGTGGATGAGAAAGAAAAGTCTCACATAGGGTCTTCCCCATGTTCTCACTGGAGCCTAAAGCATTCTTCAAGTTCTCTCTTGGGCTTAAGAACTTCTATAATTTTTCTAAGGCCTTCTCCAAAGTCTCACTGAGGCCTAAGGACTTACCTGTTTCTCACTGGGGCCTAAGGCTTTCCCAGGTTGGCACTCAGTCTTAAAGCCTTATCTGTGTTCTCTCTGCAGCCTATGGCGTACCCAGGATTTCAAAGGTGCTTCTAAACTTTTCCAACTTCTCACAGAGACTATAAGTTCTTTGCCGGGTTTTTCTCTGGGTCTGAAAACCTTCCCCATGTTCCCACTATAAAACATTACAGGTCCTATACAATCTTACAGGTTTTCACTGGGGTAAAGGCCATCTCCTCATTCTCAGGAGGATGTAAGGCCTTCTCCAAGTCTCACTGAGGCCTTCTGCCATCCCCAAGATCTTACTGGAGACTAATACCTTCTACATGTTCTCATTGAGACTTAAGGCCGTCCACAGGTTTTCAAGGGGGCCTAAAGCTTTCTACAGGCACTCACTGGGCCCTTGTAGCACCCGCCTGTACTACATGACAGTACAGTACTACTGTATTGCGACATCTGCACTACAGGACCATTCGTGAGCCTTGGGCAAGGGGCTGGAGACTGAAATGCACAAAGGCACACAGAGACAGCACAGACAGAGATACACACCTCTAGTCACTGATAAAGAAACCCTTATGGAATAGCACCACGGAGACTTATATACCCAACACAGTCAGGTGGGCCAGCAGGCGAAAACCTCATCTCCTGATCCTCAATCAAGGCCAACACAACACGTGCTCAGGAAGCAGAGCTGGACACAGCTTTCAGTAGCACAAATCAGAAGGCCAAGTAAAGGCCACTAGCAGGGGAGAGCAGCTGGAGGCCAGGACTCCAAATGGTCCCAACAGGCCCTGAAGACTTCCAAGGTTGTCAGTGGGGTCTATGGCTTTTCCATGTTGTCACTGGACCTTAAGTCCTTGCCCAGGTACTCACTGGAGCCTAAGGCATTACCCAGGGTCTCACTGGGTTTTTCTCTTCTTCACTCTGAGTCTTAAAGTTTCTGCAGTTTCTCACTCAGACCTACATCCTTTCCCAGGTTAACTCTGGGGCCTAAAGTCTTCCCAGGTTGTCAGTAGGGTCTAAGGCCTTCCCTAGGTTCTCACTGGGTGTTAAGGCCTTGTCCAGGTTCTCACTGGGGCTTGCAGCTTGGGTCTCACTGTGGTATAAAATTTTCCCAAGTTCTTACATATTCCATAACACCTTTGACAGCTTTTTGCTAGGCCTGATGGCCTTCTCCATGTTATCACTGGAGCCTATCACCCTCCAGAGCAGTAGTTCTCAACCTGTGGGTCACGACTCCTAAAAGACCATCGAAAAACTCAGACATATACATTATGATTCATAACAGTAGCAAATTTACAGTGGTGAAGTAGCAACAAAAATAATTTTATGGTGTGTCGGGGGGGGGGCAGGGGTGAGGGTCACCATAACATGAGGAACTGTATTAAAGGGTTGCAGCTTTAGAAAAGTTGAGAACCACTGTTCTAGAGGCATTCACTAGGTCTTAAGGCCTCCTCTGCATTCACATAGATATAATGCCTTCTTCAAAGTCTCATTGCGCCCTTAGGCCTTTCCTGGGTTCTCACTGTGGCCTAAAATGCTCTATAGGCTGTCAGTGGAGCTTATGGTATTCCTCAGTGTCTCAGTGGGCACTGAGGTTTTCCCTTGTTCTTACTGGGTTTCAAAGCTTCCCCAATTTTGGCAGGGGAGAGATACATCCCCTGCCCATCAATGAATGAGGTGAGTTGGCCCTGAGGTCATAAGAAAGGGAGAGCAGTTCCTGCCCCCCACCAGCTGCAGCACTCTGGAGAGCAGGCCCTGAACCTTGACTGAGCAGCACAGTAGAGCCAAGCCTGTTGGTGGAGGTGCGGCTGAACCAGCCCCAAAGTTGTGAGCATGGGAGAGCTGTCCTCATTACTCATCTGTCATGCGGTGGCATGGGCCAGGGAGAGATGCCATCCCCCACCCCATCAATGCATGAGGCAGGTGGAAGAGCTGACCCTGAGGTCATGAGAGCCGGGCACGGTTCCTGCCCCTTCTCAGTTGTGTCATTTAGGAGAGTGTGATCCCTACACCTCCCCTGGAAAACACAGTAGAGCCCTGAAGGTGCGGGTGTGGAAGAGCTGACCCTGAGGATGTGAAAGCAGGAGATCTAGTCCCATCCCTTGCTCTTTGTTGCAAGGGGTGAAGGAGCCAGGGCATTGCTGGTGAGCTCCCCCTGGTGGTGAGGACAGGGAAGAGCTGACGGGTTAACCAACCCTGCAACTGCTCAGGTCCAGAACCAGGGTTATGTGTTGGCCCAGCCCAACATCCACCCCATCTGTGATCTGCTGGAGTATGGCGGTGGGGTGTGGTCAGTCCTGTGGACCTAGGGCTGCAGGATCTTCACAACACAGGGCAGCAACAGAATGTCCAGGAAGAGTCCCAGTGAGGGTAGTGTTGATGGTATAGCAGAGACCAGGGACCCGGAACCAGGTCCATTCTTTGCAATGAACACCTGCATGTGAAAATGTATAGATAAAGGGCTTACTGTGTGACTCACTGTGTCACACTGCAGCTTCCATGATGAGATCTTTCTTTTCTACCTTTTCCATTTTTTCTCTTAAATTTTATTTTACTTTATTTTATTTTATTGTGTGTGTGGTGGCAGGGAGAGATGGGCAGGATCAGGAAGCATGATGTGAAAGGCACAAAGAATAAATAAAAAGATAGTTTTTTTAAAAGCTTCTGCAGTTTCTCACTGGGACTTAAGACCTTGCCCAGGTTATCACTGGGCCGTAAGGTCTTCCCAGGGTTGTCACTGGCATCTAAAGCCTTCCCAGTTGTCCCTGGGGTCTAAGGCCATTCCCATGTTCTTACTCTCTCTTAAATCCTTGCCCAGGTTCTCACTGGTATCCGAGTGTCTAAAATTTTCCCAAGTTCTCATAGTATCTATAAGACCTGTGACAGGTTTTCGCTGGGTCTGAAAGCCTTCCCCAAAGTCTCCCTGTGGCCTAAAGCATTTTACAGGTTCCAACTGTGAATTATTGGCTTCCCCAGGTTTGTACTGCAAAATAAGGCCTTCTCCAAGATCTCCTTGGGGCCTTAGGCCTTCCCCAGGTTTTCACTGGATGTTAAGGCATTCCTTGGTGTCTCAGTGGAGCCTAAAGTCTTTTCCATGTTCTCCCTGGGTCTCAAAGATTCCTCAGTTTCTCACCGGTTCTTAAGGCTGGCCTTCCCAGATTCTCAGTGTTGTCTAAAACCTTCTTTTGGTACTCACTGGCACCTAAGGCCATCCCAAGTAATCACTGGGATATAAGGCCTCTCTTGTGTTCTCACTGGTTCTTAAAGACTTGCCCGGTTTCCTCGCTGGAGCCTAAGGTGTTATCCAGGGTTTCACTGGTGCATAAGAGATTTCCCAAGTTCTCAGAGGTTCTATAAGTCCTTTGCTACACTTTCCCTGGGCCTGTAGGTTTTCTGCATGGTCTCACTGTAGCCTATAACATTCCGGAAGTTCTCACTCTGGCCTAAGCCTTCTCCAGTTTCTCACTGTAATCTAAGGCCTTCTGCAAAGCCTCTTTGTGGCCTAAGGGCTTATCTGGTTTTCACTACAGCCTAAAGCCTTCCCAGATTCGTACTGGTATCTAAGACCTTCTGCAGTCAAGGCTTTGACAGATTGTCACTGGGTCTTAAAGCCTTGCCCAGATTCTCAATGGACTTAAGGCATAACTCAGGATTTCACTGGGGCCTCTCTACTTTCTCAAGTTCTCATAAGAGTTCTTTGTCAGGTTTTTACTGGTTCTGATGACTTTCCCCAAATTTTCTATAAGTTCTCACTTGGGCTAAAGGCCTTCTCAAGATTTTTCCTGGAGTCTAAAGCCCTTCTCCAAAGTCTCACTGAGGACTTCTGCCTTCCCCAGGTGATTACTCAAGACTAAAACCTACAGGTTCTCACTGGGTCTTAAATATTTCTCCAGGTCCTAACTGTGATATAAGGCCTTCTCCCAGAGATTCATGGATGCCTGAAGCCTTAAGCATAGTCTCCATGGTTCTAAGGACATTTTACCCATGTTCTTACTGAGTGTATAAGGCCTGAAGCAGATTTTCACTGGGTCTGAAGGACTTCCCCGTGTTCTTCCAGTGGCCTTAAACATTCTACAAGTTCGCACCATAACTTAAGGATTTTTCCAGATTTATACTAAGATCTAAGGCCTTCTTCAAAGTCTCATTGAGACCTTAGGCTTTCCCAGTTTCTCCCTGGAGCCACAACTTTGAACACGTCCTCAGACACACTAAAGGTATTTTCCAGGTTTTAACCTTAGATCCCAGATCTAAGAACTTCTTCAAAGTTTTGTTAATGCCTTAGGGCTTTCCCAGGTTCTATAGCCTAAGGAATTCTACAGATTCTTATGGTGTCTTAAGGCCTTCTCCAGATTCTAACTGTAATCTAAGACCTTAGCCAAAGTCTGATTGAGGCCTAAGGCCTTCCCCAGATTATCACTGGTGCCTTCAGCCTATCTCATGTTGTCAATGGAGGCTAAGACCTTCCCAGATTCTCGCTGGTATCTAAGGCCTTCTGCAGGTTCTCACTGAGGCTTAAGGCCTTCTCCATGTACACACTGGGATCTAATGCATCCTCCAAAGTCTCATTATGGCCCTAGACGTTTGTCTGATTCTCACTGTAATCTGAAACCTTCTACAGATTCTCACTGGGGTTTCAGACTTTACTCAGTGTCTTAGTAGGACCTAAAGTTTTTTACTTATTCTCATTGGATCTTAAAGCTTCCCTATGTACTCACTGGGAACTAAGGCATTTCCCAGGTCATCACTGGAGCATAAAGCCATCCGAGATTGACACTGGGGCCTGGGCCTTCTAGTCTTACTGGTACCTAAGGCCTTCTTCATGTTCTCACTGTGTCCTGAACCCCTGATCAGGTTCATTAAAAAGTTTTTTTAATGAACATAAAAAGATCAGGTTCATCCTAAAATTTTCCCAAGTTAAAAGAGGGTCTGTAAGTCCTGCATCTACAGAGCCTGGGTCACCTGCTTCTCAGGAGCCAGCTCCTGTGCTGTCCTCCCCACCTCCCACAGACCTCTCTACCTTCCTGCCATTCCCCTCCCCAGATAAGCTGCTGCACCTTGGTCCCAAGGTCTCCGTGCTGATTACAACCAGTTTTATCTGAATCTGAAGGCTCCCCCACCCACCACCCCTGTTCTTCTTGTTCTGCAAAACCCTCTACAGGTTTACACTTTGGTTTAAGGGCTTTTCTAGGTTCTCACTGGGACCTAAAAATGTTCCCAACTTCTCACCAATTTTGTAAGGACTTTAACAAGTTTTCATTGTGTATGAAGACCTTACCCATGTGCTTATTGTGGCCTAAAACTGCAGATTCTCGGTGGAGGTTACATCATTTCCAGATTCATAATAGTGTCTAACTAGCTTTCAGCTAGTTCTCACTGGGGACTAAGGCCTTCCCAGGTTGACATGGGGTCTTAAAGCCTTTCATAGGGCTAAGGAGCCTAAGGCATTACCCAGACTTTCACTGGGGCTTACAAATTTTCCCAACATCTCTTTGGTCTATAAATCCTTTGCCAAGTTTTCGCTGAGTCTGAAGAATTTCCCTATGTTCTTGCCGTGGCCTAAATCTTTCTACAGGTTTTCATTGGGGCTAAAGGCATTGGCCAGGTTCTCTATATAATCTAAGGACTTGCCTCACAGATGTATTGAGGGATAAGGCCTTCCCCAGGTTCTCCCTGGGCCCAAAGGCCTTTTCCAGGTTGTATCACTGGGGCCCAAGGCCTTTCCAGGTTATATCACTGGGGCCCAAGGCCTTTTCCAGGTTGTATCACTGGGGCCCAAGGCCTTCCCAGGTTGTATCACTGGGGTTCAAGGCTGTCCCAGTATCTTACCAGTGTCTAAGGCCTTCCATGGGTCTTTAAGTGTTTAAGGTCTTCCCAATTTTCTCACTGGGTCTTTTTTTTTTACACACTTAAGAATTTATTACATGTCTGATCAGAGTTCATTTGCTAATTTATTTGCCTAAAGCAAATTTCTAATATCTGAGTAAATATCCTGAATAATATGAATCCTGAATAAATGTGCTCTGGATTGGATGGTATTCCGACTGTGAGAGATAAGAAAGGTGCAATTTTGTTGTTTTGGGTTTTTAACCCATTTTGGCAAAAGAGGCTGGTGACTAGGAGATTTTTTACATCAGAACTTTATGGTTCACGCCTATGTGTGACACCAAATCGTAAGGTCGTAGTTCACTTTTTATTGATGCCTTTCTTTCATGTGGAATCAAATCTTTTAATTATATTAAAAATAAAAACTCTGTTAATCCTAGTTTATATTCAAAGCACAGAATAGTTATTTTTCTTATAGGTATTTCGTGTAAAGTAGTGCATGCCCTTTGTATTTGTTGTAAAGCCATTGCAATTCATCTTCACTAGGAATATGCTAAGATAGCCTTAGCAAGACTCATCCTTGTGGACATCCGTGCGGAGGTGTTAAAAACGAAGAGCGCTGTCTGCCCTGGCTGCATGGCTGTAATAAAAGCGCTACCCTCTCAAGCAGGACACCGATGACACATGTCTGATCTGCTTCACTGAGGCGCTCTCTGCAGCCCCGGCCGTTCGAGTTGTCTCGGCTTCTAAATGGGCCTGGATTTTAGCAGGAGGATGTATAGACGTGTTTCTGAAATATAAAGATGATCTTTGAGTTTGCTAAGGAAAAGTGTCCTGTAAATATGTATTCAATAATATATGTTGAGAAGACATTCTGTTACGTCATGTTCTGCTTCCATCTGTGGGTCCACCTGTTACTTGATGATTTTTATGAGCTTATGTTTTGTGTCTTCATATTGGCTTTCGTCTCAGATAGCTAGCAGGTGTTTATTCCTGTTCCTGTTTTCTGTCCCCCAGGCTCTATTAGTTTCTGTCTGCATCCAAATAGAACAGTTCAGAGGTTCAGTCCATTATCATCATGGCAAGGAGCAGGGCAACATGCAGGTAGACAGGGTGCTGGCTACGTCTTGATCAGAAAGGCAGCAGGAAGTGAACTCCTCACTGGGTCTTTAAGCCTTACACAGGTTCTCACTTCATCCCAAGGTACCACTTAAGGTCACAGTGGGGCCTAAAAGTTTTCCTACTTCTCACAGGTCCCATCCATAAGGCCTTCGGCAGGTTTTCACTGGGTCTGAAGACATTCCTTATGTTACCGCTGGGGCCTAAAATCTTCTACATGTTTTCACCCAGGCCAAGAAATTTCTTCATGTTCTTACTGTGATATAAAGCCTTCTTCAAAGTCATCTTGATGCCTTATGCCTTCCACCAATTCTCACTGAAGCCTAAAATCTTCTCCAGGTTCTGATTGGGCATAAGGCCTCCTCTAGGTTATGACTGTGATCTAAGGACTTCTTCAGGTTCTCATCAAGACCTTAGACCTTCCCCAGGATCTCAGGTGCTCACTGGAGCCTAAGGTCTCCCCAGGTTGATACTGATATCTAAGGCCTTCCCCATGTTCTCATTGTGTCTTATAGCCTTGCCCAGGTTCTCACTGGAGCTGAAGGCATCACACAGGTCTCATAAAAGTCTGAAATTGCCCCAGGTTCTCACAGGCTCTATAGCATCTTTGACAGATTTTTCACTGCATCTAAAGTATCCTCCCATGTTCTCACTACAGTATAACACCTCCTACAATGCTCACTGGGGCTTAAAGCTCTCTCCAGGCTTTCACTGGTATCTAATGCCTTCTCCAAGGTCTCAATGAAGCCTTAGGCCTTCCTCGGGGTCTCACTGTGGCCTAAAGCCTTCTACAGGTTCTCAATGGTGCTTACAACATTCTTCAAAGTCTCTGTGGAGCCTAAGATCTTCTCCATTGTTTCTCTCTGGGTTGTGAAGCTTCCTCCAGTCCTCTTTAGGCCTTAGGTGGTGTTTAGGTGGTCCCTTAGGTCTTACAACCTTCCCTATGCAGTCACTGGGTCTTAAATCCTTGCCTAGTTTTTCACTGTAGGCTAAGGCATTACAGATGGTCTCACTGGTACCTAAAGTTCTTCCCATTTCTCACAGGTTTTAAGGTCTGCAACAGGTTTCACTGGGTCTGAAGAAATGTTCTCACTGTTCTCTCTGGGTCTGAAGACCTTTTCTAGGTTCTGACTGTTCTCTAAGGCATTCTCAAAATTCTTACTGAGGCTTAGGACCTTCCCCAGGTTCTCAATGTGGTCTCAAACATCCTACAGGTACTCACTGAAGTATAAGGACTTCCCAGGTTGTCACTAGGACCTAAAGTCTTCCCTAATTTCTCTCTGGATTCTAAAACCTTGCCCAGTTTCTCACTGGAACCTAACACTTTCTATAGGTTCACAGTGGGGCTTGAGACCCTGTCCAGATTCGCAATGTGATCTAATGCTTTATTCAATATCTCTCTGTGGCCTAAAACCTTCTATGGATTCTCACTGGAGCTTAAGGCATTCTTCAGGGTCTCACTGGGGCCTAAAGGTTCCTCTTGATTTCACAGGGCCTTAAAGATTTCCTGAGTTCTCACTGGGAACTAAGGCCTTTCCCAAGTTATCAATGGGGCATAAGACCTTCCCAGGTTGTTGCTGAGGCCTAAGGCCTTCTTCAGGTTTTCACCAAGACCTAAAGTCTTCCCAGGTTGTCCCTCTGGTCTAAGGCCTTCCCCATATTTTCACTGAGTCTTAAGTACTTTACCAGATTCTCACTGGAGTCTAAGTTATTACAAAGGACCTCACCGGTACCTAAGATTTTAGTTAAGTTCTCATACTTTCTATAAGGCTGGTGTCAGGTTTTCACTGGGCCTAAGACCTTCCCTGTGTTTTCTCTGTGGTGTAAAACTTTTGACAACTTTTTGCTGGGGCTTAGAGGCTCCGCAAGTTTCACCCTGCAATCTAAGGCCTTCTCCAAGTTTTTGTTGAGGACTTGGGCCCTCCCTGGGTTCTCACTGAAACCACAACACTCTACAATTCTCCACTTAGCTCTAAGGCCTCCTTCAGATTCTCATTGAGGTTTTGGGCCTTTCCTCTGTTCTCATTGTAGCCTACCAATTTCTGGACATTGTCTCTGGAGCTTAAGACATTCCTCTATGTCTCAATCAGGTCTAAAGTCTTTCCTATGTTCTTATTCTGTCTTAAAGCCTTGCTTTGGTTCTCGTTGGAGCTTAAAGGAACTCTGAAACTCAGTGGGGCCTAAAAATTTTGCCAAGTTCTCATGGTTTTTATAAGGGCTTTGATCAGTTTTTACTAGATCTGAAGGCCTTCCCTATCTTCTTGTGTGACCTAAAACTTTCCTCAGATTCTCCTGGGACTTAAGGCCCTTTCCAGGTCTCACAGTGATTCGAGGCTTTCTACAAAAACTGATTGAAGCATTGCTATTTCCCCAGCTTCTCACTGGAGTCTAAAGCTTTCTACAGTTCTCACTGGGGCATAAGGCCTCCTCCAGATTCTAGTTGTGATCTAAGGCCTTCTCCAAACTCTCACTGAAGCCTGAGGCTTTCTCCAGGTTCTCAGTGGGGCCTAAGGCCTTTCTCAGTAGTCACTGGGGCCTTAGGCCTTTCCAGGCTGTCAATGGGGTCTAAGGCTTTCTGTCACAGAATGTTTGTTTACACTGCGGATACACATCTTTGTCAAGGTGCTTTCTTATTGGTTTAATAAAGAGCAAGCTAAATGGCCAATAGCTAGGCAGGAAAAGGTTAAGCAGAACTTCTGGGGACAGAGAGGACTCTGGGAAGAGGAAAAGTGGAATTCACCAATGAGACATGGAAAGGAATCAGGAGGTGTGTGTTAGAAGGTAAGTGATGACATGTGACAGAATACAGATTTATATAATGGGCTAATTTAAGTTATAAGAGCTAATTGGACAAACCCAAGCTAAGGCCATACTCTCGTAATTAATAATAAAGTCTCTGTGTAGTTATTTGTGAGCTGGAGACTCAAAGAAAGATCCAACTACATATGGCATCCGAAGTGGAAACTCAAGTACCCAAACACAGTGCCTGAGGAAGCTAAGGAAAGTTCTGGACAAGGAGTCACACATAGCTTCCTAGTATGGTGCTCAGCATACAGAAACATGGCCACTGAGGGCTTGAGCCAGACCCCAGTGTGGAACTATACAGTGGATGGACTGGCCCATGAAGGCTTTGCTCGCATGGTCAGAGAACACTGAAGACGTGCAAAACGCCAGGCCCAGACACACAAAAGGCCTTGTCCACATCCTCACTATGTCTTAAGGCCTCCCACAGGTTCTCATGGGGCCTAAGTTTTTCCACAGGTTCTCATGGTTCCTAAGGTTTCCCAGGTTTTCAGTGGGCCTAAGGCCATCCCTAGATACTGGAGCCTAAAGTTTTCCAAGGTTCTCAACGGAATTTAAAGCTTTCCCAGATTCTCCCTCGGGTTTATACTCTCCAGAGTTTCTCACGGGATCCTCAGACCCTTCCCAGAAACTCTATGGGGCCTAAGACTTTCCCCTGATTCTCACTGAGGGTCCAAGGTCTTTCTCAGATTCTCTCTGGGCCTTAAGGACTTTCCCTAGGGTCTCACTGGAGCCTAAGACTTTCTCCCCTTTCTCACCAAGGTCTACAATAGTTCCTAGATTCTGTTCAGGTCTTAAGACTTTCTCCAAGTTTTTACTGGGTCTTGAAGCCTTATCCAGTATCTTAATGAGGCCTATGGTCTCCAAGTGGGCCCCCCTTAGGCAAGAAATTTTTCTCAGAATTTCACTTGGCCTGAGATCATCTATAGTAGTTCACTATGGTCTATGTCCTTTCCAGGGTCCCACTGTAACTTAATCCTTTGAATTCCCATTTGACTTTAAAGACTTCCCTTCTGGCCTTACCGAGTTCAGAGGCCTTCTTCAGTATCCCTCTGAGACTTTAGAAGCTCATATGTTCTCAAACAGAAATAAGGCTGTATTGGCTACTTTCCCCTTGCTATAACAAAGCACTATAACTGAGACAACTTAGAGAATAAAAGAATTTATTTGGGATTAGGTTCCAGAGAGATAAGGGCCCATCACCATCACCATCACATCACACTAGGAAGACATGGCAGTAGACACACATGGCAGCAGGAGCAGGGAGCTGAGAACTCACATCCTTGACCGTAAGCAAGAGTAAAGAACATTAACTAGAAGTTGACAAGGTTGCAAGGGTTTTTTGTTGTTGTTGTTGTTTTATTTTTTATTTTTGTTTTTGTTTACTTTCAGAGTTTGCTCCCATAACATACTTTCTTCAGCAAGTTCTCACCTCCTAAATCTCCTCAAATAACACTTCCAGTTGGGTGTCAAGTGTTCAAATGCCTCAGCTATGAAGGATATTCTCATTTAAACCACCACAGAGGCTCTGCCAAAGATCTTCCTTGGGGTATCACTGGAGCCTTAGACCTTCCATGGGGTTTCACTGTGATCTGAAGTCATCCTCTCTGTGGCCTGAGGCACTTCCAGGATCTCTTGGAGCCTAAGGCTTTTCCCAGAAACTCCCACGGCCTACAGTCTTCACCCACTCTGAAGGTGGCCTAACCTCTTTCCTGCTCACTCTCGCTGAGTCCTAAGGGTCTCCCTGGAGTCTCATTGAGACCTATATAGTCCTCCAGGGTTTCACAGGGGTCTATACCCTCCCTTGATGTCAGCAGAGTGTATGGCCTTCCCGAGTCTCACTGTGTCCTGAGGCCTTGCAGGATATCTCTGGGGCCTAAGGCCTTCCCTAGAGTCCTGCTGCAACCTAAAGTTTTCTCAGGGTCTCACAGAGGCAAACTGTCTTTCTCAGCATTTTACTATACCCTAAGGCCTTCCACTTAGTTTCAGTTGTACCTTATCCAGGCATTCTAAGGCTTTAGAACTTTTCTAGGCTCTCATTGAGGTCAAAGATCTTCCTCAAGTTCTCTTTGGTGCCTGATACTGCCTCAGGTCTTATTGGGACCTAAGGACTACCCAAGGATCTCAGTAGGGCCTAGGGCCTCCCAGGGTCTCACTGTGGCCTAAGGCCAATCCTCAGAGTTCCATTGGGGCCTAGCATCTTCCCCAATTCCCTCAGTCACCTAAAGGTTTCCCCAGGGTCACATTGAGGTCTAAGGTCTTCCCCAGTGTCCCACTATTGCCCAAGACCTTCCCCAGATTTTCATTGAGGCCTAAGACCTTCTCTAGGTTCTCATTGTGGACTAAATCCTTCCCCTAAGGAGTGTTTCTCAACCTTCCTAATGCTGCAACTCTTTAATACAGTTCCTCATGAATGGTGACCTCAACTATAAAATTATTTTTGTTGCTACTTCATAACTGTAATTTTGCTACTGTTATGAATCGTAATGCAAATATCTGTGTTTTCCTATGTTCACAGGTGACTCCTGGAAGAGGATCATTTGACCCCCAAAGGGGTCACAACTCAGAGGCTGAGAACTGCTTCACTAAGGTCTTACTGAGTCTACAGGTGTTCTCATTGAGGCTTAAACCCTTCCTAGTATTTCACAAGAACATGAAGCCTTCTCCATGTCTTTCTGGGGCCCAAGTCTTTTCTAAGGCTTAATAGGGGGTCTCAGGCCATCCTAGTTTCTCAAGGGGACAAAGAAATTTCTCATAATATCAGTGGAGCCTAAGTCCTTTTCTGGATTTCACAGAAGCAAGCCTAGGGCTTTCCTTAGGATCTCAATGGGGATAAGGGCTTTCCAGAGTTTCCCTGGGTCCTAAAGCCTTCTTCTATGGCCTCACTAAAACCAAAGGTCTGCTACAATATTTCTCTATGTCTTAAGGCCTTCCTAGGTTCTCACTGGACCGTAAGACCTTAACTAGGGTCTCGTTGGTCTTTCCTGGGGTAGAGCATAAGCCAATAACCTTTCTCAGGGTCTCACTGGGACCCAAGGTCTTCCAAGGATCTCACTGGAGCCTAATATCTTCCAAGTGTCTCACTGAGACCTAAGGCCTCCCTGAGATCCCACTGTGGCCTACAATCTTCCACTAGGTCTTCAAGGAGGCAAAAGGTCTTCACTGGGTTATGACCTGACCCTGGACCTCACTGAGAACTAAGACACTGACAGGGTCTCAGTGGCATAAAAGCCTTCCCTAGGATCTCACTGAGGCCTAACACATTCCATACTATAACAAAGTAAGGCCTTCTCTAGGTTTCAATGGGGACTAAGGCCTTCCTCAGGTTTTTTCTGGAACCTAAGATTAGGGTCTCTTTGGGACCTAGGGTCTTCCCCAGGGCTGCTTTGGAGTAAAGGCTTTCCAAGGTCTCTCTGGGGCCCAAAGACTTCCCCAGAATCACTTTGGAGTCTAGGATTTTCCAAAGGTCTCTCTAGGACCCAAGGCCTTCCCCAGAGTCTCACTGGAACTTAAGGTGCTTCCCAGGGTCTCACTTAAATCAAACATCTTCCTCAGTGATTGCTAAAGTTTAAGACATTTCAGAGTTCAACTAGGATATAATCCTTCCCCTGGGTCTCGTTAGGTATAGTGTGGGTGGGGCACCACTGTTGCTGTGTCTTGCTTGCCCTCTTCATCCCTCTGTCTACTTCTTTGGTGCCTAAGACTCCTGGGCACAGAGAAAGTGCTGTTTGAGAGCTCAGAATTGACAGGGAGATGACACCAGAAACTTCTGCCTGGTCAGGAGGCTTGGGTTGGAAGAGGGAGGTGGGAGAAGAAACCTTCTAAACCTCCAAGTGAAGCTGGAGCAACTATGAGTGTCCAGAACTATCTTTGTGGTGATGCAGAGACCAGGAGCACTCCTTGAGACATTTCCTTTCTTTATTAAGCTAATGACCAGGGTGGTGTACAGCATGGAGGGCAGGGGACAGAGCAGGATCACCCTGGAGTGCATGCAGTAGTAAGACACAGGACTGAGAAGCAGTGAGGTTCCGTGGGGGGGGGGGGCATCAAAGGGCACAAGCAGATTCTAGGGGTACCCATGACCCAGCTGCACACAAGGGAAAGTCTCTGGGCTGGGGAAGGTTGAAGAAGGGGCTGGAGACTTTGCGGGGGGAAACCCTTGGTACCTGTGGGTGGTACCCTGTGCCTTTAGCTAATGACACTCAGTGCATGGGTCAGGGTGTGCAGCTCATCCTGGACCCCCTCCAAGGAGCGCCGGATGGTGTGGGGATTGTCCAGAACATCAATGGCCAGTGTGTATGGGTCAAACTTCACAGAGAATGGGCGCTGGATACGGGAGGCATAGTTCCTGGGGAGAGAAGCCAGTATGAATCCTTCAGTCACAGGAGATTGGGTGTGGGGGTGAGAAAGCAAGCTGGAGTCAGGTGACTCAGGACAGGATCTGCAACCTCCGGGAGCATGGGAAAATGGTTTTTCTGGGTCTCTCAAACCCCCAAAGCCTGTTCTAGACACTCAGGAAATTAAAGCCTCCTCAGAGGCCATAGTCAAAGAAAAGACCCCAGCACCTCTTGCAGGCAGGCCTCTTCAGGGCATTCCTCAGCTGGGCCTCTTCCTTCAGGAAGCCTTGACTGTGTGCCCTAGAGTGTCCCTAAACTGGTGTGGACATGCCATATGCAGTACAACAGGCCTGGAGAGGTGATGAGGGCCATCCTACCAGTCTCTTCTCCCCTCTGCAGACCCCTGTATAACTGTATCCCCACCTTTGGACTGCATATTCCCTCTATAATTTCCCTCACCCCCTTCCCCCAGCAGCTCCTAGCTACCACTGTGCCTCTTGTTCCCCCTTGTCTGCCCCCATCCCACTTGAGCCTGCGGTGCTCAGAGGAGGAGAAACTCGGGCTCTGCGGAGTCCCAGAAGGCTGGCCTGGACCTGACTTTGACCTCGCCTTGACCCTGTGCTGCTGGTCTCCCCCTCCTCAGACTTTCAAGGCCCCCTCTTGGAGCATGTACACTTGTTACACTCGCTGCTGCTGAGGGTGCAAAATGGGCTCCTGAGCGGAGACCAGGTCTGGTTTGCACGGGTGAGGTGGGATGAAAAGCCTCACCCACCTGAGCTTGTCCTTGGCATCACTGAAGCTCTCGGACACAAAGTACACCGGCTGGTAGGTCTGGTCTTGGTAGGGCTGCACAGCCGCTGCATCTGGGTCGAAGGCCCGGACCTCGGGCTCCTCTGACAGGGAGTGCTAGAGAGAGGGGCATCACACCCAGGGGCTTAAGGAAACTGAGCGGGGAGGGCTTCCCTCCTCCCACAGGGTATAGTGGGGTCCGAGCAGAGGGCCACGTTCTCTAGAGGAGGCTGAATCTCGGACCTGGGCCGAGAAGACCCTCCTGATGGGAGCAGCGCCCTCCACACCCTGACCCAGCAGCCCTAATCTCCTTTACTGAGGGCAGGGGGCGGGGTAACCTCACCAGGAGCTCTCCATAGGAGGACAACAATCCGGCACCATAAGCCTTCAGCTCCCCGTTCTGTTTGCACAGCCCAAACTCCACAGTGAACCAGTACACCTGCCAAATGTCACCAGAGTCACCTAAAACCACCTGATACCAAGCACAGCCCCTCTGGGTATATACAACACGCTACCGCCCACAACACGGAAGGCTGGTCTTGGGAACACAAAGGAAGGTCTGAGCTCTTGCCCTTTGAAAACCAACCGTAGAGAGTTTCTCAATTTCTTCATCCGAGGCCCCCAGAGATGCAAGTCCAATGTCCTGTGGATAGATAAGGAAGCTGACGTATGGAAAGATTCTGCTCTGGAATTGTACTTGAAGCAAGGGCACTGGGTCTCAGCTACCTCTCCAGAGGTCCTTTGGATGTAGGCTACATGTACCGTCCCAGGCATGCAAGAGCCTAGGAGCTGCAGTTCCCAGATAAACCAGCAGGTGGCAGCAAAACCATGAAAAATGCTCTCCCCTGGGACCTACACTCCCCTGTTGGCAGAACTATCTCCATTTCAGCGTTTCCTTGTCTGAAAAATCTGCACCCATAAGGGCAACGTCTACCCAAGAGGAGAGCCCCACCGCGTGAAACTTGTGAATCTCTGGCTCAACCACCCCCCCTCAACCATCACCCCGGTTTCTGCCCTGAGGCCCTAGACACACCTGGGAAAACTGGGCAAATGTGCGATCAGCCAACATTGGTACATGTCCCAACAGCTCGTGGCAGCAGTCCCTGTGTCGGGCCATGAGAGAAGGAAGGTAGAATGGACAGGATGGACAGGTTCCCTGTCCCTACCCAGGGACAAGAAGGCCTTGCACACACCACCCCCCCATCCTCATTGTGCACAGATATTACTGGATCACAAGTTTAGGGTCCCCTGCCCCAGGAGGCATACTCACGGCTCAGGTGAGTGCATGGGTGAGGAGGCGTGGCGGATGTACTGTGTGCATTGAAACACACGGAAGGCCAGGCTGGCCAGAAAATCGCGGGCAGACAGTAGACCGGCCACAGGTCGCAGCTGGAAACCGGTCCGCTCTGCAAGGGGTCACACATCAGGGTAGGCAGAGGAGATGCCCCTCCCTGCCCTACTTCCTCTGCATCCGCACCCTTCAAGAAGCGGGACACGTCCTCCAGCTGCGGGATGCTGTCCTCTCGGTAGCCGCAGTACCGTTCCAGAAGCTGGAACGCCTCCAGATGCTCCCGGCAGGCGTGGGTAGCATAGAGACCCTTCAGTGTAGCATAGACCTCCTTCCTGTAGGTCACAGCGTCTCAGGGAATTGCCTGCTGTTAGGGCTCTCCCCATGACTGCCCCACCTGCTCATAGCCTGCCCCACACACACACACGTGGATGCTCTGTGGGCCTGTGGATGCTCTGTGGGTAGGGCGTTTCTGTGGTTGAAAGGAACCCAGGGGTTGGGAAGGGACCAGTGGGGACCACCTCTGGATGGGCCACTAGATGTCCCTCCTCTAACTGCCCTTAGTCTCTCCTATTACCAATATTCCCAGGGGCGGCCCTCACAGACAGGGAGTCTGGGAGGTGTCTCCCTCTGGCCTTTCTCATGCTGGGTCCTGCTCTGACCCAGGCACATGTCAGCAGGTTCTTACCAGGTAGCGATTTCCTCCGCAGTGTACTCCACATGGGGAATTGGTTCACCCCTGTGGAGGGGATCAGTGATCAGTAGGGTCCCCCTCCATCTCAGAGAGGGTGGGAAAGATGGGGTGAGGCCCTTATCCTGAAGTTACACCCGCTGTGCAGAGGCCTTTGAGGTACAAAACGGACTGGGAGGGGTGCACTGCCCCCACCAGCTGCTTAGCCTCTCTGCCTCAGTCTCTCGCTGTGGCTGGGAGCCACGCCAGTGCCCAACACAGAGCACCACAGAAGAGACAGACAAGCAGACATGCAAAGCTGTGAGACAGAAGACCAGTTGCCTTCTTCCCCCTCTCCGCCCCTCCCTACAGGCTGGGGACTGACCCACGTGCAGGCTCCTTACTGCTTGTACTGGAAGGCAATCTCTGCGATCAGCTTCCGGCGCTGGCGGTACACTTGATCAGAGAAGCCCTAATGGCCGAGGGACACAGGTCAGGGGGAAACTGGTCTCTCCCCGTTCCACACACAAAGGGTCAGTTCCTAGCTGTGCCCACCCCCACAGGCCTCAGCTATGGGACACAGTCAGGACAACAGGCTCACCGGATGGTCCAGGTCCAGGTCAGGGTCAAATTTGGTGACCAGGTGGTGGCACTTGTCCAGTTCTGACACTTTCCTTGGGAACCAGGGGACTTCCCAGGCCATAGAGGCAAAAGAGCTCAGGTGAGTATGGACCCAAGGAAAGCTTTGCCCATCCTGGGTCTGGCTTCCCCTAGAGACCTCCTAGAGGGCAGAGGTTCTCCTAGAGAACCAGAGAGGGGGTGAAGCCAGCAGCACTCTGTGGTGAGAGACCAGCATTCCGTGGACACTTTAGGGTATCCCCTGGCAGGATGTTCTGCCCCCCCGCCAGGCCTCAAGGTCATTTGGTTGCACAGAAATCCATCCTCACCCTTGTCCTCCCTGGCACTCCGCACATCATCAGACACCCGCCGTACAGAGCTGAGGAGGGCAGCCAGGTCTCCGCTGGGCACCTCAAAGCGCACGAAGTACTCCAGGTGGGGACTTCCGGCCAGGGGCCTCTGGGCAGGCCGGGTCTCTAAGTGGTGGATTTTGGCTTCAAATGTCTTTGGGAGCAAAAGCAGAAAAAGAAGGGGGAGGGGGAAGAGACAAATGGGGAGGGAGCAATGGAGAGAAACGATGAGGGGTGGAGAGAGGTAGGGATAAACGGAGAGAAGGAAAGACGGGAGGGAGCAGCAGAGAGATTGAGGGAGACAGATAGGGAGCAATGGAGAGGGTGGAGCAGAGATGGAGAGAGGTAGAGAGAGACGGACAGACAGAATGGTGGGAAAGAGGAAGATGGAAGAAGCAGGCCTGGTCAGCGTTTCGTCCCTGCCTGAGTTTTGGAATGTGTCACCCATAGATAGATTGGGTATGTCTCACGCATCCATTCAGGAATCAGCACAGCTGTGCCTTTGGCCCCCCTTTCTGGACAGGCCTGTCTGTCTGTCTGTCTGGAGGTCATACCAGATAGCCTGACTCCCCCACTCATGGAAGAGCCCATGCCCTAATGGTCTCATTTAGGTTATTGGTCACACCCAAAGACCTGGACCCCACTCCACCATATCAAAGACACAAGGCCCAGGCCCAGACAGAGCAACTAGGATACCCAGGACTGGTGGGCAATGGTTGATGTCACCTCCACCTTCTGTTGCCCAGCAACAAAACACTTAGGCCATGCAGTCAACTCAGGGAGCTTGCAGAGGTTCTGGCTTTAATGTCATTTGAGAGTTTTTCTGGGGGACAGGTCATTAGCCAAAGTAGTAATGTAATCAGCTGCTTTGGAGGCCCCTGGGCAGGTGGGTAAGAGAGGCTGTATGTATGGCAGTGGGTATCAGGCGCTGAGGTTGGATGGCGGAGCTGAAGGGTAGTCCCTGAGACCTAGCCTCTGCAGGTCTGAGCAGCCATATTTCTGCCCTGGAGGGGGACACAGCCATTCTCACGTGTCTTATGTGTATTTGCCCTGACACACCAAGCCAGCACTCCAATGGCCTCACCTCAAATACTTTGACAGCCCGGGACAGTGAAGAGGGTTTTGTACCCTTCAGGGAGAAGAGCAGGTTGAGAACAGCCATCCCATCCTGCTCCTCAAATACCACAGATTCCAGGGGGTTCCCGGGTTCTGAGGAGGCTACTGCTGCTGCTGCTGCTGCTGCTGCTGCTGCGGCCGCCGCCTCCCTCTCCTTCCGAGCATCCTCGATGAGACTCTGCCGCCGCCCGATGAACCTTGGGGACTGGTGGGAGTGGGGGTGAGATTAGAGATACGTCTATGTCTCCATGCTGGTGTCTCCACTGATCCTGCCTCCAGGGCCTGGGCCCTGGTCAAACCACTGCATGATGGGTGGGAATGAGGACAGAGCTCACAGGACAGTGTTCTGACTGACTGGGCATGGTGGGAAGGTAGGGCCTGGAAGCCACGGCAGACCTGGAGGGCAAGGGCTCCTGGCCACCATCTCCCAAAGCAGAAGTGCCCTGCTACCTGCCTGCTGGGCATAGACCTAACTGGGTTAGTGATTGAGGACTGTTACTCAGGCTGTTTCTCCTGATGTCTATGGGCAGCACTCGGAGCACAAAGCCTCAGGCATCACAGGGCAGTGGCTAGTTCGGGTGGTCCATTCAGGCAGAGTGTACCATACTCAGTCAAAACAAGCATCCTTCCCCTCCTGACTGTCTGAGAGAGGCGCGGGGCTGAGCCTCTTGCACACGCCATCACTGGGATAAGGGGTTCTTAGCCAGGTGTCCTGTCCACGTGTCCTCTCACCTGGGAATACCCCCTATAAAAATGTCTCCAGCTACCTTGTCCCTTTTCTACTGTCCTCTACTACCCCCTCCTCCTGGCTACCTTGTCGAGGTCTGAGTACGGGTTACCTCCGTATGGCCTCTGCTGGCTGGGTGCCTGCCACAGCTGTGAACCAGAGTGCCCGATCCTCCAACACCCAGAACTACCCGGACCTGAGTGAAGAGGGGCCTGAACTCTTATCTGGGGGCTAAGCTCCCCAAAAGTTTCTGGGTCCTTTAGTTGAAATAATAAGCCACCCTGGGCTTTCAGGATGCCACGGTCGTATGGAGAAGGATTCCCCCTGGGGCCGCCTCTTGACTCCCAGAAGGACACTGCAGATGCAGCCAGAGCCACAGGCTTCCTGGGAAGAGCACACGACTGGGCGTTTCCCAAGGAGGCCATGGGGACAGCCACGCAGCTGAGACGGGTGAAGGGGCACTTTGACCCCACAGTCGTCTCTTGAGAAGAGCCTGCAAATTACCTTTCTAAAGGTCACAACGGTCTCATTAAGGTCTCTGTCAGGCCAGGGCGATGGCGAGATGGGGCTCCAAGGAAAATCTGAAAGCCCTTCTCAGGAGCCGAGGAGACCCTGTGTCCAGGCTGGCAGAGGGACTGTTTGGTGTTTGGGCAGCACCTCTCCCTTGGTCCCTGGGCCTCCCTAACACAGGTAACACAGATCCAGGGCAATGGGAGGTGGCAAGGGTGAAAGTATAGGAATTGCCCCAGAGCTAGGACCTCTTCTAACACAACGGAACCTGGGCGCACGTCCTGTTTGTATGGGACAGCAGCCGGCAGACCAGCCATTTACTGACCAGCTCTCCCTAGAAGTGTGCATTGCAGGAACTGCACACCCGGTCACAGGCAAGCTTAGAGAACCCCAAGAAGGCAGACAACCGGGGGACTACTGGAGGGTGACCTGAACCATAGGACTCTCCCAAGACCACCCAAGAGAGATTATCCTCTTAGTTCATGAAATAAAACCCACAGATGCCCACAGAAGCCCCAGAAAGGATGGCCCCAGGTGACAGGCACTGACTGTCCCCCGTGGAGTCCAGCAGAACATAGCAGAGGCACTTACCCAAGTACAGGAATAGCTAACAGGGCCCCAACTAACCCTGGGACAGGATGGGACAGATACCCATTCCAACCCCGGTGCCAGACACTGGGTGGACTCCAAGCCTGGGGTATCCTCCCGCCCATAGGTGCAGAAACTGCTCCAGATACCCTTGGGTGACAGCATGCCCTTCTCACCATGATGGCCTCGACCTGCTTGGCATCCTGCTCTGAGACGGCTCTTCTGAAGCCCTTGGGCTGTGGTGAGGAGGCGCTGGGGGTGGGCATAGTGCAGCTTGGTGGTCCCGGGCTCTGTCTTCACAGCCCTCGCTGAGCGGACGGCCTCTTAAAGGCCAGGCTGACGTCAAAGCCCCTCTGGGTCCCCCACCTCCTACCTCCTGCACATCCTCTCCCCGCCTGCTGCGCCTGAGGGAGGCGGGGGTGGGCACGGAGCGAGGGCTACAAGAAAGGCCTCCGTCCCATTAGATCTAATTGCATCCACTGTCACAGGCACCTGCCTCTGAATCACCCTCAGCCCGAGGCACGACATAAGGACAGGGGCTGGCTGGTGTTCTGCAGGGCAGGAGACAGATACGGCCCTCCGCCCAAACCAGGGCACCCAGGAGGGGTCTTGCTGGATTCCTAAGGGCTCATGTTAGGAAAACTAAAGCCCCTGGTGGCAGGTAGGTCCAGAAACCCCTTGGTGACATTTTTGGTGTCTTAACGTCCCCTCCAAGGCACAGGTCATGTTCACTCAGTCCCATGTAGCGAAGTGTGCTGCCTACTCACTGCCCTGGTCTTGTATGTGCTGGCACTAGGGGCTGGATCCTCAGGTCCTGTGAGACACAGAATGTCCCAGAAGGCTATTCTCTACAGTGTTTCCAAGACCAGCCCACTTTTCAGGGTTCCTTTTTCCCTGATTATCACATCCTTGAAGATATTGCCCAGGAGATGGTGCCAACCCTAGCCCCTAGCATCTCCCTAGGGCCCTCTGCCCTCCCTTTCTGTGGGAGCAGACCTCTTCTTTAGTGGGGAGCTTTCTGAGCTCCCCTGCTCACTCCCTGACTCATGGTCTTGAGATAGTTGCAGCCCCATTCTCAGTGCCCCCCTCCCCCCGTTAGGGGATGCTCAGTGCTCATCTCTCCCGTGGCACCCAAGGACTCACGCCAAGTGATCTTTTGTTTTCCAGCTACCACCCACCCCCACTTACACAAAGACCCCACACACTTTCCTCAGCCAAGGAAATGGTCTCCAAGGAGACCAGGGAGGGGACCTTTCTCCATGGCAGATGACTTGCACTGGACCCGTCCTACCTCCCTGGGGTCATTTTCTTCCTGTGGGTAATGGCTCAGGACAACTGCCCCAGCCCTTCTGGGAAAGGTGTCCTCTTACCTCCCTTGTCTCTCTGGATACTATAAGGTCTGCCAGAAGGACAGAGCTCACCCTGAAAATGGCCACCCTGGGGTTCTGGTGACCCAGTACACAGGAAATGGCAAGAGTTCTCACTAGCTCCCCCTCCAGCTGATCACTGCACAGCTGCACTCTGCCTCCTCCTAGACGTCCTCGCTGGGCCCGCACTCTCAGGAGCTGCCTGCCCTGCTCACCTGGACCAGCCCTAGCCCTTCCCAACCCTCTCTTTCCCAGCAGGGACGGGAGTTCTCCAAACAGCCTGTCACATCACTACCTTGCGCTGTGACCCTCACTGGCTAACACTGTCCTCTGGAAGCAAGATAAATGCTGAGTCAGTACAAAAGGAAATCTCCCTATCTCAGCCGCCCCTGACCCGCCCCCGCCCCGCAAACCGTCGGCCCCGCCCCCGCCAACCTTCTGCCCCGCCCCCACACACCATTCCTGTTCCACGGGAGTCTGGGGCTCTGTGATACCCAGCTTAATATGCCACCTCTCATCTACCTTCTCTGAGCAAACTCCCGTGAATCCTGTAAAACCCAGTTTAGACTCTGTTTACTCTGCAACGCCTACTCTCTCTTACTATATGAACCGCCCCTCCCCACCATGTCCGATGCCCCTCCCTAAGCTCTACCTGGGTCAGCAACCCTGCTGGCTTGGCCCACTCCTGTCTCTGTGTGCCCATCAGAGCCCTGGCCTGCCTGGTGTCCCATGACTCCCCCAAGAGTGTTCTCAACAGCTCAGAATGGGTACCCACCGGGACCCTCCAACCAGGAAGGCAGAACTGGCTGCACTGACCTCCCCCCATGTCTGCACAAACTCTCCCGAGGCCCCTCCTTTGGAGGGTGCTGGGGATTCCTGAGTGAGGCAAGCCCAGGCTGGTCCACCCCACCCAGCTTGGCGTTTGCTCAGGTGGCACAGGGTAGGAGGGGGTTGCATCCAATACTGCAGAGGGGGCTGCTGCACAGCTTCACGAATGTGGATTTAACCTTTCGGCAAATGTCTTACGCTGACACAAATATTGCTTTTTAATTAATTTCCTTACCTTGTCTGGAAGGGCTTGCATAGAAGCTAGGTGGGAGTGGGGAAGTGTGTGCTCTCCAGGGCCCTTGTCTGTGCCTGGGCTCACCCAAGTAGCACCTGGCCGAGGCTTGAGAACATGATGTCTTTGAGCTCTCTTGGGAGGTAATTGCTGCCCCCACTCTTGCCTCTGTTCATGGCCAGCCTGGTAGCACACCCAAGCTGCTGTGTACTATCTGTGGGATAGTCACACACACACACACACACACACACACACACACACACAGAGAGAGAGAGAGAGAGAGAGAGAGAGAGAGAGAGAAAGAGAGACAGAGACACACACATATATAGACGCACATAGAGACACGCGCACACACACAGAGACACACATACAGACAGAAACATACATAGATACACGTGCACACAGACACACACCCACACACATAGAGACACACACAGAGATGAACACACAGACAGACAAGATACACACACCAGGGCTGACTGACTAGACTGTGCCCAAGTCTGAGGCATCTGTAGGCACAGAGAAGTCCAGGACACTTTAGCCCTATCCCATCCCCAGTTTGATGGGAAGGACCTTAAGAGCCCCTCAAGTCTGCTTTTGGTCAGGCTTCCTGGCCTCAACCCTGCTTCATGCTAGAGGCCTCCACCTCCTCTTGAAGCTCACCCAAGGCCAAGCAGGTTCTGTCTAGCCACTTGCACATTTCAGGATGAGACCCTCATCATGATGATTCACACCAGGGCAGTGCCTTCCTCTCCACCTTCAGACAAACCCATTCTACAGAAGGGATATTTGAGTTCCAGAAATGCACAACTCTCTGGATCACACCGCCAGTCTCTAGCCCAGGCTCCCTGCCCTGCTCCCAACACTTTAGTATTCAAGGAAGATAGCAGCGGTGGGGTCAGGGCCCCCAGTGCAGCTGCCAAACATCACTTTGAGGGAGCAGAGACACTTGAGGGCAGGGCAGGACTGGGGAGAGGCTTCTGATTAGTTGAGGTGAGATTTTGAGGTATCCCTGAACAGCACACAGACCGAAAGAAAGTCAAACCTACAGGGCTGAGGAATGGTTGGGATGCAGCCCCTAGCAGTAAGGAAAGGAGACGGGGCTGAAGTGCACAGCCAGTACAGCGGACTCTTGCCTGCTCTGGGCTCAGGTGGGTGCTGGGCATAGCCAGCCCTCCCTCTTTCCTGAGCCCTCTCTGCCCCTGCAATGACTGTGCCTTTCACAGTCATCCTGAATAATTATCCTCCTCTGTCACCACAGCGATTAGGCCTGCGGAGCCGGGCAACACACAGGCCCTTTCTCTCTCCACCGCCTCTTTCAGTACGATGCTTAATTGTCCATAATGACAGCACACCCACTCCCTAGCACTGGTGGGGCTGGATCCCACCCTGATGTGGAAGCTGCTGCTTTATCCCGTACATACCCTGCTGATGTAAGTCTCTCTGCCCAGGACACCAAGAAATTGGAGACTGGTGAGAGGGATGTCCTGATCCCTGGTCCTGGAGCTAGGACTCAAACACACCAATCATCCTAACTCTACCATATAGCTTTGGATACTGTAGAAATCTCTGTGCATTTTGGGACACATGTTCCCACAATCTAGACCAAAGGCCACCTCCAACCAGCACCATAGTTTTCAACAAGAGCCTGGGCAAATGTGTATATCTATGCCACACACCCACGCCAATCCTCATGAACACTCACATGATCAGAATACACAGGTATCTAGAAAAAACACACAGGTATCCACATGCGGACACACATGGGGTGAATACACATATATGCCCACATGTGGAAACACACTAAATGAGCACACACAGGTGTCTACATGCACAAGATGAGAACACACAGGTATCCATATGCAGACACATAGGAAGTGAACACACATAAATGTTCATATGTGAATACATATGAAATTAGCACATATAGGTACTCACATGTGGATACAAATTATATGAGTATATGACCACATGTAGATACACATTCATATAAATACACAAATATTCACACAGACATACATAAAGATGCACATATGTCTACCATAGACACACAGAAGCATGTGTGTTCACACAGAGACACATACGAGTACATACATATCTATATATGAGGATATACACACATGTATAAAGATATGGCCATACACAGACACACATTCAGAGAGAAATGAGTACACACAAATATATATACACAGAGGTATATGTATAGGGACATATAGACAGGCACATATTCATGCACACAAACACATATGCATATACAGATATATAGTTATTCATAGTGCTTACACACATAGACACACAAAGACACTTGGATGCAGAGACACAGGTACATATACAAATGCACACAGAGGCAGCCACATGCACATACAAACACATGTACACAGATATAAACGTGTGCAGAGAGACAGGTACATGCATAAAACAGGCACACATAGTCATACATGTATCCATATTATGTTCATGCATGCACACACACTATACATATAGACCTGCTCACATACATGCAAACACATACCACACCCACTTTGACAAGTTCTCTTAAATTACTCTCTACAGGAATACGGGGTGTTAAGATCTCGAGAAACTTGTCACCAGATAGGCTCTGGGACCAGTGTTCCTGCTCACAGAGATGGAAGAACATGGAATCACCAACTGACATGCCCTGAAGTTATTGGGACCCTCTCTGGGATTTAAGTTGCTCAGGACATCACGGTGGGCTGTCTTGGTGCTGTGCAGAGTGAGCCCCAGATAGAAGGGAGAGGGAAGTTACACTTCCCCACCACCCAGCAGATTGGTGTGGGCTGTGAAGCAGGGACCTGATACTAGCCTGGGCTGTGTGGTCTCATGACTGCAGGTCCGTTTGTGGAGGTCTGAGGAGGTGTCCTGTCACCACCCAGGTACCTGACTGGAAGGAGAATGAAGCTCCCTGACATCAGGCAGGATCCAGCCATTCTTGTCCTCATCAGACCCAAATGCCAGAGCAATTAGCCCTAACAAGGCCATCAGATGGAGCAGCAGCCTCGGGGCTGTAGGCACAGAATATGCGCTGGACAGCACGGGCAGCGGTCGATAGGAGGCACTTAGGGATAATTGGGCAGTTAGAAGTCAGACCAGCCTCTGTGTCTCAACTTTGGATGAAGCCTCTCCCCACGGAGCCCCCACCTGTCTTCTCCCACACCCAGGTCCAGAGTATCCTCCAGGTGGTCTACCAGCCTGGCATGTAAGCCACTTTCATCTGGCTGGTAAGACCAGCACCCTTCCACTTCCTGGTCATCCGGGACCTGCCTCAGTTCTGGAGACCCAATGTCTGTGAGGAAGAGAGCCCCAGCCCAGCACAGTCCTTCATACCTTAGGACTCAGTTTCCTTTTCTCACAGTGGGTTCCTGGGAGCCACCATGACGGCTCTCAAGAGCTCTGGTTCTGCCGAGAGATGGCGGGCCCTTCTGTGAGCTCACTGGGAGACACTTCTGAGTTACCTGAGGGGCCTAGGTCAGGGTGGTCCTTCCAGATGAGGGGACCAAAAGGCAGAGTGTGGCCAAGGCAGGGAGGGAAACAGATGACTAGAGGACACGTTACAGAGCCAAGTGTCCGTCCACTAGCCAAGAGGAAGTCCCTGTGATAGCCAGACCTCCTAAAGAGCCTAACACTGGCCTCACAATAGCCAAGGCTCACAGCTGTCCTATGTCAGTTGGCCACCCACACAGCAATCCTGAGGCTCTTGAATTGGGAGGGGCCAGATGCCAAAGGCATCAGTGGCTACATGTGTGGCCAGGCTGGAGACCCATGATCTGTGTCTCAGTGTATTTGGTCTGCATGTAAGAATATACTACACGAGAGTGTTCATGTTCATATACATGTATATATGTCTGTGAGCAAGTGCCCTTGTGCACGTGTGAATGTGTCTATGAGCACATGCAGGCAGGTCTGCATGTTTTCCACATCCCCAAGCTTTTCATATAAACATGTGTGTATATATATACATGGCCTGGAGTAGGACCTGGAGGGACTCACCAGCCATGCATATGTGACAGTTCCCATACCCTTCAGACCTTCAAAAATGTCATGGCTCAGACCCCTGGCTCTGCCAGGTACTCCTGGCTCCCTTCTATTCCTCTCTGAGGCCCTTCCCTGGCCTTCCCACACCCCCCTCCTGTGAGTCACATAACACCCTCCATACCACCTCCCAGAGTACTTGACAGTCTCTGACAAATTAGCCTGTAAAAGCAATAAGAGTGACATTCAGTTCCCATTAGTCACTCACAAGGACCACGATGGTGCTGTGACAGCAATCATGTCTAATTGCAAGACGGCTGCCTACCCACCCCAGCCCCACGGAAGCGCTGGAGCCTGTGGGCGATAGTCACCCTCCCATCCTGTGGCAGGGAGGGGCAGCGGTTCCTGCTCTGAATGGGGTGAGCTCTTTGTCATGGTTTGTGGTGGCTGGGGGCTGTGTATTCCTCCCTTTCTATCTACAAGGTGGCTCCTGCTCCACAGGCCATGGGACCCATGGCCCTGGGCTGTGTTAGCAGAGTAGAGAAACTTCCTAAGACCCTGATTTCCTGGAGAATGCCTGTGGGAAGGGACAGGAAATGGAATGGCAACAGACTCTGGAGCATTGGTTTCCTCCCCCGCCCCCCCGCACCAGACTGCAGATCTGTCCAAGGGAGAAAGTGTAGCTTCCTCATGTGTATGGGGCACTGACAGCGGAGGCTAAGGTGAGGGCAAAGGCTCCCATGAGTTTGGGGTCAGGAGTAACCCTGTCACCTCTGTCATTAGGATAGCCTCCTCCAGGTGGAGAGAGCTCCTGTCCCGTGGATTCACAGCCTCTTAGTTACCTAGTTTGGTGGCTTGAATAACAATGGTCTCCATAGGTCCTACATTTGAATACTTAGCCACTGGGGAAGGACACTGTTTGAGAAGGATTAAGAAATGTGGCTTCATTGGAGTAGGTGTGGCCTTATTGGAGTAGGTGTGTCATCCGGGTGGGCTTTGAGGTTTCCAAAGTCTAGTATCTCTTTTTCTGTCTCCCTCTCTCTGCCTATAGATCAAGATGTAACTCTCAGCTACTGTTCCAGCATCTGCCTGCGTGCCGCCATGACCCACCATGATGATGGACCCAGTCTGAAATTGTGAGCCAGCCCTCAATTCAATGTTTATTATTATTATTATTATTTAAATTTATTCACTTATTTTACATCCTGAACCCCAGCTTCCCCTTTCTCCTCTCCTCCCATTCCCTCCCCCACTCCAGCCCATCTATACCTCCTCTGTTTCTGTTCAGAGAGGGTCAGGCCTCTCATGGGTGTCAACAAAGCATGGAGTACTTGCTTTTGTAAGAGTTGCCTTGGTCATGGTGTCTCTTCACAGCCATACAAAATGACGAAGACAGAAGTTAGTACCAGCCTGTCTATCATCTACAATCTCTTATACCATCTAGCCTGGGGTAATCAGTTTGGATGTGGGGACTGAAGTTAGAGACTGAAGATCTCTAACGATGTTCTGCCTCTGAGTCTGGGCCTCCTCTACAACACTGCCACTCTTGGGTCTGGGAGTCCCCTTTGAGAAACTGTACTTCAAAATGGATCCCATCACCACTCTGGACTTACGTGACAGTGATTCCCACTCCTGCTTGAGGTAAGGCTGACATGATAATCATGTGACCCCTGGAGGAGTCAGCATGTTTCTGCTCTTAGCACAGCCTCTTCCCCCCATCTGTGTTTCTGAGGAGCCCAAGGTTGGAGGCCAGGACTGAAGTGGAGACTCAAGGAGAAGAAACTGAGGCAGTGCTGCAATGATAACTCAGTCCACGAAAGGCTTGTTAAGCAAGTATGGGGACCTAGCAAATTGTGATCTCTGGAACACATGCAAAAAGCCAGATCTGGTGGTGTATGCCTGTAACCCCAGCACTGGGATGCAGAGACAGGAGGATCTCTAGGGCTCAGCCTGCCAGCTCCAGGTCAGTGAGAGATACCGTCTCAAAGCACATGGTGGCCTCATCTGTGGCACAGCACAATTCTCCAAGCCAAACAGCCGCCATCTTCATGAGTTTACCTGAGTTAAGCTAGCAAAAGATCTTCACGGCTAGGCTTGTTGACTGTCCCATGTAGAAGGAAGGGGGTAGCGAGAGTCACAGAACTCTCACTGGAGCCTTCAGCTACTCCTCTCTGCAAGCTGTTTGTGAATCTGCCATGTGGACTCGGCCTTGGTGTCTTGGGGAAAGGGCTCCAGCTCATAGTCCAAGAAAGACTAGAGGAATGGGGCTCTTCTGTGTGACTATTGGGAAGGCTATCATTCCTGATGAGGGAAGACTTTCCAATATGGCTGCTTTGGGGTCACCTGTGCTCTTGTCAGTAACCTTTTATCCAGTCTATAAAAGAGCCCAGTAAATCCATTAGCTACTCCAGAGAAACTTTGGTCAAATTGAAACTTGCTTTGTCACTGGGACTTTCTGAGGAAGGAGACAGATAGCCAGCCCCTCCCCTCCATGTTCCTCCCTGCTCCCAGAGAGAAAACTCTCCCAATGCATCAAAGAACCAATATTCTAGGCTGACCTCTGGCTTCCACACCGCTGGTCACATACAAACACACACAATCATGCACACATACAAAATAAGGAAAGCACTGCCCTACTTGCTGTAATAAACACCATGGCCAAAAGCAAGTTGGGGAGGAAAGGGTTTATTTAGCTTACATGTCCTGATCACAGTCCATCACCGAGGGAAGTCAGGGCAGGAGCCTGAGGCAGGAACAGGAACAGAGACCATGAAGGACTGCTGTTTACTGGCTTATTCTCCATGGTTTCATCCAGCTTGCATTGTTATACACTGACTCAAAGGCCGTCTGCCTAGGGCTGGTACTGCCCACAGGTAGTTGGCTGAGCCACCCCACATCAATCATTAATTAAGAAAATGCTCACAGTCATGTCTACAGGTCAATCTGGTGGAAAGCCAGTCTGATGGAGGCCAATCTGGTGTAGGCATCTTCTCTTAAAGGGCCTTTTGGGGTGTGTCTTTGAAGTGTATATGAGTGTTTTACCTGCACGTGTGTCTGTACCACTTGCATGTCTGGTGTCCTTAGAAGCCAGAAGAGGAAGCTGGGTCCACTGAACTGGTTATGAGCCACCATGAGGGTGCTTGGAACTGAACCCAGGTCATCTGGAAGAGCAGTCAGTGCTCTTAACTGTTGAGCCATCTTCCCAGTCCTGGAAATGGCCTTTTATCAGCTGAGGTTCCCTCTTCTCAGCAGACTCTAGCTTGTGTCACGTTGACAAAAACAGCACCAACAGAGTGGGACCCCCAGTGGCAGAGCCAAACCCAGCTCCAAACTTGCTCACTTCTGTCAGTGAGGGCACAGTAAACCACTAAATTAGACCACTCTATGAGTAGAAAGAAAGGTTAATTGGGGCTCCAGCTGTCAGGGCTCTCTTGAGGGGGAGTGGAGAAGCAAGCAGAGCTATACGACAGCAAGTAGGGCGGAGTCTTTGAGTGGATACAGGATGCTTGGTCTGACCCGGAACTAGATGCCCTTACCCAAGACTGTTGACCTTTGGGGCAGATTAAGGGCAGTTCCCGTGGTTTAAGAAAGGCTTCTGATAAACAGAACCCTGCCTCTAGGGCTCGATGGACCCAATGACAATCCTTCTGTTTACCTGGCAAAGTCCCTCTCTCTAGGATAATGTCCCCAGCACTGCTACTGGGGCGGGGGAAGTACACTTTGTACTTAACAACTATGACAGCTATGGCTATGGCCACCTCACCCCAGAGCCTATCTGGATGGTAGCAATGGTTCCTATCCAGCACTCACTACCATTTGAGCAAGTGGTCAGGTTTTGTACAAGTGAGGGGGCAGAAGGGAAGAAACAAATGTGTGTGGTCTCATAGTGAAGGCCTGGGACAACAAGGCTTTCTTTCCTCGTGGGGCTGCCCCACTCTGGGTTCCTAATGAAGAGTTGGAGGTATGTTGCTCCACGGGCCACAGTCATTTCTGGCTCAGTCTGACCACACAGGTGACATCCTTCCCACAGGAGGCTCAACCCCTTGATTTGGCAGTGGCACACACCTGGGGCCTCTCTGGATTCCTGGGCCAACCCAGAGCAGGGCCAGGGCCAGGGCTGAAGGCAAGCACACGTGGCTCAGGTGCCTGGGCTAATCCTGGGGCTCCGAGGAGGCCCCCACCACTGACATTTCCAGGCTGCGGTGCGTCTGACCCACACACCGTGATATTTAGACAGTGCTTGTTTGCCAGGCGATTACTTTGGAGTTGGGATGAAGGCGCCTGACACCAGAGCTGGCCTGTGTTTCCCACGATCTTTTTTAATCATCTCGTGCTTCACAGGGTCTAGCCAGCTGCAGGCTCAGGGTCCTACGTGGAGATGAAGAACTAAAGTCAGAAGATGGCTGAGGTCTCAGTTCCCACCCTGGGAGCTGTGAAGGAGGCCATCCATTCATTCACAATATTTTTATTCTCTTCCTCCTTCTTTACCTCCCTTCCCCAGAATACCTCTCCAGAGCACCCCCTCCCCCAGGAAGCTACAGAGCAGCCCCTTTGCGGCTCTGGTATCTTGGGGGTGGTGGGGAATGTAGCTCATGGACAGGACTCCTACTCCATGTAGGTGTCATTTTTGGGAACTGAGTCTCCTATCCCTGGGGGAGATGGCTGAAGCCCAACCTAATGGTGCCCCCCTACCCTCCCTCAGCATCCTCTGGGGGCCTGTGGCAACACACCATTCTCTGAGGGGTGGTCAGTAGTCAGCAGACCTGGATGACAGGGTGAAGAGAGAGGACCACATAGGCTTGATTTCCTTTTGCAAGAGGGATCCAGTCCTTTGGCAAACTCCAAGCCCCAGGTAGCCACAGCTGTTTCCAGGGAAAGATCAGCAACCCAAAGCTAGAGGCCACAGGAAAATGAGTCCCAGAGAGGTTTCCAAGCCCATCACAGCAAGTGGAAGCCAAGTCTCATACCACAGCACCCCAAAGACTCAGGGGAAATGAGGAGAGGGAAGAACATCTTCTCATCTGACATGCAATTAAAACAGGCATGAGTCATGGGGTCAGTGTGTGATAGCCACAGGTTTGGGGAGGCACCTTCTTCACTGTGACCCCAGTGGTTTCTGGGTACTCCTCTGGCTCTCGTAGGCCTTCTACAGGTGGCATGCTGAACTGTGATGCATGCCTGGGGATCCAGTAGGAGGGCTGGGCAGGGCAAGGACCATGGCTGTGTTCCCCCTGCTGAGTTAGCCTTTCAGCAAAGAGTAAGAGAAGTTACAGGCTACCTGCAGCAGGGTCTCTCAGTGCCAGGCATACTGGGCAGATAAGGGTAGACAGGAACGGGAGAAGCATGGCCAAGACTCTGACTCTTACCACAGGACCTCAGCTCCTCACCTAGAGCTTACCTCATCCCTGAAGACAGGGTAGACAAGCGTCTATACCCATCCTGCTCCACAGTTGAGTGGGAAATTTGACTCAGAGGTGGCAAAGATTGGAAATAGGGACCTGTAGTCTATGCCTAGATTCCCCTTCTGTCCAGAGTCTGGCAAGGTGCCAGGAACCTGGTGCCCAGCTTCCCTTAATGGTCCAAGGGATTTGAAGTATGGAAAGTACCCTTAATTGTTCTAATTACGTCCGTTTCCCACCCTGGCTGCTTTCTCAGGATTCACAGGGTCTTGAGGCATCTCAAGTGGCTCCCGTGTGCCTCTGCTCTCACCCAGCCCTGTTCCTGCCATTCCAAAGGTTCTTTGTATTGAAGTGTGTGTGTGTGTGTGTGTGTGGGGGGGGTGATGGTTAGGATTAGCTGTCAATTTGGCACACTCTAGACTCAGTTGGGGAGAGAGTCTCAACGAAGTATTCAAAGTATTCGCTAGATCAGGGTGGCCCATGAGTAGGTCTGGAGGGGACTGTCTTGGTTACCTTAGTTAAGGTGGACAGGGCTTTGCCTGCTATGGATGACACCATTCCCTGGGTCTGGATTGTACGAGAGGGGAGAGCGAGTTGAGCTCCTAAGCAAGCACGACTCACATTCTCCCTGCTCTCGCCTGTGGGTGTGACTAGACGCCTCCAATCTCCCCACAATGGCAGACTGTAAACCGGAATTGTGAGGTAAAGTAAACCCTTACTCCCTGAAGTTGCTTTGGTCCAGGTGTTTACCACACCGGCAGGAAAGGAGACTGAGATGGGTTAAAATGATTACGGCGGTAAAAGTAGATCCAAAACGCGCCCTCTAAGCCGTGATCGAGGGCATGACTCAGCAGCACAAAGCTCGCTCGCTTATAGTGATATGCAGCCACCCCAACCTCTCCATTTTTCCCAGACTAAAACTGTGCCCCTGTGAAACGCTGACTGCCAGCTCCTTCCCAGCCGGCTGGACCCCATCCTAGTTTCACTCCCTAGAACCAAATCTAGGAATTTTGCGTGATCAGAACCCTATGGTGTGTGTCCTCCTGTGATGAGCATGTCTTACTCAATGTAGTGGCCTCAGGGTTAGTCCACACCACCAGAACACCCTTCCTTTTCAGAACTGAGTGAGTGATATTTCACCCTGTCTGCCACAGGCACTTGTGCGTTTTCCCCCTTTGGCTACTTGGATGAAGTGTGCAGACTCCAGCTTGAGATCTGCTTTCTATCCTTTGGAGACATGAACGGAAATAGGATTGCGGGGTCAGAGATGTTGTATGCACATCTCCGAAGGGCGGCTATTCTGTTTTCCCCCGGGCTGAGATACATCCTGCCTCTACGTTGTTAAACTCACTCATAGGAGGTTCCCCTCGGAACTCACATATTTGCAAACAAAAACAAGGTGCTTATACACGCGCGTGCGCGCGCGCGCGCGCGCGCGCGCGCACACACACACACACACACACACACACACACACCCGCCTGCCAATCTGACTCCAGGATGATGCCCTCAAGGGAGCACAGATACTCCTTAGGCATACATCGGTACTCCTCCCCCTTCACCGTGTGCTGGTGACTCCTGAGCACCTGCTGCTGGTGTCCACAGTGACTCGGTGCAATGAAATATCACATTTTCTGTTGAAGCGACAGGAATGGGCAGACTGTAAGCGTCTCTCCCATGCTCCCTGGGTTCAGCACCTGCAACTCCTGCCTCCCCCACTCACATGTAAGAAAGTAACGTTCGAATCCAGCCCCTGCTCAGACCACAGTATCTGCAGCAGCTGCTCACAGACACTGACAGGTGCCTGCTGACATGTCGTCTGGGGCTCCTAAGACTCCCAGAGAAGTGAGTTTACATCAAAGGTGGCATTGGTGGCCACAGTCCTGCCTCCTGGAAGTCTAAGAGTCTCCTGCAGGTTCTTGCTGTAAACCTAAACCATCCTCAAAACCACCCCAAGAGAGTCTCACTTATGAGAGATTCGCCACGCTATCAGTCATGATGTTGGCTCTGAAACTCATGTCTAGCTGTCTGTCTGTCCCACAGCGTTGCTAACTGTCCTAATGACTCTTACCAGTAGTACATCCATGTTCTTTTGAACTTCTGCTCTAAACCTAACAGCTGGAATGTCTGGGGTCTCCATCGGTGAAAGAGGCTTTATTTGTTCTCCCTGTGAATCCCCCTGCATAAGTAACCTTTCTCCTGGCCCAGGGACCACCTCTTTCAGGCCCGCGGAGCCTTTGGACACCAAATGCAACTGACTTTATGTGACCTCAAGGGGGTGGAGTCAGGAGCGGAAGCTTTTCAACCTTTCTTGATGGTTCTGTTATCTGGCTCTTGTCCAAGAAGCCAGCAAATCAAGCTTCAAGCTGCAGGGTGATGCCAGGCCCTGGGGAAGGCAGTCCCCTGGAGGGCACTGGAGCTTTGGTTCACGCCAGCAAACACATGGGCATGGTTCCTCTTTTACACTCTGCAGATGGGATGGCAGCACAGAACTTTCCTGTGCAGGCCAACGTATCAGCGAGATCAGGGTAGTGGGCAGGGCAGTTCCGGGGTCATGACCTCCCAGTAGATACAGAGAGCTCATGATCAGCAGAGTCTCTAGTGACTAATGGTTAAGTGGGGCTGTCAGGTAGGGTTGAGATATACCAGGGAACCCAGCAAAGGGTGGCCCTCCTAACAAAGAGTGGTCCTGTCAGCAAAGGGTGGCCCTCCCAGCAAAGGGCGGCCCTCCCAGCAAAGGGCGGCCCTCCCAGCAAAGGGCGGCCCTCCCAGCAAAGGGTGGCCCTCCCAGCAAAGGGCGGCCCTCTCAGCAAAGGGCAGCCCTCCCAGCAAAGGGCGGCCCCCTCTGGTCCATAATCTCCCAGGACTCACACTCCTGTGATCTCACCAAGCACATCTCCCATCTGGGCAATGCTTGGGAAACAGACACAGGAAGACACATTCTGTCTCTGTCCTTGTCAGTGCATCTGCCCATGTGGATTCCCCTTGGGTCTAATGAGAACACTAGGGGCTCGGCCTGGTAGAGACATCCCTAATGCTGTCAGGACACTTTCCTAGCCTTGGAGAAAGGAAGTGTGAATCAACTTTGCTGTCACTAGAGGGATCAGACTCCAGGTACCGGGAGAATTGACCTGCGGTACATGCTGGGTAGAACTTGGGAGTTCCATCCTGGATGGAAACACCCTAACTTACTTACATCAGGTGGCATAAAGGGGACTTGTCATTGGGTGGCATCGTCCTAGTGCAAGGATATGTCTCCAGCTTTTCCTGGCATCCACATTGTACCCAAGTAGAGATCACTGCAGTGTGAGGCTTGTCTCTCCTTCCCCTCTCTGGCCTCTGCCGGACTCCTCTTCAGGGTTAGCCTAGCAGAGCATCATTCTCTGCGTCATCACTGATAAAGGGGAGCATTATAGATGCTCTGCAGTCCCCCGGGCTCCTCCAGGCTAGTCCATCATCTCCCAAGACTCACACTTTTATGATCTCACCACGTGCATGCACCCTTGGTCACTCACTCCAGCACCTTCAGTGGCTCCTGCTGTTTGCCAGTGACTACAGGGCTCCAAGGCTTGTTGATACAGAGCCCCTGCCTTGCCAGCCCCATTCACTTCCTTCTGTCAACCTACGCTGGGGACCTCCTTCAACTACATAAGCCCGACTTCCAGACATTTGTAGACTGTGGTTTGTGTATTGATTTTATCTTGCTCTAGATGCAGGCCGCCTACATCACAAACAGCCAGAGCCAAAAGCCTTTTCAGACAGACAAGACTGTAGCGTCATCATCAGGTAGCTCAGGAGAGAGCCCCTGGCATTACTCACCCAAAGCCCATGCATGCACACCCCAGGCTAGAGATCACACCTGCATCTCCTTCGTGCAAAGTATCAACTCAAAAGGTCTTGGTGACAGCCCCAGGCAGGTCACTTTAGACAGGAAGCTGCACTGGAAAGGGTTGGAGCCAGGAAAGCTCATGGAGCCCTTTGCAGTGAAGTGGTCAGACAAAGGAACCCCTCCAGACAGTAAAGTGTGCCCTGGAGACCATGCATGCACACATGTGAACACACAAACACAATTCAGAGAGGGCAGCGAGTGCTCTCTAGGGTGGGGGGCATCCTGTCTGCTGAAACCCTTACTTTGTATTCTGCTGAAATGCACAGAGAAATCTCTTTCAAAAAAGAGAGAGCTCAGTCTTGGAGGGGAACGGCTTAGTGATTCAGGTGCTTGCACCTCAAGCTTGACGACTGGAGCTCAGATGCCCAGAACTGACTAAAGCAAACGTCTACCCGGCTTGGCAACCCGCTCCCCCATAATGCCAGCCTCAGAAGGTGGAGGCACGATCCACAGAACAATCTGGCTAGTAAGACTAGCCATATCAGTGACAGAGGGCAGGAATCTTTCCTAGTCAGAGTTCATGAAAACAACCGTCTAATTGAACTTTAGGCCCCGTCGGCAGGAGGGAGCTAATGTCTGGTCCTGTGCACCTAGTCAATCACTCCTGGCTGGTTAAGCCATGGATCCTAGAGGACAACCTACTACTGCCACTTTCTCAAGTCAGCATAGTTCCTAATTACATTCTAAATACCCATCCTCATACCCAGAGGTAGGTGTAGTCCTCATCCCTCGATCCAGTGTTCTACTACTGTAAAGAGATGCCATGACCACAGCAACTCTAATAGAGGAAAATGTAACTATGGCTGGCTTACAGTTGAGAGATCTAGTCGTTAGCATCGTGGCTGGAAGCATGGCGGCACGCAGGCAGATGTGGTGCTGGTGAGGTAACTGAGAGCTCTGTCTGGATCAGCAGACCATACAAAGAGTGATTCTAGGCCTGGTGTGGGCTTCTGAAACCTCAAAGTACACCCCCAGTGACACATTTTCTCCAACAAGGCTACCCCTCCTAGTCCCTGTCAAGTAGCACCACCCCCTAATGACCAAGCCTTCATGTATATGAGCCTATGGGGGTCATTCCTATTCAAACCATCACCCTGTGATGTAACACAGAAGTCGCAGCCAGGAGCTCAAAAAAAAATATGACTGCCTAAACAAGACCCGGGATGATATGCCAACATGGCTGGGGGGAGGGGATGTCACAAAGCCCCACTAGATGAAGAGATACAGCAATTAATGGCTGCTGAAAAAGAAAGAATTAGTCTTCCCTGAACATGTGCATCGGAGCAATGCTAAACGAACTCAACCGGCTGTATTTATATAGTTACTTGCTTGTGTGTGCGTGTGTGTATGTGTGTACATAGTAATAATAATTAAAGAAAATGAGGCACAGAGAGAAAAGGGGGAGGAAATGATGTGAATGCAGTGCACACGTATGAAATTTAAAACCACCGCTTCATGGTAAATTAGCACACTGCCATTCTAGGTCAAAACCCATTTTGCAAAGTCATAAGATAAACAACTTTGCTTTGCCAGCGCCGAGTCTCCGGTTCTCATTTAATGAAGTGAGGGTCTTTGTTTCTTGCACAGGATGGAGGAAAAAGTATTCCCAAAGCCCCTAACTGATACACTATAGAGAAATTAAAATCTTTTGTTGGGGGTGATTTTTAAATGGGCAAAAGACTTGAATAGACCAAGAATTTGCAGAGAGCCAACATGTGAGGGGCCATCCACCTCCAGGGAGGAGCCATCAGGATGGCCACTGTCCAAAAGTCAGGGAAAAGCTATCATTGGGCAGGACATGAAGAGCTGAGGTCTTCTTGGTGGCAGCTGTGTGGAAGCAAGTTTCTAGAGGGGTGGCGGTGTTTGCCTGTCATCCCAGCACTCAGGAGGCTGAGGCAGGGGACCACAGTTTAAAGTCTGCCTGGGCTACAAAGAAGAGTACCTGTTTCAACCAAACAAAAACAGTGACCAAAAAACAAACCAGTCTGGTGGACTCTTAAATATTAAACCTAGGATCTCCATATGATGTGATCTATTTTTCATCTGGGGTGGACCCAGGGATAGGAATCTAATGCCACCAAAACATGTATGCCTTTGCTCAAAATGTTCCAGATGTGCTCCGTAGCCTCCAAACTGCCATTCAAGTATCTGTCGACCAATGAACAAGCAGAGCAAGCTGTAGCCCCACCCACACAGTGGGGTGTTATTCAGACTTAAGGAGGAAGTGCAATCTGACACTCAACAAGAATTGATCTTGAAGACACTAAGTGAAAGAAGCCAGACTCTAGACAAACAGCCACCAGACAGACAGGAAGGCAGGAGACAGTAACACAAGCTCTTAGGGACCTCCTCTTCCCTATAGCTGTGAGAAGTGGGAGGACCAAGTCCATGGAGAGGCACCTTGGGGTACCCCGGCCTCCTCCCAGACTGGAGTCATATTTAGATCGGCAAGACCTGTCTGAGGCATGAGGCCAGCCCATGACTACTCTGGTAGGCCCCATCTGGTGGGGGTAGAGGAGTGGGTGTCTACCCCCACCCTGTGTTGCTCCCTCGACAAAAAAGTCCAAATCAGATACAGAAAGCATGAAGGAGCAAGGCCCATACCCAGGATGCCTACCCCAGCTATCCAGATTGGAGTCTGCGAGAGCAGTCCCAACCTAGACAGTGCGGAGAAGCAGGCAGCAATGGCTCTGCCCTACAGGCAGGCTCGACTGTTGTTTATTTCTTCCTCATTAAAGGCCTCAGAACCATTTATTGATTTTCCTATTAAGCCATGTTATATCTCATTATATAGCAAAATGGAGAAAACAGGTGCAGGCAGAGGCTACCTGGTCTCCCTGCCAAGGAGACTTCCTGGACCATCTTTCTCCTACATGTTCCTGGCTTAATCACCTCTGCAGAGACACTGCTTTGTGGCTACACCTTCCAAAGGTACCTTAGGGAACTTCCGGGGTCTCTATATCCAGCCTCCTCAGTGAGGAAAAGAACAAGCAGCAGTGGGGCCTCTGAGGAGGGCAATGCTGCCCAGGCCCCGCAAGTCTGGAAGGCGCCTGCCTGTCTCACTGTGCACCTCATCTGATAGCTGCAGGAACAGCAAGCATTAATGCTCAGACGCCACCTTTGCTGGGTCCTTTATCTGTCCACCATCGGCACAGGGCCACGTGGAGCTAAAGCTTGCTGACTCCTTGCACGCAGGAGAGGGCTAATTGCTGGAACACAGAATCCAGAGCCCCATGTGACAGCTGTGTGGTGCAGCTTGCCCTGGCTGCCAGTAACTCGGGGACAGGAAAGTCTAGGTGGAAAGACGAGAGCAAGAAGGGAAGGGAAATGAATGAAGGGATGGATAGGGGGTGAAGGAAAAGGTGGATAGAGGAATGGATGGAGGGAGAAAGGGCAGAGGAAAGCAGGGAGGGAGAATAAAGGAGAATGGAGAAAAATGGAGGGGAAAGAATGTAAGGGGAGATGGAAGGATGCGTGTATTAGAGATGGGTAGAAGATAGGATGGATGAGGGGGGGACAGAAGAAATGATGGGCAGATGGAGTGATGAGTAGAGGGATGAATGGACAGGAAGGATGGATAAGGGGGTGACAGAGGAAGAGAGGGATGGGTAGAGGAGCAAATAAAATGGGAATGGAAGGATGGATGAGAGGGAAGAAAAGACGGAGGAGGGAGGAAAGGATGGAGGATGTGATACAGGAATAGATGGAAAGGGTAGCAATGAGTGAACAGGGAGGGATGACAGAAGGGGTGGATGGGGATGAAAGAATAGAGGGAGAAATGGAGGTGGAAGGAAGACAGGGGAAGGAGGTGTTCAGCTGCATCCTCTCCACTAATGCTGTGGTCTCTGAGCTCCTCGAGGTGACACGCAGGCTCAGGGCTCACGGAGGATGGGGACCTGACTTTCCCCTGTTTTCTTTGTCTGTTGACTTTGTCACCAGGCACAGGATGACCTTTTGGAATCAGTGGATGGGATGTCTGTGGCTTTGTACTTATTATTGAAGAAACAGCTTTGTAGCTAGAAAAAAATAATCTGATTATAAAAGTAACCTTTGCTCATCTGAGCGCGGAAAGCTTCGGAAGCACAGGGAGGAATAAATGGTCTCCAAACAGCCTAGAGCTAGCACACAGGGCTTAGAGGCCCCAGAAATCAAGTGTGATACCTCCAAGAGCCTGGAAAAGTTGGGGTGTTCTATGGACACCCCAAATTCAAGGTGGAGGCCATGCCTAGGGATGCAGTGAGGAAATATGGGCCAGAGTCATAACTCCCACTGTTCTGATCCTTTAAGGCAAGAGGTGCCAGGCTGGATGGTGGGTGGGGCACGACTGCTGCCTGCAGGCTACAGTTTCTATACCCCTACCCCTGGAACACACATGGAAGGGCCTTTCTCACAAAGCAGGGGTGCACCTCATGGGTGACCCTCCAGATTGGACAGATGCCATCCACTGGGTCTGAGTTTCAGGAGGTCCCAGGCCCCAGAGTGGTAAAAGTTTCACACACACACACACACACACACACACACACGCACACACACACACATACACACACATACACACACACCCCTGGCGCTGCTGTACCCAGCTTTACATGGGTTCTGAGGATTCACATTTAGATTCTCATGCTCACATGGTAGGAACGGGGAGCTTCTAGGGGAATGACAGGAAAACTTCAAGTCAGAACTCCCAAGATCCCCAGCTTCCCTCCAGGCACCCAGGATCCTTAGCTGACTATGCACATTCATGTAAGACATCAGCCTGTGTGACCCCAGGCCACATAGGTGGGAAGGGTTCCCCTACCCAGGCCCCTTCTCTATCCAGCTGGAAATTCTCCCCCAGCCCCAGAAAGGTACAGGACCCAGACAGAGTCAGACGCATCCAAGTGTGAGGCTAGGGAGCTTGTGACTGGGGCAGGGGAAGATGTCATCAAGGGTGACAGCCTTAGGAACCCCAGAGGGCAAAAACCAGAACCCAGAACCCAGAACCTGTTGATCTGCATGGAAGGGGCTTGGGAACTACTGCTGCCTTGCTCTCCCCTCTGTGGGACTGGCATAGGGTCCCACAGAGGCTCAGCAGAAACCTGGTCTTCCTCTCAGACCCACGAGCCATGCTGAAGCCCAGGGCCCACAATGCCACTTCTCGATGGGCTGGTGTCCCAACCTGTGCAGTAGCTGTTCTGGGGCCAAACCTGCTGGCAATGGTGAGAACTGGCAGGGTGCCCAGGGAGGAATGAGCGATGGAGCTGGAAGAGTCTGGTGGGTGCTGTGCCCTAGGCTATACCAAGGCTACAGCACACAGTGTTCTCCCCAGGGCACCACAGAGCCATCATGCCCCACCTCCTGCCTGGTGGCCTGGTCAATGTCACTCTGACAGGAAGAATCATCTGCTCCACTCAACTAGGTTGGGAGACAGAGGAAGGGATAATTGGGGTCAGGCCGCTCAGGGGTCTGGGAGAGGTTCAAATGTTTCCAGAGGTATGAGTGGGGTCCGGTGGGCACAGCGGGGACTCAGAAGAAGCAAGAATGAAGGATAAGGCTGGGGAGATTTAAGGAGTTCTCAGAGCTAGAACGGGGATACTGTGGACAGGCGGGACTCTGAAGATAGCCCTGTTGGGACCCTCTGTCCATTTCGATCTTAGAAGTGCCTTTGCATGAGACCAAGGAATAACGTGGGTGCACAGCTCCCTCCAGGCAAAAGCAGCATTCCAGGAAATCCCAAACCCACACTGTGTCTCCCTTGGTGGGCTCTTTCCTTAGCGCTGACTGATTTGCCTCTTGCTTTCTGACAGGACTCTCTGCCGGCAGAGGCTCTGAATTTCTCTGTTGGTTGGCTCCCCCACGTGGCTGACTACGGTATAACCTACGCCCCACGAGTGCCCCCATGTGGCCAACTTTAGTATAAACTTCTCTAGGTGAGAGTTGTCAATAAAGAGGCTAGGGGGTTCAGTCAGTGGGCGGCTGAGTGTTGTGTGGATGTACTACGGAGGAGTTCGGGGCGACTGACATTTGATAGACTGAGGCAAACACTAAAGATTCCAATTTCCCAGATTTCAGGTTTCACCCAGGCCCAGAGGTCTCTCTGGGCCACCGATGACCCTGAAATTGCTGGCAAGGAGGTGAGATGGTGGGGTGGGAGTGGTGGAATTCTAGGAGCATAAAAGCAAAATTTCTAAGTCAGAACTTCGAAGGGGCCATCAGCAATAGAAACCAGGTAGAGGGAGGATCTTCGTCCTTTGGATCTCCGGAGGTCACGGTGTTCCAGCTAAAGTCAGCTTCCAGTCTGCCCAGCCATTTGTAGCTGCCAAGCCCCATAGCTACCACAGCTGCTTAGAGGGGCTGCATGACTGCCCAGCACCTAAGCCTCCTCAGCAGTGCCTTGCTCATGCTTGTCCCACTAAGGCAGGCCAGGTCACTTTGTCCGTTGTGATGGCTGTTCCAGCAGCTCATGTGTACAGTGGCCCAGAACACTCATCTACATCCCAGTATTTCTGAGACTCTGTCCACATTCCCATTGACTGGAGAGAAGACAGATGCTCAGAGAACAGTGGATGGGAGACCTAGGCCTTAGGGCCAGGCTGCCTCTGCTGCCTTAGGACAAGGAAATCTTGAAGAGGAAGATGGAGGGGCGCCATCCATCCTGCCTGGGAACTGAGTCATTAGAGCCATATGGGCCCCATCATCGGGTGTCAACTCCCCTAGGCCAGGTGGAATGGGGCTGCTTGGAATCTTAGGGCCTGACTCTGAGTCTGCTCTGGCATTGATGTGATCAGCTCTGGCCAAGTAATATAACTCTGTGCTTAACACAGTTAGGATCACCACCATTGTCTCATAATACTTGGGAGCTAAGGACATGGCATGGCAGGAAGATCTGGGATCTACACCTGTGTCCCTGAACTGCATGCAGTGACACATTATATACAGGCTTCCCTGCCTTGGGTGGCATCCCAGGGCAGCAGGATGGAGGCATAATCACAGCCATCTCCCCCTCTCTACTTCACCTTGTGTCTTCACTTTTCTTCTCGTCTGTCTTCTGTCTTCCTCTCTGTCTCCGACTCTGCCTCTCTTGATTTCTGTCAGTGTGTCTCTATCTGTCTCCCGTCTCTGTGTCTGCCTGTGTCTCTGTCTATCCCTTTCGATCTTTGTCTCCATCTCCGTCTCACGTACACAGAAAGAGTTGCAGTAGAACCACACGGCCACATGGGGGCACCCTGACCCCAATCTGGGAAGACATCAATAGGAAAAGGGGTTCTGAGGGGTGCCAGCGAAGTCAGCTACAGTGGGACAGCTAGTTCCATCAGGATGCCCTTGGGAACAATCATGGGTCCATGGGACCTCAGAGGGAGAAGCAGGGCACCCCAGAAGGCACCATATAGTCATCTGGCTAGGGAAGGGACGAAGGAGGTGGGCCAGATTTAGGGTCAGACAGTGGTCCTCAGAAATTAAAAAGAACATGCCAAAAAGAAAGGCCTGTGCTGGGATGCCACAAGCGGTGTGTTATAGGGTCTCCAGGACTCCACTGGGGTCTGGCAGGTAGACAGGGCGTGGCCTGAGGACAAAATGTCCCCGACACATGCACAGGCCAGCCCACTTGCAGAGATTCTTTCTCACACATCTACACTAGCCACATGTGAAATCCTCAGAGCCAAGGCCTCAGCTGTGGCAAATGGCCGCAAATACATACTTTCCACACACAGCAAGACAAGGGGACCCTACTACAGCCTGCCACCACAGCACACATAGGGGGAGAGATTGCTCCAGAGCTCAGAACCGGACAGAGGGAGGCAAGGCACCTCACCCCGGGTCAGTGCAATTGGACCCAGCATTCCCATCATGCACTCCCCTGGGCCCCAAGTCCACGCAGCCCTACTTGGAGCCCTTGCCCCTTCTTTTCTTCCAAGACAAAGACAGAACAGGAGAGGGTACGGAAGACACCTGGGACTCTGCTGTCCTAGAGTGGCTGGCCTCTGAGGAGCAAACTTTCTCTGCTGTGGTAGCCTCTAACTGAAGGGGCTGACCTCTGACCTCAGGGATCCAGAAGGCAACAGGTAGCACATACCAGGGGGTGCCTGGGGACTGGGCCTGTCCAAGGTTCTCATCTGGAAAAAGGAGACACTCTTCCTGAGACTTGCCCAAGCATAGATATTCCCTTCCTGGTGTGTGATGAACCAGGACCTCACTCTTCAAGCTCGGGGACCCCAAGTGCAGGCCATCTGCCTCTTTGTCCCGGACTTTCTTTGTATGGCAGAGGTCATACAAAGGCTCCTGCTAGAGCCTCTGGTTACCTGGCCCCCAGGCCTGAGTGTGGAGACTGTAATCTCCAGGGACTGAAGTACTGGTGCTAACAGGGACCTCGAGCTGCTGGGCTTGTCCTGTGTGGGCCTTCGTGGAACTCTAAGTACAACAGCACCAGCATTGGTCAGCACACCATAAAGTTCCCAGCCACTTCCCTGACCACTCCTGGTTTGCCCAGCCAATCTTGGAGCCTTGAACATGTGTCAGGATCCCCCCCATTCCCTATGGCTTTGTTTTTTTTCCCCAGCAGTGTTTCCTACTGAGCCAAGCAGGCTCTGAGATCCTCTAGGGGATCCAGAAGGCAGGGAGAGCCTTCCTAGCCCCTCACTCTGGCCCATGACTGGCCCCAGCACGTGATAAGGAGCAGGCAATAAGGTAATTATTGTGTTTGGAAAGAGTCCCCCAGCCTCCCTGCCGCCCCCGTGCCGCCAGACCATGAAGATGGGAGAGCAGGTGTGGAGGTGAGAGAGCAGTATCTGTGCAAAGTATGAGGACAGTAAGGAGATAAGGGATGAGGTGGGGGTGGGGTGGGGAAGATGCAGACTATGGAAGGGGAGACACTGGACACCAGTCATGACTCAGCTCGCCCCTGCAATTGCCTCTGGGCACGAAGCACCTGTCCTGCTTGCCTTTGGGTGCAGAACAGAGATACACACACGCCCCTCTCCTCTCCTTCCTCCCTGTTGGGGCTGCAGGTAACTCACTCATCTTTTAGTTCTGGAACAGGGTTTCCATGATCAAGGGGCTACCTTCTGCTATGGCCTCTTCTTTGCGTACCCTCAGAGAAGGTACTTCCTGCCACGTCCTCTGACCAGGGTAGCAATCCTACAGGACACAGACCCACCCACAGCCCTCACCTAGTCTTCAAGGTCCCCTCTGTGACAACCTCAAGACTGTTGCCCTGCCATAGCCTTTTGCATCCCATGCTGCTCCCACAGAGCAGATGTCTCCCTGTACAGCGCAGAGAGCAGAGGCGCACACCAGGCAGAGCACATGCAGTTGGAGAAAGAGCCTCAAGTCTGGGTTTTCTGCATCCTGCCCCAGAGAATGACTAGACCCTTCCTCCTTGTCCCCAGCAACAATCGCTGGTCCTCTCTTCCCGTCGGGTACTTACATACACACACACAACACCCCAAGGAGAGCACACAGATGTAGCACAAACGTGGGGTCCCCAAAATTAGTGCTCCAGAAAGATAGACATTAAGTATTTTCAAAGAAGCTGAATGAATATGACAGTCTAACGGCCTCAGAGTGCTTTCATGCTCAGAGCAGAGAGATCCTAGAAGCAACTCTGCAATACGCCCTTACAGGTTGCAGTCTGTGGACCACAACACAAATATCAAAGTTGACAAGGACATTACGGCCTCACTCAATAAATGGTGAGGCTGAGTGGATAAGGGAGTGAAGAGATCAGAAACCAGTGTCTAGACTGATTCTGCAGACACCTGCACACATGGAAGAACTGATGGAGAAAGAGAATAAGAAGGAGAGATGGGATGGATGGATGGATGGATGGATGGATGGGTAGATGAATGGATGGAGGGGTGTGTAGATAGATGTATGTATGGATGAATGGGTAGATAAAGGAATGGGTGGGTGGATGGATGGTGGATGCATGGAAGGTTGGGATGGATGGATCACTAGGGAGGTGAGTGAATAGATAGGGTGAGTGGGTGGGAATGTAAGGATGAGTAGGTAGATGAGTAGATGGATGTTGAGAGGATGGGTGGATGAATGGAGGATGGAGGGATCAGTTGGTGGATAAGTAGGTGAACATACGAGTGGGGATAGGTGGGTAGGCTGACAGATAGGTGAGAGAATGGGTGAGTTAGTGGATGGATAGGTAGTGAATAGGTGGGAGGATGGATGGATGGTGGATGGGTAGGTGAGTGGAAAGAGGAATGGGTGGACTCAAAGGTGAGTGGATGGATAGATTCATGAGTGGAGAAGAGGACAGTTGGAGGCACAGCTCTTCACAGTGTACCCATGAAGCTGTCTCCATCTAGAAATGCTGGGTGTAAGCAGAGGTTGCACCTTGGTTTCTTGGCCACCCAAACGGGAATAATCACACAACACTATATTAATTACAACACTGTTTGGCCGATGGCTCAGGCATATTTCTAGCTAGCTCTTACATCCTAAATTAACCCATTTCTATTTTTTTATATTTTACCATGAGGCTCATGGTTTACCGGTAAGGTTCTGGCATCTTTCTCCTTCAGCAGCTACATGGCGTCTCCCTGACTCCACCTACTTTCTCCCTGTATTCAGTTTCGTTTTCTGCCTATCTATAGTCTGCCCTGTCATAGGCCAAAGCAACTTCTTTATTAACCAATGGTAATAAAATATATTCATAGCATACAGAGGGTAATCCCACATCAGCTGGGGTCCTCTACTTGTCCATGTCCCCATCTTCTAAGCCTGCTTGAAATGTCACCACCATTCTAGGAAAGTCCTCTGAAATGATAGCTCCCCCCCCCCCGCCAGGCCCCTGCTTTTGCTCACACTGAGGTAGGAAAATATTCCCACGATTCTGGGCCACACCATTCTCTAGTAGTACCTGGTCTGTATTGTTCACATACCCATCCCACTGTCAAAAGTAAAGCAGTGAGGGATGCAGGAGATGAGAGATTCTGGCCCCGCTCCTAGGCCCAGGGCATCCAGGGACAGAGATAGAGACCTCCGGGGGCAGGGATGGAGGCCTCAGCCACAGCCGTCTGTGTGAAGGGTAGCTTTCTTCTGTGCTCACATAGTAAACTCTGGCATGGGTCAGAGAGGAGGGGAAGTGAGCACAAAAGCATGGAGTGACTGCCTGCATGTGTCCAAGGTCACCTGGACGTTTTGGGAGGAGCGCACAGTTGGGATGTTACATAAAGATCTGAGCCTCTTGTGCTTGCTCATGGCCCTCACGTGTACAGGTGTTAGCAGGTGAGGGTGCCCATTTGCGCAGGCTCCCATACCCATGGGCAAGTACCAGGCCTTCAAGAGTGGTCAGAAACTAAACCATTTCCAACCGCAAGCAACGGGTGCTCGCTAGAGTCTGAGAAGCAAGAGGAGAGAGACTGTCTAGGAGGAAGAACACCCGATCAGTCTCGTGGAACTTATGTGAAGCGGGGTGTGGCCACAGAACCAGAGGCCCAGTTTCCTCCAGATCCAGGTTCCAAAACAAGCAAAGAGTCCAGGGACCTGGTCAGGGGGTCTTCTACAGAGACTAGAGGACACTGCTCCAGGTCAGTAGACCTCCAAAGTGCTCTAGCTGGGACGGTTCCCACGCCATCAGCATAGGAGGCCACGTCATCAGCCTCACTCAGTCTCCTAAGGCTCTTACACAGAGTTGTCCAATCCCCAGGACATCAGATTCCATGGCCAGTACGTGACCTTGGACAAATCACTCATAGGCTCCCCGAGCCTAGGTCTCTACTGCTGTATGGGTAGTGGGCCAGTGGGGCCGTCCTGGCCCGGAAGCCCTAAACCATAAAGACGCCACCTGCCTTTTTGATTCTGTAACTTTATAGCAAAAAGGAGAGATAAGTCAGCTTTGATTGGCAATCATTTTATTGGCATAAGCTTTTATCCCTCTCTGTTCGGGGGAACAGAGAGTTTATGGCCATCTCCCCATCTCAGTCAGAGCGGGTGGGGTGACAGGCTGCACTTTGATTAGGGTCTCTCTCGGGCCTGGTTTCCTACACCCTGGTGGGACTGCGGCGTGAAGCAGCCTTCGATGGACCCAGCCCCCTGATCCTCATTTCTCTCCCCACACCCTTGGCCTGGACGGCTCCACTTGCAGAGGTTCCGGCACTGTAAATTTGCAAGGCTGTTTCTTTACTGAAGAGCCTGGTATCAGCAAGTCAGGGAGATTCTTGGGAACTCACCCATGATAGGTACTGCCCGCTGCACTGCAGAGTCAGAATCAGTCCCACTGTGCCCTCCTGTCCCCAAGTGACATCACGGCACGCTCACGGGCTCTTCTTAGCATAGACAAAGATATCAAAGGTTTTTGGTGGTGGGGGGAGCAAGGAGCATTTGTCCATAGATATGGAGCTGGTTCCAAGGAACAGAGGGCAAGTGGGCCTCTGAGATAGCTAGGCCCGTGGAAGGCTGCTCGCTGCCCACAACCCCAAACCACCCAGTATACTCCAGGGCGGACGCCAGCTCTTGTCAGCTGTGAATGAACCAAAGGCTGGTGGCAGCTTCAAAGAGCCAGGAAAGCCGCAGGGCCACACCTGAAGAGTCGGGACATTAAAGGGCCCCACCCCAAGTGGCGGGTAGCCCAGACAAGCATAGGGATGCCCAGAACTCTGACCCAGAGGGAGCGGCCAGGGTGGGCCCAGGGGGCCAACTCCACCTATGAGGCCAGCAGAGGCCCCCAAGGGCCAACTCCACCCATGAGGCCAGCAGAGGCTCCCACAAAGTCTTCGGTCTGAGGCTGAACCCTTGTATTTCTTGGGAACTCCTGGAGTTGGGTTCCTGCCTCTTGAGTGAGGGCCTTGTTCTCTATGGGAACAATGGAACAAAAGGCATAACATAGAGACCTGGCCTCCTAGGACCAGCCGATCTTACCTCAAGATCACCCGTTTGGATTAGGACAGAGTCAGCTCTGGAGTCCCTGGAAAAGACTAATGTCATCCAGTTCATCTTCCACAGGCCTCTTCCCTGGGGTATCTCAGTGCCCACAAGGGTCCCCAGCTGGGCCCTGGAGGAGAAGCAACAGAAATGGGCTGACTTCCACCAAGACAAGGCCATACCCTGAAGTGAATACAAGGATTAGCTGCCTAAACTGGCCTCCTCTGATTCACATGAGATGGGGTTCCCAAAGTATGAGGTCCATGTATACTCAACCCTAACAGCACAGGGGCTCCATATGAAGCACCCTAGGGGAACCCCTTGATAGGGCTCTACTGTGGGCCAGACCAGGGGCTGACCCATTATGGAGTTCCCTTCTCTCCATAGCCCTGGGCAGGAACCTTCTCATTCAGCTCTGGAGCTGGAGGTCAGGGGGCTAGTGACATTCACAGGGTCCAATGGAGAAGGCCCAGGTGGTGCCCCACACCTGCCCAGCCCAGGAGACATTCCTGCTTCAGTTCTACCCTGGCCCAGGAGGTTCAACTCCTCCAAGCTCATTCCTGGGATATCTGATGGAATAGCCAGTGGGGTGGACTCTAGCTGCAGGCCGTCCAGATGATTCCATGCAATAGCTAGGCCTGAGGGGTAGGGGTCCAGATGTGGGGCCTTCCTATAGCTACGAAAGCAGAAGATTACCCCCCTCGCTCCCACCAGGAACACAGCCAGGTTGGATGTTGTAGCCAGGGGCAGGAACCCTCTGGCTGCCTGCTTTCTGCCTTTCCAGGGCAGAGAGTGAGGAATCACTAATTGGCGTCTAAGGCGGTACTGCACCTGACCCAACTGTCCTCAGGGGCCAGTGACTCACGGAAAAGCACACACTCTGCTAGCTGCTCTGCCTCCTGCCTCAGCGCCCAACCTCCTCCTACATCCCAGCCTCGCTACCTGCCAGCCTCTATTCCTTAACCTTCCTCCAGCTCTCAGGCTCTTCTCTTAGTACCCATACTTCCAAGCCCTTCAAGCTCCCAGTCCCCCGAGACTTGCAGCCCCTCAGCCTTCCCACCCTAAGGATACTCTCCTCGGGATAATAGGTCTATACACCAGGTGTCTCCCTGCACAGGGACACAGTGCAAGGACCCTGAGGCAGCAGTGAGCGTGTTTGTGACTGAGGGGGTGGGGAAAAGGACCAAGAAACAGGTCAGAGGGGAGCCTCAAGACTTGAGGGGGAAGAGACCCACACTTGCTACAACCTGGTTCTCATCCACGCAGGAAATAGGTTGGGGGACACCAGAGCTCCAGACCCCACTAGTGGCTCTTAGCAGTGCCTGCAGTCTCTCCTAGTGTAGATTATGGGCCCAACCTGCCTTGCAGTCAGTGGCCCAGCCTGAGGAGGTAAATGATACCCTCCCAAGAACCCATATAGCTTCAGAAATGGCAGGCTGACTGAACCAGAGCCTGGAACCCAAGACGATCTGGAGATCAGCCCTTCAAATGGGAATGCTGGGAGGGGATGCTGGGAAATTAGATGGTAGCCCAACCCAGAGGCACCCATAAGTCCAGTGGGCCCAGTCCCCACCACTTTTCCAGGACCCCTGTGGTGGCCTGGCTCTGCCTGTAGGACCTTTCCTTCAGCAAGCTGGTTACTAAGCAGAAAATGGGGTCACCACACCCCTGCCTACCAAGGATGCTGAGGGCACTGGCAGCTATTCAGGTCCACATTCCAGAAATAACCCGTCCCGGGCTGCCCTGTGTGTGACGTGAAGGCCATTGGTGGCTGCGTGTCTCTGCTTGTACACAGAGAAGCAGGAAGGCCCCTTCTGACCTGTCTTTTCCCAGTGGAGGTCAGCCATTGCCCACAGGCAGCAGAGAGGAGTGAGGAATGAGAGGGCAGGAAGACCACCTACAGGTCAGAAGCAGCCTGAGGCAGGGCCAAGGCCAACAGCAGCAGAGTAGCCACAGAGAGGAGAGGGAACAGTGGGGCTCAGAGACCTGAAGGAAGGGGGACAGCAGGGGAGAAAGTGACAGAGCGTCACCAGGACGTGGAGGTGGCTGAAATACAGACAGGGTATGCGAAAATGTTGTCGTGGCAGAAAGGGGAACCTTGGGTGGGCCCCGAGGACAAGGCTTTGCTGGGTTCCAGGGGGAGAGCTGCAGTCAGGGCTGGGCATTTGAGATGGGAGAGAAAGGATTGAGGCGTGTGTGGCTGTGGGCCTGAGGGGGGGTAGGGACTGAGCGGACCTGGAGCAGCTGCCAGAACACCAGGATTCTCCTGTCGGTGCAGAGAGACAGGCAAGAGGTAGACCTCACTCAGGAGAGGAGGTGCTGGGGGACCCCTTGGCGCCAGGCACAAGTCCCTCACTGCACAGCCCTTGTATCTTGTCAAGGCTAAGGCCTGGTCATGGCAGTGCGAATGTGGCCTTACCAAGGAAGATGGAGTGGAGTTGGGGGAAATTACCCAGCCCTAGACCACTGGCTTCCAGGCTCTTTCTCTTTCTCCAGAACTGCAGCTTCTCTTCTGTGCCCACTCCCTTCCTTCCCCTCTGATGTCAGGACTCAAACACAAGCCACAACAGTCCTAATCAAGGCAGTCTTCAGCTCAGCACCCCAGGGACCAAGTGCTCACTCCTTCCCAATGCCACCCTGACCAGATCAGGCCTGTGGGTGGAGTTCAAGCCCACAACATCTTCCCTGCATGACAGGGATAACCCTGTACCTTCCTTCTATTCCATTTCTAAGACCTCAACAGAGCTGGCATGGGACGGGGGTGAGGCTCCACGTGACAAGATACCTCCTGGGCCAAAGGACTGAGAACTGCATGCTGGGGAAGGGAGGGGTGCTGAACTCGGCCCCCCAAACTGAGGCTTCTACAGACCTCTAGTGGCCTGCGTGGACAGCTGGCAGCAGCTGTTCTGCTAGAGAGCAGTTGCTACCTGCTGAGGATAAGGGGTGACATTCTGGCCCCTGGCTTCTGCAGGCATGCCAGATCCACCCAGCCTACTCCCTTCAAGCTGCAGCCTTCCATATCAGCTGGAGGGCCACCTCGCTGCAGGTGCTTTCCCCATCAGCTGTCCATCTAGCTCCAAGGACCCCAGCAAGGTTCAGACTTTGAAAGCAGCAGAATTTATTGCTGCCTGTCGGCCAATAGGATGCAGCAGAAATGATGACATCACCTCTGAGGTTAGGGCATAAAAGGACTGTAGCTCTACCCTACTTTCTTTCACAGCCCAATGCTGAGCCCAGGCCTGCCTACATGGGCTGGTCTGGGAAGCGAATTCCTGGCTCATCTGTCTGCTCAATCCCATTGCTGTGCGTTTGCACAGAGCCCCAAATCAACTTGTCACATCAAGGCCCTTAAGAGCTGCCAGGTACCAAGTTTGCCTGAGGCTTCTCCACATGGGCTGGGCCAGGCTGTGTACCTGTCAGAGTAGCCGCCCACTCTTTCCCCCCACACATCTAGGAAACAGAGAAATGACACTCACTAATGGGTCTCAGTGTTCCCTAAGACTCCAGGATCAAGGCCCCAGGGCAGTGATGTCTACAAGAGAATGGTCACTGCACTGTTGGCCCTGATCACAGGGCCACACGTTGTTCCCCTCCCCCTGACATCTGACTGGTGCAGGGCTGAGGGCTCAGCAATTCCCAGGACTGCAGATTGAGGTGCCTGCAAACCTCTTGGGACTAGAACCAGGATGTATGCCCAAAGGGCTTCATGAAGGCACTCCTTGTTGGTTGAGTCTCCAGTGCTTCCCCCAAAAGACCCCCTCCTAAGCAAAGCTAGCCTGGAGGATGGCCATCATATGCCCTGTTCCCTGCACTCCCAGGGCTGGGACCCCAGGTGAATGGAGGTGAGCAGACAGGCCCCCAGCTGGGGACACCCAGCCCTCACACCTTCTGTGCTTAGGTGAATGGCTGATTTGGGCCATAGTTGGTGGGCAGACCACTGGTGGGGAAGTCTCAGCCAAGCTAGGGCGGTTTGTGGCCCAGCAGCTGGCCTGGCCCCTGCACCTGTCTCTGTTTGCACAAATCCTGTCCCTAATAGACTTAATCATGGAGCTTTGATGCCTGTGCCAGGGCCCTACAAGTCCTTGGGCCTCCCAACAAACAGGCCATTGTCTGCAACCCAGTGGTAGGCCTGCCTGTTAATGGTTAAACCAGGGAAGACGGCCCTCTCTGAGGCCAGGATGGGGAGCCAGAAGAGGGGTCATGGCTTGGGCACAGCAGCCCCCATCTCATCTCTCAGGGTGCTGCTGTCCTACGCTGGGGGCCGCATGGGTGGTCACATGGACACGGGGATTTTTTTTCCCCACTGTTCTAAAAGCAGGGGACGTTGGTCCTTGCCTGGTATCCTTGTTCCCCAAAGCAGGTTGCCAGTCCATATGAGCTCAGGGCAGTTGAAGATGCTCTGACTCAGACCCAGCCACTTGCTGAGTTGCCCCAACCCAAAGGACAGCAGTGGATACTCACGGTCAGTGAAAGGGCTAGAGAGATGGTCGTTGGTTTAGAGCACTGGCTGCTCCTCCAGAGGACCTGTATCTCCTGCACCTACATGGCTCACAGTCACCCATAGTTAGAGTCCCAGGGGATCCAGCACCCTCTTCTGGTCTCCACAGGCAGTAGGCATGCATGTGGCACACATAAATGAATGGAGACAATAGACTCGTATACATAAAGTTGTATAAAATACCAGCAAGAAGACCTCACACACAGTAGTGGGAACCCAATATCACGCAGCTGCCGTGTTGGACAGCACAGTGGCACCATCTGTCCACTCTGGAAGCAGTCACAGGAAGCAAAATCAGGGACTCAAAGAGCCTCCCACACTTGCTTCAATGTTTCAGTGTTCATAGCAGCACTACACAGAAGATACGGGAGAGAAAAGTCGCCAGGTGCTCACGAGCCAATGGGAGCCAGAGCCACCTTTTGAGATATTACTCAGTCCAGTAAAGGATGAAGCTTTGTGAGCTGTGTGTGGTGGGGGCTGAGTCGAGAGAGAGTTGCCACAACTTTAAGGTCAACCTGGGCTACACAGTGAGACTCTGACACAGAGAGAATAAAGCTGTAACATATGCTGCAACTGGGCTGAACCTCTGACACAATGCAAAGGGCCGCACACTGTCATTAGCACTTCATGCCAAATAGGCAAGTCCCCAGAGGCAAGAAAAAGAGCAGGGGTCACCAGGAAGTTGAAGGCCAGGTGAAGGATTGAAGGAAAATAGCAAGCTGGTTCCTTCTGGGATGAGCATGTTCTAGAAGCAGATGGCTGTGTGCTCTGTATGCACTAACTGCCTCCCAGTGAGTTGGGTCATGCACTTTTAAAAAGAGCCAATCTCAGGTGGTGAGAACTTCCCTTAATTTAAAACACCAGTGGTCCACTTAGATGAATGAAAACTGTGGAGGGCGGGGGGAGGCTGTGTGGCACAGACCCCAAGTTGTATCTGGCTGTGACCTTGGCTGTGACTGACTTCTTAGCTTAGCAATAAGCATCAAAAGACCCCCAAACACTGGATGCCTAGCTCAGTAATGACACTGAGAGTCCCCATATACCGGCTGTTTAGCCTACCAATGGCATTGAAGGTCCCCCCACACACAGTGGCTGCCTAGATCTGGAATGGTGTAGAAGGTACCCACCTACTGGTTTCCTAGCTCAAGCACTGACACTGAGGACCCCCACACACTGGCTGCCCAGCTCAGCAAAAGCATCAAGGAGTCCTGTTCTTTCTGAAGCACAACAGTTTCTGTATTCAGCCATTTTAGGTACCACAAATGGACCAAGCCACCGTCCTTCACCCTAAACAGCATAGAGTCACCCTGTCCTAACCCTTGCATCTCTGCCGCTTCACCATGGTGCCAACCAACCAACCATACCTCCAACCTTCTATAAAGGCCCTGCTAAGATCTGATGACTGGCTCAGGCATGGTGACCATTTATTCCCTCCTCTCCCCGTTTCCCCTTCTCCAGCTGTGCCTCCCCAGATCCCTGTGGAGATGGAGCCTCATCTACCTCACAGAGCTCCTGGCCACAACTTCTTACTGTTCTCAGCTGTGCTCCCTCTGAATCTCCAGAGGCCAGCTTCCACGACTACGGACCTTACCTTGTCCTTCCTCCCTGGAGATGCCAGAGCTCGGGGGGCACTGTGGTTGTCTGCCTGCCCACCCATAGCTGTCCCCTGCTCCCTCCTTATGCTTGCCATCACCTGCTCTCCGGGGACTAAGTTCACCATGAAGAGAGCCATGAACCTAGGCTTTGGACTCCCCCCATCCTCTTGGAAATTCAAGTTCAACTGATTTCAGCAAACGTTTATGTCCATGTACACCTCCTCTGTACTTAGAGACCTCACAACCTTGAGTAAAGACAGAAAAATCTCCCGGCTAGGACTATGTCCCAGATTTGAAGGGTTACAGCCACGTCCAGCCCCTCTATCTCTGAAGGACCTGGCACTGATCAGTTGCAGGGTTTTTGCATAGGAGACACCCCAGCCTGACTTAATCCCATCTGACCACTCCCTTGGGGTTGCCTTCCCCAGATGTCCCAGCAGGCTCTGGATCTGCACTCCACACCAACCTCATCCACACACATGTCACACACTGCTCAGCAGCAGGCAGAAAGGTGCCGGGGCCTTGGATCAGCTTGAGGTTGTAGGGCCTCTTGGATTACAAGCTCCATGGGGACCACATTTATCCCTGGTCCAGGATTGTGTCCCAGCCACACAGCAAGCATGCAGTAAATATCAGTGGAGCAGAGAGTGGCAATGGACAAGCACCTATCTGGATGGCTGAATTTAGGTCATGTTCAGGGCAGTAGCCCACTGGTACCCTACTCACAGGTAAAACTGTGAGCCAGGCAGAGAGCCTCAATCAGGGAAGGGAGGAAGCCGACAGATGCCATCCTGAGCCTGAAAGCTGCACAGACTACTGTGACCCCATTTCATAAACCCTAGAGGGGGCAGTCCAAAGCAGGAAGGGTTCTGGTAGAGTCACCCGCATGGGCTACAAGGTTCCCTGGGGTCTTAAGCTGTGCCTCCCTCCCCTTTCTTTTCTTCAACTTGCTCTCACTTGCTGACCAACAAGGACTTGGACACAGTCTTGTGACTGCTTACCATAGTCTGTCACCCACTGTTTACCAAACGGAGAAAGAGGCAGACATTGCCTAACCTGAGGACAGGAACTCAGGGCCAGGTGTATATAGCCATGCACAGGTACACATGGCCACACACAGACAAATATAGTCATACACAGCCACACACAAGTATGCATTGCCTCATGAGGCCACACAGAGGCATGTATAAGCATGGAGACACGTGCCCAGCCCTCCTGGGCACACTCAGGTTCCCATCCCCACAGCCACGCCCACAAGATCGAGCAACACCCAGCCACTCCTGCAGCCGATGCCTGCAGGCAGCCAACAACCCCACAGCCGCCCAGGCACACGTCCTCCGCCATGTCCACCCAAGCCTGCAGGTTCAGACAGACACCACCCCAGGCAGCAAGTGTGCCTGGGGCCTGCCAACTTGGACTAGGAGACTGTGGGTGTGAAGATGCTCCACCTGAACCTAGCTGCCATGGCCAGGGGAGTGGAGCCCTGTCCTACTTCACAGCCTGGGCGGGAAGAAAGAACAGCTGCCAAAGGCCCCAGAGACTCTTCCTGGGGTACCGGCCTTGGAACCTCAAGGAAATGCTGAGAGTCTTCTGAGCCCTTTGCCTTGGTGGATGCCCCCTGTGCCCTAGCCATGAGAGGTGTCCAGCCCCAGCTCTGAGGTTGGCTGCTAACTGCCCATATTGCCCTTTGCGGCAACTTGTTCCAGGTCATGCTGGCCAGGGACCTGCAAGCAGGACCACCCGTGGAATAGTGTATGTCCTAGGCGGTATGTCCTGTTGCCCTGACAAATCCTCCTTCTCTTATAGACCCTGTCTTCTCCTGAGGTCCTTGGTTCCCACCAACAAAACCCATAGCTAGATACTCCATCCTAGGCCCTACTTTGAAAGTGGGGGGCTAAGATAGCTGGTGCCAGCTCTGGGGCCAAGAAGTATCCCAGGACAGACTTTGTTACATCCTCTTCAGAGAGCTCCAGGTGGGGGACTTGAGGGCAGACCTCTGCAAGTGATGCCTTGCACTTGCTGTCCAGTCTTAGGCTGATGGCAGGAGGTGGCACACACCTGTCTCTGCACCGCAGAGCACGGGTAGGGAGGGCTGTGGGGTGGACAGCATCTGCAGAGGGTAGCTGAGGGTCCACAGAAAGAAGGGGCCGCAGGACCTGGAAACACAGGATTGAGAATCACAGTTGGGCTGGGCATGGTGCCTCAGTTCCTTAACTATAGCACTCAGGAGGCTGGGGCAGGAGGATCCCCGTCTCCCCCAACTTTGAAAACATTTTTGAAGGGGTCCAGGACCACAGACCACTAAAACAATACAGTTTAACTAAAAGACTGAGGAAAGCTTCCCAAACACTTGACTGCCCCTTGCTGGAAAGAGGCCTGGGGTCTCAGGAAGATGTCATGCAATCCAAAGTTCTTCAGCAAGGCAAAAAGGTTTGCTTCTGCAGACAGGTAATATAGCCACTCTGAATTCAGCAAGCAAGCAAGCATACTCGGGGCAGGGGTGGGGGTCCGCTGCTTTCTTTTGTAAGATTTATTTTTACTTTTATTTATGTGTACAAGAGAGAGCGTGTGTGCTACATGTGTACAGTGTCCACGGAGGCCAGAGAGGGCATCAGATGCTCTGGAGCTGGAGTTACAGACAGTTGTGAGCCACCTGATACGGACGCTCAAAACCAAACTCAGTTTCTTTGCAGGGATAGCAAGTGTTCTGAACTCCTGAGCCGTTTCTCTAACCCTCTCCTCTGGTTTTGGTTTTGTTGTTGTTTGCTTTTAAGATCCCACGGGGTTTTGGTAGCTTGTACCACACTCTGATGCAGTTTAAGCACTGATCTTAGAAAAATGTTGTCTGAGAGAGGATTTTTGTGAGGTGCTGTCTCTACAGGTTTCTTTAAAGATGGACTTTCTTATGTTCATTTAATCCTTTGATAGAAAAGAGAACATTTCCTTTACAGTCTAACACTTTTCCTTTCTTCTATGACACATTTTTATTATTTTCTTCAAATTCAATTCATGTTGCGTGACTTTCTTGTTCTTGGGTACGCTTCAGTGACATATGTGATGTCAGACGCTTTTGTCAGTCACTGCTGCTTCAGGAGAGTCCCCGACAGGCTCAGCTACGTGAGCACTGGCCCCCAGCTGGTGGTGCTGCTTGGGGAGGTTGTGCGGCTTTGCTGGAAGAAGGACATCACTGGGGGGTAGACTTTGGGAGTGGTTAGCCATGCCCCACTTCCAGTTCTCTCTCTCTCCCTTCCTCCCTCTCTCCCTCTTTCTCTCTGTTCTGTGCTTGTGGTTGAAATGTCTCTTTCTACTCCTTGGATCTTTTTGTTATCCTTAGGACTCTCTAATTTTTGAAGTTTTCACAGGGCAAGATCAAACTGAACGATTAATGGAAATGTTGTTGTTGTTGTTTGTTTGTTTTTTGTTTTGTTTTGTTTTTCAAGACAGGGTTTTGCTGTAGTTTTAGAGCCTGGCCTGGAACTAGCTCTTGTAGACCAGGCTGGAGAGTTGTTTGTTTGTTTGTTTGTTTGTTTCGTTTTTTGTTTTTTTTACATCAATTCTCAAACCTCCCATTGTCTTTCCTCATAATAAGCAGACAAAATCTGATTCTTCCCTTTCTTTCTTCCTTGTTGGGGGGGAAGGAGTAGGATGGGGGTGGGGGGCAGATCTCATCATGTAACTCCTGCTGTCCTGGAACTTGCTATGCAGACCAGCAGCTGGCCTTGAACTCACAGAGATCTGCCGGCCTCTGGTTCCTGAGTGCTGGATTAAAGGTGCGCACCACCATGCCCGGCTTCTTTCTTAATCTTAATTTCAAAGGTTGTCTTAGTTTGTTTTCTATTGCTGTGATAAAACACTGACCAAAAGCAATGTTGGAAGGAAAAGGTTATCTCACCTTATAGCTTTGAAGTCTGTCACTGAGGGAAATCAGGACAGGAACTCAAGGCAAGAACTTGGAGGTAGGCATTGAAGCAGAGACCATACAGGAATGCCATCCTCTATGGCTTGCTCAACCTGTTTTCTTATGCCACCCAGGACCACCTGCCTAAGGTGATACTGTCCACAGAGGCTGGGCTCTCCCACATTAATTACTAATTTAACAAATGCCCCCACAGACTTACCCACAGGCTAAAATGGTGGAAACATTCTCAATTCAGGGTCTCTTCCCCCGGATAAGCCTTGCTTGTGTCAAGATGACAAGAAACAAAGCAAACTAACCAGGAAAAAGGGCCCCTTTGTGATGAGACTGCATTTTCCCCACGTGCTGTTACCAGCATCCTATTCTATTTCCGTGTCATGTGATCATCTTCCCTCAGCCTCTGAACCATGGTCTCAGAACCTGATGGCACCAGAGAGGGTCCCTCCCAGGTTGGCTCCAGTTTGTTCTCTTTCCAACTTTTTTATCAGCATTCGGTTCCTACCGGTAAAGGATGGGTGATGTGGGATGTACTTCTATATATGTGTTGCTTTTATTGGTTAATGAATAAAGTTACTTTGGCCTACAACAGGGCAGAACATAACCAGTCTGAAAGAGATACAGAGAGAGAGTAGGCGGCCAGAGGAGAAAGACGCCCACAGGCCGGAATCAGTAAACCGCGAGCCTTGTGGTAAAATATAAAATATAAAATAATAGAAATGGGTTGATTTAAGATGTAAGAGCTAGCTAGAAATATGCTTAAGCTACTGCCCAAACAGTATTACAATTAATATAGTTTCTGTGTTTTTATTTTGGGTCTGGGTGGCCAGGAAGTGAACGAGCTGGAAATTTGTGTGAGGGTGTCTGGATGAGAAAACCTTATAACTTACGAGAAAGAAGCCCAGCACTCCATTCCTGAGAAAGTGATCATTAGACTTCAGGGTGGATAAGGTCATCACCCTCCCCACTGTTCATCAGTCCATGTAGCACTGCACAAAAGGGAGTCCTGAGTCCTCTGGAGTCTAAACAAAACTACAGGAAAACACTTGGTCTCTATCTGTCTGCCTGTTCTCTGTCTTCTGTCCTTCCTTCCTTCCTTCCTTTCCTTCTTTTTTTCTATCTTCTATCTATTGTCTATCATCTATCATTCATCTATCTATTGTCTGTCTTCACCTATCTATCCACCCATCCTCTATCATCTTCTATCTGACCACCTGTCACCTATCCATCTTTCATCCATGTATACATTTATCATCTACTTATCTATCTCCTTTTGGTTCTGTTTCTCTGGAGATTGCTACTAATACAGATATATGTGCAAACAGTAGAAAACACTGATTGGAACACAGGGGAAAGCACCAGCATTCAGTCCTTCCCAGTTTTAACAAACAAATTACATTAAACGAGCACACACCTTAGACTATATTCAAATCTTAACTTAAAATGAATTTATCACACAATATAAACCGAAAAAAAAAAGTAGAAGAAAATGGTGATCTGCTGAGCCCATGTGATCAAGTGTACTTCCCACTTTCTCATCTATGAGGTTCAGTGTGGCTGGATTTATGTTGAGGTCTTTGATCCATTTGGACTTAAGTTTTGTGCACAGGTATAGATACGGATTTTTGCATTCTTCTACATGCCGACATCCAGTTATGCCAGAACCATTTGTTGAAGATGCTTTCTTTATTCCATTGTATAATTTTAGCTACTTAAAAAAAATCTTTTTATCAAGAACCAAAAGGATCCTGTAGGTGGTGGCGCACGCCTTAAATCCCAGCACTCGGGAGGCAGAGGTAGGTGAATCTCTGTGAGTTTGAGGCCAGCCTGGTCTACAAGAGCTAGTTCCAGGACAGGCTCCAAAGCTACAGAGAAGCCCTGTCTAAAACAAAACAAAACAGCAACAATACCAAAAGGAAATTAGAGTAAGAGCACAATTCATAAAAAATAATCAATAAACCATTATAAAAATTAAAAGCTCCTACTATTTCAAAATGAGAATGAAAACATGGGGCTGGAGATAAGGTTCAACAGCTAAGAGCACTGGCTGCTCTTCCAGAGGACCCGGGTTCAGTTCCCAGCACCCACGTGACAACTCATGCATGTTCTTAGCTCCAGTTCCAGAGGACCCAACACCCTCTCTGGACTCCTGAACACCTGAACCAGTGTGCATATACCCACACACACAACACACACACACACACACACACACACACACACACACACACACACACAGAGTAATGGAATAATTACTTGAATTGAACTGATATTTTGATATCTATTGAATAAATAAAAAATAATTTTAAAAATCTATTTTTAAAAAGTTGCTCATAGTGCCCATCATAAGCTCTGAGTGATCTATTTACTCTAAACTCTAAAACACTAAGGTATTTACTCAAGAACTGAAAAGAACAATAAAATCACAAACTTTGCAGGTAAATGGATGGAACTGAGAAGGTAAGTTAGATAAGGTAACCCCAGACCCAGAAAGACAAATGCTGCATGTTCTCTCTCACTGCAGGTTCCTAGCTCTAAATCCAGAGGAGAGTACAGTCTGAAGTAACTACAGAAACCAGGAAAGCAAAATGAAACCACTGTCAGGGTGGGGGTTGGGAAGCAGTGGAGAGGGAAATAGCAGGGCACAAGTGATGTCATCAGAGAAGTGGAAAAGGGAGGACAAAGAAGGCAGATTCAGGAGGAAGGCAAACGGGAATAACAGGGTACACGTGATTTGATGGGGGGAAATAGGGAAAGAGAGGGCTTTTTAGGGAAGGCAGAAGGAAGGAAATACAAAAGAAAGAGGGAGGTGAATAAAATAGCAATAAGAAGGTTACAGAAATCATACTAGTAACTGTCTACCTAGGAAAATCTATAATACACATAATCTCATGTAAAAATACACATATATAGTTTTAATGAACTTTGCTCATCTAGGCTGATGATGCTAGAAATCCAAGCCTCCAAGAGTCAGAGACCACCAAACAAAAACCTCAATACCAGACATGAGACATTTTGAGTTGTTAGCCAGGACTGTCCAAGCAAATCCCCAAACACAGAGCCTATTGCTATTGTCTCTGAATAAGTCTCTGTTCCTGAAAACACCATGCACTTCAGAAACAGAGTCCAGAGACCCCTGAGCTGGAACTGACCTCAATGCCCCCTCTCTGAGGACCATCTTCCATGAAACCTGGAGACAATGCAAGCTTACAAAGAGGGAAAGCAACCAACAGTCCGGACTATCTAGCTATGATGCTGATGAACCACATTAGCAACCAGCTTTATACAATAACCCTAAAGGGTCCACTAGTGGTACACATACCTTGGTAGCAACCAATAGCTCTCTAATTGGATTTAAGATCTGCTCAACAAAAAAGAAACCATGCCTGGTACTAGAAACTTAGCTATCACTCAGAGCTAGTGAAGTCAGGACTATTGGAGGAGAATCTATAACCTCTAACTTACTACACCAGCATAATCTCTAAGAACAATCTAGAAACATTTGTCCTCGTGCCCACAGATAAATTGTACTTACCCCTCACAAAAGAAACTTCTCTTTGTAACAGATGGAGACCACTGCAGAAAACCACAGTTAATCAAAATGCAGAGTTGTTGTGGAGACCAATCCCAGTTAATAAATCTGCAAAATACTCCCGCACCTAAGGTCTGGGGAACATTGCAGAAGAGGTGGCAAAGAGATTGTAAGAGCCAGGGAATTGGGGAGTTTGCTGTAAGATTATGTCTCCTAGTAACGCCAGAAGTTACACTCATAAAGTCTAACCAACACGATTGCCCATAAGTGAATAATGCGTGGCTGACACCAACAGACATACCAAACTGGATGGAGAAAAGTTCGTGAGTCTTCAACCCTACACAAAGAACCACAGAAAAGTAAGGAAAGCTGGGGGGGGGGGAGAGGAAGTCTTCCCCAGGGAAGAGCATACCAAGTGACTGTCCAGTGCCAGACAGTCAGAATGGAAACATACAACACAAGTAACATTATGCTAACTGAACAGGTTATATTTAGGAATGTATATGTATATACATATGTGCATGCAATAACAATTAGTGGAAAAGAGGTCATAAATTTGAAGGAGCGAGGGAGGGGGTATATGGGAGCATTTGGAAGGAGGAAAGAGAAGGAAGAAATGGTGTAATTATATTATAATATCAAAAATAAAAAATAATAAAAGAAATTACAGAAAATTTTGAGAATGTAGGTACTATTTTTTCAGGTTTTTTTTGTTGTTGTTGTTCGTTTTTTGGTTTTGTTTTGTCTTGTTTTATTTTTGTTTTGAGACAGGGTCTCCCTACATATCCCTGACTGTACTGGAACTCAATACGTAGATCAGGCTGGTCTCAAACTCATGAAGAGCTGCTGCCTCTGCTTCCTGAGTGCTTGGACTAACTAATCTTCACTTAATTTTAATCATGAGATTTTTGGGCCCAATAATATTGTTACGGTAAAAGTAAAATGCTGCAGGTCCCCAAGTTGCTGCAGTGGGCAATGGGGCATGAGACCATGCCACAATGTGGTGGCAGGCAGTGGACAGTGGGTACTGAGAGCAACCAGTCCTAGGCTGGCATAGCACAGTTCCCCAAGTGGCTGCAGTGGGCCATGTGGGGCAGTGAGTCCCAGGCAGGAAGCCACAGCCCCAGTGGCTGAGAGACCTCAACAGGGCAGCCAGTCCCACAAGGTGAGACGGATGGATGGATGGATGGATGGATGGATGGATGGATGGATGGGCACGCCACGAGACTGTGCTTCAGGTCTCCGAAGGCAGCTGGTCCTGGGACAGGCACACCATGCAGAGTGAAGTTGGATCTTTATTTAGTGGGTTATGGAGGGGAAAGAGGAGAAGGGGAGAAGAGCAGAGAGAGGCAGGGAGAGAGAGAAAGAGAGAGAGAGAGAGAGAGAGAGAGAGAGAGAGAGAGAGAGAGAGAGAGAGAAACAGAAGGGGGAAGGGGAGAAGTGGAGAGAAGGGAGAGACAGAAGCTGCCTCTTTGAGAGAGAGAGAGAGAGAGAGAGAGAGAGAGAGACAGACAGACAGACAGACAGACAGACAGAGAGAGAGAAAAGGAAATGACTCTGGCTGGAAGCTGAAGACCAGCTTGCCTCAGTGGATGGGGGAGTTGTGGTGGAGGGTGGGCCAGGCTTGTTTCTTAAAGGAACAGAGCAGACCATTACAAATATTAGACCCAGTTTTTCAAGAAAAATATTAAAATTTTAGTCAGTGCTTTAAGGTTTAAAACATATTTATGGTTTACAGGTCAAATGAAACCCATCAGTTTTGGGGCGGGAAGCAGCCGTAGCACCCACCGTATGTTCTAGCTGATCACATTATTTACTCAAGAAAAGTGAGCATGTTTGTCCCCACAAAGACTGTGTGCATTAAGGTTCACAGTATGGTTCATGGCCATGCTGGGCTCAACCAACAGGGCCTGTAAGGCGCCAATGAAGAGCAAGAGCATTTATTATACAGCTCCTCAGCAAGGAGCCCACAGCCGGTTCAGCCATACCAAGGTAGCTCAAAACAGGATAAAGGAAGCCAGTGGCAGCTTGGTGAGATGACTAAGTCCATAAAGTGTTGCCTCTGCAATCCCAACCTGCTACTGAGAGCCTAGAGGACTGTTGGTCTTTGATCTACACTGAAGACCAAAGTTGGCTCAAATATCAATGAAGGAATGTAGCAGTAGCAGTGGCAGCCACAGGATAGAGCTAGAACTTTCCAGCAAGAGTGAAAGCAAGCAGGCAAACAGCAATGTTTCCTTCTTCTCTCTTCCTTTCATCTGGAATGTCATCAGACACCACTGTTCATATTGAGGGTGAATTTTCCTACTTCGATAACCTGATTGAGAAAAATTCCAATACAGGAGTGTCCAGTAGTTCGTCTCAAAGTTGATTCCAGACGCAGTTAGTTGACACTCAAGATTAACCATCACGGTGGTCAACAGGTCACAGGCCAGAACTTTCAAACTTGTAAGCCAAATCCACCCCCTCTCTGGATACATGATTGCTTCAGGTGTTTGCTCTGGGATGAAAAGCTGGCTTATACACCATGGAACCTGGCAAGTGCCAACAGAGCAGAGGTGCCTGCAATGAGGAAAAGTCCTTCATATCCAGAGTCCTTGGAAAACCCCACAGATGAGCCATGGTCCCGTAACTGAGGCTCAGGAATAAGGCTATACAGGGAGCTATCACATCCTGTGTGGCTTGGATCAAGGAATTCGACTGAGGTGGCAAGGAGCTGAAGCATCTGTAGGTGAGCAATCTCAGGCTGCAAACATCTTGGAGGAAGAATGCTGTGGAACAATGGTCTTATACCCTGTAAAGATTTGTCAGTTGTATTAATTTAATAAAATGCTGAATGGCCAATAGTCAGGCAAGAAGTATAGGCAGGACAACCAGGACAGAGAATTCTGGGAAGAATTCTACAGTCATCATCCAGACACAGAGGAAGCAAGATTAGAATGTCTCTCTGATAAAAGGTACCAAGCCACATGGCTAACACAGACAAGAATTATGGGTTAAGATGTAGAAATTAGTTAATAATAAGCCTGAGCTAATAGGCCAACCAGTTTGTTATTAATGTAGACCTCTGTGTGTTTCTTTTTGTTTTGTTTTTTTTTATTTTATTACTTTAAAAAAAGCAATCCAAATTCCCACTCCCTCCCTTCCTCCCACTACCTCCACATACCCTTCCACATCCCCTCCAATCCTAAGAGAGGGCAAGGCACCCTCTTTCCACCCTGTGGAAAGTCCAAGGCCCTCCCTACTACATCTAGGCTGAGCAAGGTATACATCCGAAGAGAATAGGATCCCAAAAAGTCAGTACATGCAGTAGAGACAAATCCCAGTGCCACTGTCAGTGGCCCTCAGTCTGCCTCAACTGTCAACCACATTCAGAGGGACTAGTTTGATCCCATGCTCGTTCACTCCCAGTCCAGTTGGAGTTGGTGAGCTCCCATTAGCTCAGGCACATTGTCTCAGTGGGTGAACTCCTCATGGTCTTGACCTCTTTGCTCATACCCTCACTCCTTCCACTCTTCAGCTGGACCTTGGGAGCTCAGTCCAGTGCTCCGATGTGGGTCTCTGCCTCTGATTCCATCTGTTGTTGAACAAAGGTTCTATAGTGATATTTAAGATAATCAGTCTGACTACAGGGCAAGGCCAGTTCAGGCACCCTCTCCTCTATTGCTTAGGGTCTTAGCTGGGGTCATCCTTGTGGATTCCTGGGAATTTTTCTAGAGTCAGGTTTCTTGCTAACCTCATAATGGCTCCCTCAATCAAGGTATCTCTTTCCTTCCCCTCATGTGTGTCCTTCGTCTATCTTGACTATTCCATTCCCTCAGGTTCTCTCAACCCTCCCCTTCTCCCCTTCCTTCTACCCTCCGCCCCCATGCTCCCAGTTTTGTCAGGCGATCTTGTCTGTTTCCAATTTCCAGGTGGGTCTATATATGTTTGTCTTTGGGCTCACCTTATTACTTAGTTTCTCTAGGATCATGAACTATAGGCTCATGTTCTTTGTTTATGACCAGTATCCACTTATGAGTGAGTACATACCATATTCCTTTTCCTCTGTGTATTTCTTTGAGACTGAACAGCTGTGGGACCAGGCTGAACAGAAACCTCAGCCAACAGAAGAAGCTACAGTAGCTAATTTTTGTACACACATGTCATTAATAAACACTACTTGGACCAGAGGAATGTTGTGAGATATTTTGATTGTACTCTGACACTTTCGAGACTGCCCAATCAAAGTTATACCTTGAAAGAAGGAGTGGAGCCAGTGACCAGCTGACCAGAATTGGCCGTAGAAAAGCCAGCAATTTGGATAGTGAAGCCACACAGGAAGAAAAGGGCAAGGACTGGAGTTTGAGCTCTTTTGGTTCTCGAACAAGGGAAGAGACGTGTTTCTTGCAGTGTCTCTGGTCAAAAATCAAGGTCAGAGAGTTGATACTCAGCCTCTCTGAGTTAGCAAGTTTTCACCCTAATTTTGGACTTCTGAGTTTTGTTGATAAATAGGAACAACAGAGACTTCATTTAAACCTACACACCACAGTCTAGGCAGAGCCAGGGAGCAAAACCAGAAGCCCTGCCAGGCCACGGCCTGAGTGGCCAGCGGGGTGCTGACTGAGAGGGCCTGTGGAGCAGCAGCAGGTAATGATTAAAATATCTGTAGATTCGTGTGCAGCCACTAAACTGACAGAAAAACATCAGAAGAAGGCTTTGCCAATTTTGAGCCTGGCCCACACAGGGAAGGTTTCGCCAGTTTCGCATGGGTCGGAGGCGTTAGTCTTTGGCATGGTTGTGACACTGTCAACAGCACACACTTGCCCAGGACTAACCAACTTTTTACACATTCATTCAAGGCTTCACGGGCACCCTACAGAGAACTTCTCCATTCTCCAGGAGATTCTGGCCACACTTCTGGGCCTTAGGGGATATCCCATATCTGAGAAGTTTTCAGTGTGCCAAAATTTGTCTGCTGGAGATTTAACACTCAAATCCTTGTGTGGTTGGCATTCAGAAGCACAGGGCCTTGGGAGGTGAGCAGGGTTAGGAAGGTTAGTCTGAAGAAAAAAAAAACAAAACAGCTGAACATGCCCCCTGCTGAGATCCATGCTTGCATTATGTGGCAGGTGCTGTGGATGTACAGGGAGGACAGCAGAGGGACGAAGAGCCAGATAAACATTTTGTCAGCTGCCATGATGGAGTTTCCATGAAGAAAGGGGTCGATAAACCTTCCCAGGAAGACTCTGAGCTGTTCTGCTCCTGGTAGAGGTGCTTCTCTTCTACTTGGACCTCTACATCATCCAGAGCATCGGGAGGCACATGGAGAAGAGAGATGGAGACAAGGTCAGGCTTCAGGGGTCCAAACCAGTTCTTTCGGTCATGTGGCAGGTCCTAGTCCCCACTGGGGTCTGGTAAACACTGAAAAAGCAGCCTGGCCTGCCCCGTTCACTGATCCCAGGAAGGCCTCAAGTATCTTCATGGATATCCCAGGCTTCCTCAACTCCCAGAATGGACCCTGACCAAAGGATCCCAGACCCATGCTCATAGAACCAGGTCTAAGAAGGGACTCTAGGGAAGACCAGGTCAATGAGTCAGAAAACCCACCCCAAACCTTTAAGATGTGCTCTAGGCAGATCCAGCACCTCAGTGTTGGAAAAGTTTCTTAATCACAGCCTGGCAGAGGAGCCAGGCCAGTCCTTGGTCCCTGAGGCCCTGTCCATGCCTACCTTCTCTTCATACAGCCTGCATGGCTTCTCAGGACGTCAGCAAGAACTAAGATTCAAGTTGTGAGAACGCCTGGAGAGCAGACTAAGAAGCCACTGCAGCTTCACTCCATAAGGACTTGAGAGAGCCCCTCCCAGCCCACCCCCAACCTAAGCAGAATGAGCAACAGAAGGGGCCTAATGTCCCCCCTGCATACAGCTTCCATGGAAACAATCAAAGCTGTGCTCGCAGGTCAAGCCACAAAGCTGCCACTGAAGGAAAGGAAGCATCCACCAGGAGAGACTAACACAAAAGGACCCAAGGCAGGGGAGGCAGAGCATCCGTGGAATTCAGCTACCGCAGCTGCCAATCTGTGGTTTGGAGGCTAACAAGAGCAAGGAATCCCTGGGGTGTGAGCAAAAGTCCACTCACCCCAGCAAGGCCACCAACTACAGACCAAAGAAAGGATTCCGCACAAGTCTACTTCAGCCTCAGGAAGTTTATTACAGTTCCACACAGGAGCACATGTGACTCAAAGACAGCCCAGCCCAGCATGGGTGATAACTTACAAAATCTGTGTCCTGGGAGCTCCCTGCCCAGCTTGCAGGCAGCTCCATGGAAGTCTCCTCTAGGCAGCCAGCCATTGTTGCTTGCCTCTGAACCATTTAACTTCCCCATCTTCCTGAATCTTACAACACCTCCTTTCTGGGATCTGTTGCTGTGGATAAAACACCGACTCAGAGCAACTTGGGGAGGAAAGGGTTTATTTCACCTTACAGTCCGTCATGAAGGGAAACCAGGGCAGGAACTCAAGGCAGGAACTGAAGCTGAGGCCATGGCAGAGCGAGGTTCCCCATGGCTTGCTCAGTCTGCTTTCTTACACAACCTAGGACCACTTGCCCAAGGATGCAACACCCACAATGATCTGAGTCTTCCCACATAAATCATTAGTCAAGAAAATACACCACAGACTTGCCTACAGCCAAAATGATGGCGGCGTTTTCTTAGTTGAGGTTCCTTCTTTCCCAGACGACGCTAGCTTGTGCCAAGCTGACAAAAAACTAGCAAGCACAGAAGGGCTGCTGCACTTTAGAGGGACTGATACACACACGCCGCCACCCATTTCCAGTTTCCGTGTAAATCTTTGGATACTTACGAAGAGGATTAGTAAGTATCTTGGGATTAACCGCATAGTGTGTCAGGTCTCTAAAGGCCTCTCTGTGCCAGAAATCAGGTCATACTCCGCAGCTCTCTCTGGGCAGAGTTGAGCAGCTGCCTGTGTGGTCTTGCATTCCCCCTGCCCCTGCAGCTTGACATCCAGGACGTCCTCGTACCCAGACCAAGGCAACCTTGAACTATAGCTGCTTTAGAAATATTCTTATTAATTCTTTGAGAATTTCACACAATGTATTTTGATCATATTCCCCTCTCCTAGTTTCCCCCCCTAATTCTTCAGATCCATCCCCATCTCCCTACCCACTCCCATCAGCTTCATATTTTGCTTTGTTTCATATTTTTAGACAAGGTGTCTCTATGTAGCCCTGCTGTCCTGGAACTTGCCTGGCCTGGAACTATGTAGACCAGGCTGGCCTCCAACTCCCAGAGGATCGCTGCCTCTACCTTCTAAGTGTTGGGACTCAAGGCATGTGCCACCATGCCTGCTTGTTTTTTAATAATGATTTGACTCCAGTTTGCACTGCATATATACACATCTTTAAAGAAAACTGATTCTCCTTCCTCCCAGAGCCATCAAGAGTCCTATCACTTCAGCTAAATGTGTGACTTGTGAAACCCTTCTGTGACTATCTAATTAGGACTTTCCTGGACTCCTGGCACATGGTATACAACTTCCTCCCCACCCTGTCTCTGGAAACCTGTAAGAACAAAGAATTCTGAAAGATGTCTTCCTTTGGGACCCTCTCCATACTATCCATGCCAGATATCTCTCCCAATGAAGCTCTTCTTCAGGCCTGAAGGGTTTTCTCCTCTCTCGGGGTCCCACCATAGCTGTCTGTGGCCATGATGCTGTAACTGCATCTCAACTTTCAGCTACCAAATCTGTAACATCTTTTATGAGTTGGAAATGAGTATCTGGAGGGTCACAACTGGTTGTTGAAGTTTGGATCTGGCCTCCAACTCACAGAGCTTGATCTGCCTCTACCTTCCAAGGGTTGGGATTAAAGGCATGCACCACTATGCATGTATTTTTTTTATTATTAAATAACCCTTCGACTCCAATTTACACTGCATGTATACATACCCTTAAAGAAAGCTGGCTCTCCTTCCCCCAGGAGCTATCAAGCGTCCATAGCTCTTCAATTAAATATGGGGCTTGTTCCCCCGCAAAGATCTATGGGCTACAGACTTGGCCCCAAGTAAGCGACACTACTCAGAGGCAATTGGCTCATTAGTACACTAAAACCAAGGGTGAATCCACTGCTGAGCACAGCTGCCTGGGCTCTTGGGGGGAGGGGCCTCGCTGGGGGAAGTAGGTCACTGGGAAGTGTGACTTTAGAGGGTATACTTATCCACCGCCACGTCCTCTCGCTCTGCTTCCTGCTTCCCCAACACCTTGACTAGAGCGGGTCTGCTCTGCCACACCCTGCTGCCACGAGGCCCGGCCTCTCCACAGCTCCAGAAACGATGGAGCCGGTCTTCACCCCTACCCCTGGACTGAAACCACCACCAAATGAAATCTTTTCTCTTTTCAGCTGTTTTTCTCAAGTATTTTGTCAGAGCAAAAAAAATCACAGAAAGGTGACTAACGCACGGCCCAAGGCATAAACTCAGCCAGTTTATTTGCTCCTGGGCGAAAGGCGGCTGCTTGCTACTTCAAAGAGAAGGCTCTCCCTGTGGGGGAGGAGGAAGGCCCGGCAAGCTCAGGGTGTCAGCAAAGAACATCAAAGCTTGGGAATCACAGGAGCCCACAACTTGTGGTGAGGAGTGAGATGTGCACCCTGGAACCACAGCTGAAGGTGGAGGAGGAACCCTGAGGATGCTGGGTCTAGGGATAGCCATAAAAACAGAGCGTGCTCCAGCACCGGCAAACCCCAACCCCACAAGCACCGCAGGACCTGTGACATTGGGAAGTGGCTGGAAAGGCGACTGAGAGCATAGGGGAAATCCCTCTGAGGTGGCAACTCACAGCTGAAGGTGGACCGTAACAGGGAAACTCCTCCACAGCAAAGCCCAAGCAGTAGGAGACTTACTGGCTGCCCTTCTCTGAGTAACTAAAGGCATTGATCCCAGCTTGGTACCATAGTGGCACACCAAAGAAGGCATGGCCATTCCCAGGTGCACAACTGATTACTTCCACCCCCCACACACAAAATTTCCCCATTTCAGCAAAAACACTACCTGCACATACTATACAACATGTATGTACACGTGTATGTGTATGCGGCAATCACTGTATTCTGCAGCCGCACACACTGGCGTTAACATGGGTGTGCTATGTGTGTGCAGACAATACCGACAAGAGAAATCAATCAGAACAGCGGGACCAGATGTGACACACACTGAAACTTAAATAGCCACAGTGAACATAACAAAGAGTGTGAAAGGAGGGGGTGTACAAGAGCAGACCGCTTCTGCGAGGAGACAGAAGCTAGGAGAAAATTCAATAGAAAACTGGCCAGGGAGGTGAGATGCCTTTGTGGGCTCCTCAATGACTTGGCACAGCAAAGAAAGTCAGCCAACAAGATGGGTCGGTAGCGAGGCCACAGGCTGAACTGCAAAGAGGTGAAAAGGAAAGTATGGAGCTAGTCCCAGCACTCAGGAGGCAGAAGCAGGTAGGTCTCTGCAAGTTCTGTGCCAGTCTGATCGACGTAGTGTGATTCTGCCTCAAAGAAAAGGTTGGGGAGAAGGTGATGCGGGAGATGCTCACGTGTGAGAGAACTTGCCGCAAAAGCATTAGAGGCTGATTCAGATCTCTGGCACCCACTTAAAAAACCAAGTGTGGCCCTGCATGTCTGTAACCCCAGGGCTTGGTGTAGAGTAGAGGGGAAGACAGGAGATCAGCCAGGCCTAGTCAGGTTCAGTGAGAGACCCTGTCTCAAGAGAATAAGATAGAGAGATAAGGACCCAATGTCTTCCTCTGGCCTTTGCACACACACACACACACACACACACACACACACGCACGCGCGTGCGTGCGCATGCACATCTGCACACACTCTTACATGCGTGCACACACACACATACACACACGAAAGACAAAAAAAGGGAGAGAAGCTGGATCAACCCAGAGCTGTAGACATGAAACTCTAATACACGTATAATTGAAACCTTAGTTAGAAGCCTAGAAGGGCAGTGCAGACAAAATATTTAAAGGAACAGTGTGTGAAACATGACACCTCCGAAGAACTCAGGTGGGTCAAACAGGGCGACTGCTACCATGGGAAGGAAAACCAAAGTTTAGTGCTCAGCTTGTTGAATATCTTAGACAGAAAGACCCTCCTGAAACACCAGAGAGCCCACAGAAGGCAAAGAAGTTCTGGTCAGACATCAAGCAAGTGAGGGCTAGAAGGAAAAGCAAGGAAACTTTCAACCCAGAATTCCATGCCAACCACAGACACCTTTCAGCAAATAAGTAGACAATAATGTCTTTCTTAAACAAAGAAAACCTGAAGGATTCGTTGTTGTGAGACCTTCACTGAAGGATGTGTTCAAACTAGAGGAAGACGATGCTGGACAACAATGTGGATCTGTTCAAAGAGCGCTGGAAAATGAGCGAATTAAAGTAAAAATAGAACTGATTCTTCCCTTATTGTCAATATTTCTGAAAGATAACACACATCTGGAGAAGAAATAGTAAGGCTGTGTTTGTGTGGTGTAGATTACAATTTGTGACCATGGCTCAGAGATGGAAGGGAGGAGACGAGAACAGACATCTATGGAATCCTACCATGAGAGCTGGAGAGATGGCTCAGCAGCTAAAAGTACCAGATGCTCTTCCGGAGTGCCCGGATTCAGTACCTAGTTAGTACCCATGTGTGTGTGTGTACAAGCATCACACATACACGCTGACACATACACACAGAAAGCAAAGAAGCCGTTTTTTAACGTGGAAAGAGAACTGTAGGCACATCAGTGACAGATGGAGCACTTGCGAGAACCTAAGGGTATGCTGATGCCGAGAACTGAGCTATGCCGAGAACTGAGCTATGCCGAGAACTGAGCTATGCTCTCAAACAGCTGTAATGAGCTAGAAGAGATCATTTCTCCAAAAGCCCCAGTTGCAGAAACAAAGTAGTTATACCGAAAACATGTCAAGTCTATAAAGTTTAACATTACAAAACACTGGGGGCTCAGGATAGGCTCAGAGATGAAAGCACTTGGCACTCAAGTATGAGGACCAGCGTCCTATTCCTCAGGACCCACACAAGTGCCAAATGGCCATGGTAGTCCACCAATAATTCCAGGCTTTGGAAGGCAGCGGCAGGAGAGCCCCAGAGTAAGACTAGCCATAACAACGAGCTCTGGGTTTGACTGGAAGAACCTGCCTCGATGAATAATGGAAACGCAATGGAGGCCAAGTCCCAACAGCAGCCTCTGGCCTCCACAAGCACACACACACACCCATGTGCACACACAATAAAAATGTAAAAAACACCCCCTACAAACCTCTGATGATAGAAATCAAATAAAGATCAGAGTAAAACAGACAAACACCCATGGGTGATTCAATTTTAAAATGTCAGTCCTTCTCCAGTTGATCTAAATATTCCCAAATTGATTCTAAAAATCACAGCAGAATGTTTTTGTGAACAATGAGCTGTTGGTGGTAAAGACAACTCAGAGAGTGAAGGACACACCACAGCACTCCCTTGGGAGTCGGTAGTCACCACCTCACGACTATTCCACTTGACTTGTCTTAAAGCTGAGACAACGTGGGGTTGGGTGAAAAGATAGATTTATTGATCAAAAGGCCATAAGCGATCCCAGAAGTAGACCCCTGTAAATATGATCAGTTGAGTTTGTGCAAGATATCAAAGTGATTAAATGGGAAAAGGTGGTGTCGTGAGACTTCCTGTCCTAGGAGGCACGGACAGATGTCCATATATCCAGATAGGTCACCAGTGATGGACCAAAGAAGCGATTCCACCCAAGTCTAGTTTAGCAAGTCAGTGAGCTTATTTTCCTAGTGTGCTTCCCACTGCTTCAGAAACACCGTGACCCAAAGCAGTTTGGGAAGGAAAGGGTTTATGTCACCTTATACCTTGCAGTCCATCTTGGAGAAAAGTCAGGACAGGAAGTCAGAACAGGAACCTGGAGGCAGGAACTGGAGCAGAGGCCATAGAAGAGTGCCGCTTACTGCCTCCCTCACAGTTTTCTCAGCCTGCTTTCTTATACAACCCTGGACTACCTGCCCAGAGACGGGCACCACCTACATGGACTGGACCCTCCCACATCAATCATTAACCAAGAAAATGCCCCACAGACATGCCTACAGGCCAATCTGATGGAAGAGTTTTCTCAACTGAGTTTCTCCCTTCCCAGAAGACCCTAGCTTGTGTCGAACTGAAAAATAAAAAAGTCAGCTGATCAGTTCAGGTGACTTACAGGAAAAGGAAGCAGGATGTTATGAAGATGGATGAGGGGTTACTTACAAGTGCATGGGTGACTCAAAGGCAGTTACATTGGAAAAACCACTGGCTTTAGGGCCATTAGACTTCCCATCCTCAGTCTTGCCTTTTAGAGACTCATTCACATCTCTCTGCTATGGAGCTGTTTTGCTCTGTGAATGAGGATATGTAAGTGTGACAACCAAAAAGTTCTTCAGACGTTGCCAAATGTTCACTGGGGAAACAGCAGCCCAGAGCTGAAAACAACCAGGCAGGCAAAGGGTTCCCACCCAGGACACCAGCGCACAACACATGAAAGGAAGAAGCTATGTGTTAGATTTTGTTACATTTAAAATGTAATAGCAATGTTAAGAAGACCGCAAGCTGGAAGAAAGTGTTTGCAGAGCACATAGCTGGTCCAAGGCCTTCACCTGGAATACACAGAGATCTATGAAAACAGCAACAAGAAAGCCAATGCCATAGGGCTGCAGAGAGTTAAAAGCATTGGCTGCTGCTGGGCGTGGTGGCACAAGCCTTTAATCCCAGAACTTGGAAGGCAGAGGCAGGCAGATCTCTGTAAATTCAAAGTCAACCTAGTCTATATCATGAGTTCCAGGAAGGCCAGGTCTATGTAGAGAGATTCTGTCTCAAAACACCAAAACCAAAATCAAACAAGCAAACAAAAACCTACATAGAGCATTGTCTGCTCTTGCAGAAAACCCATGTTCAACAACCAGCACTCACATAGCCGCTCACAACCTCCTGTAACTTCTGATCCAGGGAATCTGAGGTTCTCTTTTGGCCACTGTGAGCACTGCAAGCAATGCCATGTGGTACACATACATACTTGGAGACAAAAACATCCATACACATACAATTAAATTAGGCTTAAAAATTAAATAAGTCGCCGGGCGGTGGTGGCGCACGCCTTTAATCCCAGCACTCAGGAGGCAGAGGCAGGCGGATCTCTGGGAGTTCGATGCCAGCCTGGTCTACAAGAGATAGTTCCAGAACTACAGCGAAACCCTGTCTCAAAAAAAAAAAAAAATTAAAAAAGTCTTTTTGGCATGTGTTTGTGGTGTGTGTGTGTGTGTGTGTGTGTGTGTGTGTGCACCAGAGGTTGATATTGATATCTTCCATGAGGCAGATTCTCTGACTTAAGCCCAGAGCTTGCTGGTTAACTAGCTAGCCACATGGCTCCAGTGATCCCATCTCTGCCTACCTGTCAACAGCTGCATGGGTCCTGGGGATCTGAACTCTAGGGCAAGTGCTTTCCCTGATGAGCTATTTCCCCATCCCAGAAATGAAATTTTAAAGGTGAGTAATATCTGAGGAATGATTCCTGAGATGGTCCTCTGGCTTACACATACAGAAACAAAATATACATGCATATGCGCACACACATAAACACAAACACACACACACAAATCTGCAAAGCAAGCATCAAGATGGCTCAGTCAATACAGGTACTTTGGCACAAGGCTAGCCACCTGAGTTTGATCCCTGGGACCCATGTAAAGAAGGAAGAGAGAATCTACAGAGTGGCATTCTGACTACCACACACATGCACGCACACCCACACACATTGTGCATACACGGCATCATCATATAGCAATAAATTGCAAAGGGCTTAAGCAAACACCTCACAAAAAGAAGAGCTATGCATGGCAAGTCAGTGGCTTAAAAGGTATTCCACACCCGAAAGAAGCGAGCACGGTTCTTGTTCCTCAGCTGCCTGCAGGCCTACAGAGAAGGAGAAATTAAAGCAAGTGATGGCAGCCCGAGATGTATGTCATCCTTTCCCATCAAGTTGCTTCCACATCTTGCCCAAGCTCAACTGGCCATGTTTATAGGATCTACTCTGGGGATCTATTCTACTCCATTGATCTAGAAACCAACCCTTTGATCCAACACCATATATGGACAGATGGACAGATAGGGGCCAGTGCCATCATGGAGGATGCTATATGAGGTGTAGGTCAATTTGTGTGCTGAGGTGGTCTCTGCTTTATGGGGTGTCAGGATTAAGGGATGTTTGAATAGGAGCTTATTAATGAAAGGGGTATAGAGGGAATAGGGAATTAACATGGCAGGCTTTGTAAGAAGCATGGAGCCACCCATGCCTGTATCTATGCTGCCTAGGGCTACAATCTACCTTATTTTAGGAGTGTGCAGGTGTGTATGCTGGTGTGTTTATGTATAGAACTTTATGCCTGTGCATGTGTGGCTGTGTGTATGTCTATGTGTGTATGTGTGTTTCAGCATGTCTGTGTATTTTGTGTGTGTTTCTGTCTCAATGTGTCTGTGTACATGTATGTATCCATGTGTTTCTCAGTGTCTGCGTGTATTAGAGTGTGTTTGTGTATGTTTCAGAGTCTCTTTACATACATCTGTTTGTACGTATGTGTGTATTGGGGTATTTGCATTTATCTGGATGTCTGAGTTATTTTTCTATTGCTGTGATAAAACACCATGACCAAAGCAATTTATAAAAGGAAGTGTTTCACTTGTGGATTAGGGTTTCAGAGAGTAGGAACCCATGACCAGCACGTCAGAAGTATGGCAGTGGGCAGATAGGCACGGCACTGAAATGAGAATTCAGGTCTTGATCTATAAGCGCAGGCAGAAAGAGCTAACTGGGAATGGTGTGGGCTTTTGAAACCTCAGACTCACCTCTAGAAGCACACCTGCTCCAAGGCCACACCTCCTAATCCTTTCCAAACACTTTCAACAACTGGGGCCCAAGCGTTCAAACATATGGGGAACCTACAAGGACTATTCTCATTCAAACCACCACCCTGGATGTGTGTGTGTATATATGTATGTATACTTTGAAACATCTCAGTATGAATCTGTGCATGTGTTTCAAGGTGCATCACATGTGTCTGCTGTGTTTTGGAGGGCCTAGCATGTATATGGGTATGTGCATGCGTGTGTGTTTTGGGGGGCCTCTGTCTGGATCTCTATATGTGTCTGTTTCAGGGTGTCTCAAATGTATCCGGATATGTGAGTGGAAGTATGTGTTTGGGATGTCTGCATGTATCTGGGTATGCACATATTTCATGATGTAGATTTTGGGATGTCTCTGCATATATCTGTATGTGCACAGGTATGTATGTTTTAGGGTTTCTCTGCATGTATCTGGGTATATGCATTTTTCGGTCTCTGGCATATATCTCGGTGTGTGTTTTTGGAGTGTCTGGGTGTATCTGGGTGTGTTCATGTATATATGTTTATTTCAGGATATTTCTGCATGTATCTGGGTATGCACATGTATATGTGTTCGTGTGTCTCTTCATGTATACAGGTGAGTGGTACACCACAGGGTCTTTGTGCCTGTGCTATTCCCGCACATATATGGAGGAGGGAGGCGCAGCACTTGGCTGCCTGGTGTCTTGTAAGTAGAGCCCTGGGGCTGAGGGCTGGGCTTGAGTGGCCAAGGCTAGGCCAGGCGTTTCCAGCTTCAAATGCAGCAGAGCAGAAACAAGCTGGAATCCACCCCCAGTGGCGGCCCTGCCCAGAACAGGTTCAACCTGAACCAGCTCATTGCTGTTTGGGGGTGGGGTAGCTGCCACCACTAGGGAAGGGGAGGCCAAGCCTTGGGGGTGGTGCTAGTCGGGCTGCCACCCTGCATCCAGGCCTGCCACCTACTGCCGGCCATCTCCCTGATCAGTCTTGCTGGTGGGAGTTTACCAGACCCAACTACCCGGGAATCCTTGAACCAGTTGAACCCTGGGGCCTTCCTGGCTCTGCCTTTCAGCTCTTCCCCAGTCCAAGTCTTCTCCAGGGCACTGAATATGCCTGGGTCAGGCCAGTGGCCCCACGTCTGCTCCTAGTTCAGCAGGCCTCCCCTATCATCACTAACACCAGCTGCTCAAGTTCTATATTCCACCTACAAGCACCCTATGTCTACTCTAGAAGTGCCCTGTCCCCAGGCTGTCTGTGGCTGAGCTCTGGAACCCATACACTAGATCACTAACAACTCATGAGGCCTCACTGGAACTTTAGAAAGGCCATTAATCTCCAATATCTCAGAGGCCCTCCATTTCCTGTTGACAATGAGAAACGGGGCCTCACATCCCTTCTCCTCCTTTCTGCTCCAGGCAGGCCCTGTCCCAGAACCATTATGAGAAGGAGGGGCCATGCTGGTCTGCCTGTGTGTCCCAATCTACCCCAGTCATCAAACCTCTAGAGATTAATTGACCCGGCCTCTTTTAAAAGTAGAAGATCTGTCTGTGTGGTGTTGGCAGATTGAAAGGTCTTACTATGTTGCCCAGACTAGCTTTGAACTCTCCATCTTTGTGCCACAACTTCCTAAGCACTAGAGTTATAGGCAGAGGCCACTACGTAAGTGAATCTGCCTCAGAGGCTAATCAAGCAGGAAGAACTTCTTGACCCTTAGGAATGAGATGCCTGATACCTGATCAGCCAGATGCCGATCCCAGGCTTCAGTTAGAAGCCAACAGCATAGGCCAGTTCCCATCACAGGACTTCCCAGTAGCCAAGGCTGGGTAATAAGAAACAAGATGGAGTCCATCCATTGACCAATGCCCCCAACTCTTACTTTCTGGGCATTATCCCAATGCCCTAACATCTCAGTCGGAGGTCAAGCCCAGGAACTCCTTGCAGCTCTGCTCAGTGGCCCTCAGAGATCATGCCTGATGGAAGGAAATGCAAGTCAGCCTAGTCTGATCCCTTCTGGGTACCAACAGAACATGGCAGAAAGCCTGAGTCCACAGAGACACACTAGCCCAAGAGCCATGAGAGCATCATCTAGAGCAGCTGAACCATGGACTACTGTCACTAGCAGAGAGGAGGGCAGACCCTCAAGTCGTCACCAGTGGCCAGTCTCAGAGACCATAGCAGGGTCATATGTGTGTGTTGTTCAAAAGAAGTTCAAGAACAGCCCAAAGGTGTGGTAACAGATAGCAGGATGTGGTGGGGAAGGGGCCAGATCTCAGGGAAGCCTGTGCCTCTGGAAGCATTGGGTGTGGTGACTGAGGGATATCAAAATGCAGATGAACACAGAATTCATCAGTACATACACCAGACTTCTGCCCAGACTTACACATCAAATGAAAGACGTCAGCCACTCCCCTAGTACCCTAAGACTTACAGATCCAAAGTACCCCCAGAAGAGGGGAGATTCCGTGGTAGATATAGAGTAATGGCAGGCTTGTGTCTCTGGGGAAAGTGACTGAGGTCACACTCTTGCGGGGAGATGGCACTCTCCACCAAGAGGTCTTTGCTGCAGAGCGGTGACCAGTTGTCCTGGGCCTTGGGACCCCTAGATTAAGCTCAAGGCCCATGTCTCAGTCCAGTCCAATCTCCAGTCTACATAATCCCTGGGAACCCTCTAGTGTCCCCTCTTCTTTTACACCACAGAGATAGCCGGAACGTGATGGTATTAGGAAGGTAGGCAGGATTCCAGTGATCTTGACTCCGACAGCAGGATGGATGCAGGTAACTAGGGACAGGAAATTTAGCACAAGCCTGAAGCTTGCCCCTCTATATTCCACTGGCCCTCCTTCTATTAGACCCTCTTCATTTGCAGGTCCAAGCTGACCATGGCCTCTAGAGTCCTCCTACCCAGTTGTGCAAGTGACCAAAGTTCTCTCCGCTGCCTCCCCAGCATCCAGCATCCCCAGAAGGAGGGCAGGGCGGGTGGGCACTTTGAAGAAATGAGAATAAAAGGACAGACCCGTAAGAGGTGAGCAGGGGCCTACCAGGCCCTGCTGTGAGATGGACGGAAAGGTGTACCAGTGTCTGCACCTATCCTCTCTTCTAGCCTGCTCTCTTCAGAGTGCATCCTAGGGGCTGGGGTGTAAGGCTATAGCTCCTGGAAGGCTGTTTGGGAGGAGGGGCCCCCACCAAGATCACTGCAAAGTTGCATTGTTACAACATGGCCCTGCCAGGGCGAAACTGGGGACACAATGGAGATCATCACAATGGAGCTAGAGAGACTGTCAGGAAAATGCTGAGATGAGCCCAGTACTCCTCTACCCCTTAATCCTAGGCTGTAGGGAGCCCCTGAGCTCCCCTATCCTCTACAGCACTGGTTCTCAACCTGTGGATTGTGACCCTTAGGAGTCTAATGACCCTTTCACAGGGGTTGCCTAAGACCATTAGAAAACAGAGATATTTACATTATGATTCATAATAGTAGCAATATTACAGTTATGAAGTAGGAACAAAAATAGTTTGATGGTTGGGGGGTCACCACTACCTGAGTGACTGCATTAAAGGGTTGCATCATAAGGAGGCTGAGAACCACCGCTCTATAAACTTGCCTTGCCCAGTCCTGTGAACTCATATCCACCAGCTAAAGGTCAGCTAAAGAAATCACATTGTTAGTTAGGAGAAAGAGTCACACCCAGAGTGACCCCGAAGAAGATGATCAAGACTCGGCCTCCACCTGTGAAATGGGCACAGAACACAGGCTAAAGTGAAGCAGGAAACACCTTGGGTCTGGCACCCCAGCGTGGTAAACTAAGGAAGAAGCTCTCTGCTCAAAAAACTGGCCTCTAAGCCCCTTACTAATTCAAGGTGTGTCCAGAGGAAAACTGACTAGAGAAGTGACCAGGATCCCAAGTCCCAGGGATGATAAGGCTGTCACCTTGTGGTGTAGGGGTGTGGGAGGGAGTCAGACTAACTACACACTAAATGGGCTCAGAATAGGAGGGACAACTGGAGAGGCGTCAGACACACGTGTTGCACACCCAGATGTCTGGGTCACACACATCCTGTCCTGAGAAAATTGTGTGCCTGGCTGCCCTATCTCTCCCTTGGAGTCCTGGCTTCAGCCTGGGATTACCAAGACCCCAGAAATTAAGTTCACCCTACCCTTCACAGCTAGATTCTAACACAAAGCTACCCAGCCTCAAGCTGGCAAGCGGGCCTCTACTTCCTTTCTCTGTCTGCCTTGCAAGAGGGTGTGGTTTAGACAGTAGCCAGCCTATGGGGGCTACAGGGAGAAGTCAGGGAGGAGACAGGCTGTGGAACCCAGAAGGTGGACTTGGGCATATAAAACCCAGCCCAAATCTTCCCAAACCTAACTTACAAAACAGTTGTTGTCTGACTGAAGGCCCCACCTGCCAGCCTACAAAAGGCATTCAAATAAGAGACAAATATTTGAGGCACCAAGATACAGCCCTGCCCAGCCTCTGCCTCTCAGCAACTGCTCCCTGGTCCTCATTTGGATATTAATTGCATTCATTTGGAGATTTGCATGTTTATCAATACAGCCAGCCTCTGGGAGACTGGACTAAGCCTGGGACTCCCAGGCAAGCACCAGGTGCAGGGAAGGCGGGTAATAGGGAGCCTAGGGCTACCCTCACCTCCCAGATAACATCACAGCACAGTCAGCACCTTGGGCCACATCACCTAGAGGAATAGGCCCAAGAGACAAGCTAGGGGGAAAACTGTAATCTACCAACAGGTGGGGGAAGCCAACATCCCTGTCACATTGGCTCCCAACCTCCCATAACTGGGGCCAGCTGGGGGGTGGGGGTGCTGCCTACTCCTCAGTCTGTCAGGGCAGCTCTGGGGTCACTGTCACATGAGGTCACAAGTAGAAGGGGCCCACTTAGCAACTCCTGGGGAAGAGGGAGTCTGTGCCAACCTCCTAGACTCCACCTTGCTGGGGCTGTGGTCTTAGGGGGTAACTTTTACTCTCAAGTCTGGTCACAGCCACCCTAGTCTCAGGAGAGGTATTTCTCCTAAGGCCACATGGAAAATCAAGTGTCCCTGTCCTCAGTTCTGGACTAGTTACCATCCACAAGAGTTGCCCAAAGAGAGACCTGCTTCACCAGGGTACGTGAACAGTGAAGGAGAGGTGTGGCTTGAATGCTTCTATGTCGGAGGCCCCTCCCTTCCTGTTTGATGGGGGCTGCATTGATCCCTCCGCACACACTTGTCAGCTGAAGCCACAACCATCCAGTCACTCAGAGTACTGGGCTTAGAGATGGGTCTTTGAAGAGGTTTTAGGGTGGCCTCGATCCCTACGACTTGGGTTTCTTGTAGCAGGGATCAGGACACAGGCACACAGACGAGGATCACATGAGGACACAAGAGAAGACACCATCTGCCATGTAACACCTTGTAACACCTCTACCTCAGACTTCGAGCCTCAGAGAAAGCCCCGAGGAGATGCTAAAGTGCTGTCCCCAGACCTGGCTGACTTACCTCTGCCTCTGCAGCTGTCACGCCCCCAGGTCCTGCTGCTGCTCCGCAAATGTGCTCCCTCAGGCGTTAGTAACTGGGGCCGGCTTTTCCTGGTACAACAAGCAGCACCCAGATGGACCCTCCTCACCCTCGCTGATCTTCCACAGCAGAGTGTGGGTACCTGGGGGCCGGGTAGAGGGACTAGGACTGGCAAACATATCCCACCCCTGCCTCCTGTTGCTGAGTGACTTTGGGCAGTCACAGTGACAGGTGACCCCTCAGGAGGTCTCTGACCTCTGGGAGACACCTAGGCACCTAGCAGCTTAGAGCCCTCTGGACAGTGTGTTTGAGTGGTAGCTTCACCTCAGCCCTGGCATCCATATACCCAAAGAGTCTGGAATGTTCGGGTGGGTGTTCCAGCCCAAACCCTCTCCTCTGGAGCTGCCTCAGTCCATACTCCACCTTCAAGAAAGTCTGCCAAATGATGACCTCTCCCCAGGGACACTTAAGAACACCTCCACAGAGTATTTAAACTGCTCCCCAGAGGACAAACTTGTGATTTTTCTGGTCTTTCTTCCTGTTTCCTCTCTGGGGGCTGGAAAGCCATCCGGGAGCGCGTTGGTGTCCATTAAACCCGGGCTTTTTCGAATTCGGTTTGATTTGGTCTGATTCGAATTGTTGCATGGTGGAGGGGCTAATGGGGTGCAGAACTTTTCACCGTGGTCTGTTCTCAAATGTAAAATGAAGGGGGTGGAGGTGAGGGGCAGGAGCTCACAATCTCAGTAGGGGCCCTGCTAAGCACCTGGAGGCAGAAGGTGAGGTTCTCTGTGTCTTCAGGCCTCTGGCCAATCATCTCACCCACCTAAACCCAACCAGGAGCCAGAGAGGGAAAGGGCCAGGTCAGGATCCAATGGGTCCTGGTAGCAGGAGGAGCAGGAATCAACCCTGAGTAGACCGGACTTGCTTTCAGCCCATCTCTTTTCCATTCCTCCTTCCTTTAGGCCCACAAAGGAGGAGTTCTGGAATGAAGCAGGACCCGGTGTCAAAGCAGAGAAGCCACTCTCCAATCAGCCTTCAGGGAGCTCTTCCTGAGCCCAGGGCCTCTGCCTCCCGTCTCCAAGCCCAGGGAATAGGCTTTTCCTCACCTGCTTGGAAGGTTTAGAGGGTCTAGAGGTCTGAGCTGAACCCTGGCTCCTCCCTAACTGGCAAACCAGTCTCTCCACATGAGCAGAAAAGAGCAAACACCGTGTCCCTACCTCAGGCAGACACAAGGGAGGTATGACCTCCATTTCTGCTCACTAGGAGCCCTGCTCATCTTGGGGTACCTGTGGACCTTGGGTAGGGTAAGACACCTCAAAGAGTCCAGGAGGGTGTCATGGGACTGGAGCTCCCATGTCATTGTGCTGTGTCTTTTCCCTGACAACAGCCAGCACCCTCCACTAGCCGCCTGTCCTCACAGCCTAGGCACCCCACATCCTGTTTCTGGCTCCCTCTCTGGGCTCTAAAAGTCTGACTGAGTTTGAGAAGCCACTCACCAGACCAGGCTGGCGAGAAGAGAACTGAGGACTTGTACCCACCCAAGGGCCCAACTATGCCATGAAACCTCCAGGAGCTGCCTTAGACAACCCTAGGTCAGGTCCCTTCAGTCACACCCTACCTCTGGATATAGACTGTGGCCGTGGTCCCCGGGTCTCCGAAGGTCACCAATCTCAGGAGAAGGGAAGATGTAAGAGCCGCAGGGCCCTGTTGACAGCAGCATTCTTGGACACAGCCCTTGCACTGCTTGCTAGGTCTGGGTGTCACCACCTACAAGGGGCTCTGGTCTTAAGAGAGGCAAAAAGCAAGTGATATTTGGGGTCTCTTCACATGGCAGTCTGGGGGCAGCTTGAGGGCCAGCTTCCTGGGTATGAGATTTCTGTAGCCCCGTAGGACCCACAGGATCCCCATGTCCCACAATGTCTTGGTATTCTTCCCTTTGAACCTGAGTGCGTGGGTCAGGGGACTCTGGAGTAGGCTTGTGAGTTAAGGAGACATTGTATCCTGTTCGTGTTCAGCCTTGCCATCCCCCACCCCTTTGTCAAGTCCAAGGTCTCCCAATTATACTTACAGCTGAGCAAGCTAGGTGCCCAGGGGGCCACATTTCTCATTTAAACCAGGACTTGGCTTCAAAGGCAGGAAGAAGACAATGTAAGCAGGAAGGGCTGGGGGACAGGAGACAATGTCTTAGCGGGGAGACTTCACTGCAGTAGACAACCACTTGTGTGGAATATGCTGACCGCAGTCCCTCTTTGTTGTGGCTGTTGTTTGAGACAGGGTCTTACTGAGTCGCTTTGGTTGGCTTGGAACTTGCAGAGGTCTGTCTGCCTCTGCCTCCCAAGTGCTGGGATTAAAGGCGTGTGCTACCAAATCTGTCCTGTACCTCTTCCCCATCAGTGAGCAAGGATGAGGAGTGCTGACACAGGACACAAACCATTGAACCCTGGCCATACCTGGGATACCTGGAACTATGTCCTGTCAGTGTTTCTGCACACCAGCTAAACGTTCTTGCGTCTGTATGTTTAACTGGCATCATGCAACAAAAGGACAGCTGGCAATAGTATGTTACTTCTTCCAGTCAGTCTTTTATATTTGAGGGCAACTGATTTTGGAAACAACCACCCCTGAGATACCCAAAAACGGGTGCTCAAGACTCCTCTCTAGAACCCTGTAGTATGTTGCAGAACCTACACATCTCTCGTGTGCTTTAATCTTCCTTCTGTGACTGGCAACACCCACTACATCAGAAAGCTGTATGTGAAGGGTTAATGTACTATTGACCAGAGAAAAGTCCCCACATGTTTACCAAGGGTAAAATTGTATCGTAAAATGTTCTATTTTGTTTTGTTTTTTAGAGGCAGGGTTTTTTTTTTTCCTTTGTAACCTGATTGTGCTGGAACTCACTCTGTAGACCAGGCCTGATCAGAGATTCTCCTGCCTCTGCTTCCTTAATGCTGGGATTAAAGATGTTTGCCACCACCCCCAGCATCTCAAAATATTTTCAATGGACTAGAGAGATGGCTCAAACTTTAAAGCACTGCACAAGCGTGAAGACGTGAGTTTGGTCCCCTGCAACCATAGAGAAAGTCAGGCATTTAGGTTGTTTCACCCGAAGAATGAAAAAGGAAAATGTGGTACATTTACACAATGGAGTACTACACAGCAGAAAAAAATAATGACATCTTGAAATTTGCAGGAAAATGGATGGAGCTAGAAAACATCATTTTGAGTGAGGTAACTCAGACACAGAAAGACAATTTCTGTCTTTCTGTACTCACTCATAAGTGGTTTTTAAACATACTAAAGCAAAGAAAACCAACCCACAAATCACAAATCTCAGAGAATTTAGACAACAATGAGGACACTAAGAGAGACTTACATGGGAAGTAGAAAAAGACAAGATCTCCTGAGTAAATTGGGAGCATGGAGACCTTCGGGGAGGGTTGAGGGGGAGGGGAGAGGCAGGGAGGGGAGCAGAGGAAAATGTAGAGCTCAATAAAAATCAATAAAAAAAGGAAAGAAAAAAATAGACATACAATTTTAAAAAAAAAAAAGTCAGGTAAAGAGGCATTTGTCTGTAATGCCAGCTCTGGGGAGGGGTAGATAGGAAAATCTCTGGTGTTTTCCAGGCAGCCAGTGTAGCCTATAAGACAGCTTCAGGCCCAGTGAGAGACCCTGTCTCAAAAACTAAGGTGCAGAATAATTGAAGAAACCCAACATCAGCCTCTGGCTTACACACATGCATGTGTGCTATGACTGGAAAGCCCCTGGATACGGAAGGCCAACTGCAATTTAAATTGTTCATGTTCCTTTCCTCACAACAACATTAAATTAGCGAGTACGAGACACTCCGATTGGTCAAGACATGAAGCAGTGAAGAAGAAACCTTGCATCCTGACTCCTTTACCCTTTTAGAGCAAGGAGCAGCTCAGTCGGCTTCCTGTCCCACAATAAAGCGCTGGAGGTAATCAGTCCCTAAGCAGAAGAAGTTTATCTCGACTTGCAGTTTAAAGGTTTCAGTGCAGTCCCTTGGCTCTGTCTTTTTTTTGGGGGGGGGGGTAGCACACATCACGGTGGAGACCCATGGCAAGCAGAAGAAGGCTGCGCAAAATAAAGAGAGATGAAGGGCAGGAGTCCCCCCTGAAACTCCTCTTGCTTTGCTCTGTGCCCCAGGCTTTCCTCAGCCTGCCCTGGACATCCTGCATCGTGCAGCATGAGGGTTTGTTCCTGTGTTCTTGTAGAGCTCAGGGTTTTGGGACTCCAAAGGCTAGTCATAGCTGGGCTCCCAGGGCCACCTTGACCTCCTTGGGAAGACAGTATCCTGGGCAGTATGGTGCCTTCAATGGCGCTGCCCTGCAATGAAAAGAACCTTGTACAACATGGTCTTGACTGACAGACTGGTCTATGCAGCTCACCTGAACTCCGGGGCATCACAGGCCAGATGACTGCCCCATGAGGTCAATCCACACTGTTTAGATGATTCTGAGAAACTGAGGAAAAGGGACACAACCCCAGACCTCTGCTGCAGCCTGGGGCCCAGTACATATCCCTCTGACACTACTACGCAAGAGGCACATCGGCTGTCTGGAAGACAGGATCCACCAGAGACTGGGCTCTCAGGTGGGGTGGCACGTGACACACCCCATTCCTAACACAGAGGGTGGTGCCAGTGAAGATTCCCTGGACGTGTGGCTGGAGACCTGAGTTCATAGGATATTCAACCTTGGCGACCTCCCTGACCTATTTTGGGGTCCTCGTGTGTCAGTGACTACTCCCCGACATACACACAATGTGGAGAGACAGATTTAGGAGAAAGTGATTTTTGAGCCAGAGTCCAGAGAAATCTTCCCAGGATCACACACTAGTGCTTCCTGGATCCCAGGTCCTTGGATTGCCCTCTGCTTCCTCACTTACCCCCGCTAGGGTAAACATAACATTGATTGTGACTGTGGATGGTAACCATTCTGAGGCACTATTCCACCTGGTCCTGTGGTCGGGACCTCCAAGAGGCTATCCCTGCCCCCATTCCCCAAACTGATCCAGATCACCTTCTGCCTGGAATGGGCGGCTCTCCTTCCAGAAGTTCTACCGTTCCCCACCCCCCACTCCAGCAGAGCCTAGGGCAAGCCAGGGGCTCTGTCCAGGAGGTACTCTGCCTAGTCTAGGTTTGTTCATCCAGAATACCAAATGTTGGGGGTGTGCTCCCCAGGTCAGCTTCAGGGCCACCACTCCTGACTACTCAGATGAATGAAAGCCCAGGGCCAGAGTCCCGTTTACCTGCCATGATCAAGTTCTGTGGCTTCGGGCACTTAATCAGTGGGGATTGGTGTTCCGTAACTGACAGCTCAAGGGACCTTCTGACCAGAGCAGCAGCTCAGGTGACTCACCTGTTGTCTGGCAGCTTGTAAACAGACCTTTTACTCTCTACAGTGGCCGCATGGGGATGAGTTTGGGTAATGAATTAGTTGATGACCACACCTCCTATCATGAGGCAGGTTATTGGCACAGGGCAGTACACTGCCAAAGAGAGCGCCACTCTTGTCCCTCGGGCATCTGTGGAAAACAGTCCCATCTGTGGAAAACACAGGGCCAGGGACTCCAAACACCATGCCTGGGACAGATTGCTTCCAAGAGGCTTAAGAGATCTATGCAGCAAGTTTTGTGTATGGACATGGGATGGACCCCGGTTCTACAGGTCAGAGAGAGAATGGTGTCACTGGCTGGCAAGCTGCACTTTCATCACTGTGATAAAAAGCCACTGGAGTTTCCTTAGGCATGGAAATCATACAATCTGGAGGTGCTTCAAAACTGCGTGGAGTCAGGAAGCAGGGCGGGGCGGCAGTAGCCTCTTTAAGCCGTAACCTGGTTGTGGGCTTAAGCAAAGCTTTCACCTGGCTCCCCACGATCTGGTACATGCCTCTTGCCAATAGGCTTGTCTGCAGCAGAAGGCAAGTTCCCTGAGGCTGGCGTTTCTATCTGGCACACCGAACACACCCTCAGTTCACGAAGCAGAAAAGTTTCTCTGTGCCTGCGTTGTGTATGCGCCTTCATTGGTGCATGAAGATCAGAGCATCAGGCACTGGTCCTCACCTTCCACCTTGACATGCGGGGTTCTTGTTTTTCTGCTGTGTGCACCAGTATGGCTGGCCTGGACACTTCCAGAGATTGCCCTGCCTCTGCCTCCCATCTCCCCATAGGAGCTCTTGAGTTGCAGGTGTGCTGTGAGCCCCGTTTCTATGCGAATCCTGGGGATTTAAATTCAGGCCCTCACACTTGCCCAGCAAGCTCTTTCACCCACTGAGCCATCTGTCCTGCCTCCCCCGCCCCCACCCCTCTGAGCTCAGACTGGCCTGAAACAACCATCCTCCTGTCTCAGTCTAAGTGTTGAGACTACAGCTGTGAGCCAATAAAAACTGCTTAATGAAGACTTCAGATACACTATAATATTACAGGAGCAAACCGTTAACGTCACCAGGGATTCGTGTACACAGGGTGGCTTATGCTTCCAGTTACACCCCACCTTTCCACAAATCACTTTGAGATACGGAAAAGAAAGCAGGAGCCAGGTCCCCTGGCTCAGTAAAGACACTGGCTGACAATGGGCTCCTGAGAAAAGGATGACTCTCCCACAGTGGCCATGACATGTCTCATGTTGTCCACCAAGACAGGGCCACTCAGTCCTGCGGCCCCAAGCTGTAGCTGGGCTGCCCCCAACTGAGCCTGATCCCCATCACAGCAGCTGACAAACTTTGACCCTAGCTCTAAGGTTCTGGGTCCTATGGGGCAGAAGGGACCCTGTCGTTATACTGAGACAGATGAACTCCTTGTATACAGCCTTCTGTACCACAGGTACATGGAAGACATCTGCTCCGTGGCACAGCCCTTCCTGCTTCTCACAGCTCCAACGGTTTTGCTCCAAACCACTCCCTCCTGAAGGGGTGCTTGAAGAACCCTAAAACCACCTGGGGATCCCCTCTGCCCCTCCCAAACCACTGCAATAAAAGGGAGCTTTGGACACTCGGAGACTTCAAAGCTGCAGAGGTTCAGGGTCAAAGGTGGAGCTGGGTAATATCTCAGCAATCACAGCCTGGTTCCCTGGGCTAAGGAACGTGGGTGGGGATTCTTTGGGAAGCTTCCAGATCTTCCTTGAGGGATCTATCCACTAGTTCTAGTAGCCAGCACAGGGGCCCAGCACATGCTGGCTGCAAGCTCAAGGACATGTTTTCCATCCCCTCCTCTAAAACCTGGAAGGTTTAAATTCAGCACAATTTGCAAGTTAGGCAATTTGCCAAGGGCCACCCAGCAGGGTAAGGAAGAAAGAGACCTGGGCCTAGAGATGCCCACAGTTCAGAGATGGGAAGTAAATGGTTCACAAACATCAAACTTCCCTCAGTCTAGCACCCTGCACTTGCCCCTCTCACACAGACCCTTCCTAGGGGCAAGCAGCTCTGCAGGGCAGACACTGGCTCACAGACAACCTGCACAAAAGCCCTTGTCCTCCAAGGTGTCTGAACTGCTTTGCCATCTGTGGAGAGATGCCTAGAGTTGGCACTCACACTCATGCATCAGCTCATGCAATGTGGGGCTCAAGAGAAATCTCAGACACTTCCACCCAGGCCTAGCCCTCACCTAGGAAACAGGGACGAGACGGTAGAAGGCACTGCAAACACCAACAAAAAACAACTTTATAGAATAGTACACTTTACAAGAGCGGGTACACTTTCCCACGCTGGCCAAACATCAGCGCCAGGCTGGGCTTCAGAAGAGGAAAAGTGCAGTCAGGCATCTTGCCCTCCGGACCTGACTGGTCCAAACTTTGGCCAGGTTGGAAAGTTCTAGACAGTGGGGGTGAGGGGTAGAGTCAATCTTTATTGTGCTCCAAGCCTAAGGGTCCTTTGTACAAAAATAAGTCTTCATATTTTCGGTAGAGTCCCTCCAGCAGTTCAAGTTAATTTGTAAAAAATAGATTGTCATTGTAAAATCCTCTCTCCTGAGAAATCGCCAAGTCCTAGTGCTACACAGACTGGGAGATGGAAGGTGTCATTCCGAGGGGTGGAGGCCGAGCAGAGGTCAGCTCTTGGCTTTTGGTCAAGCTGCACTATACAGCATGGGCAAGGCATCGCGCCAGGCTTCGTGGGCAAGTAATGCGGATCTGTCCACCAGGAGACAATCAGAGATGCGGCTGTGAATGGGACAGAACGCGTTAATGTGTGTGGACACCGCCCCACCTCCCAAGGCGCAGCAGGTAGTTTCGTTTGCTTGGTTAGTTTTGGAGTCTCAGTGGGTGCCTCGATCCGCTCGGAGGCGCCGACGGGGGCGGGGCGCACGCTCAGAGACGGCCCGCGGTGACTCAGGGGCCCGCTCCCGCCGACTCATTCAGCACCCCGGCCCAGGACGCGATTTGCAATGCAAACTCACCCCGCCTCCAGCACTCGACTCGGCCGGGCTCCGCCAGTACTGGGACCTCGCCGGCCCGGCCCTGAGGCCGCTCCCCTCCTCTATCCTCCCCCTCCCCCAGCCGCAGCAGAGCCCAGAGAGGAAGTTTTGCAATCCCGGACAAACAAACGCTGGTCTTGCTCAGGCTTGAAAAAGGTTGAGGAAAAATGAAGCCTGCGCGAAATCGAAGTGATCGCCCCAGCCGATCACTGGCTGCACTAGGTCCCCGTGGCGCAAAGTGCCAGGCCCGCCCACCACGTGTCTCCTTTACTGCCTTTCCTCCCCGGGGCCCTGGAATTTACCTTTGAGGGGTTGGGTGCTCAGTAGCCCCCTAACCAGCTGGAAAAGTCAAGCAGCTCGCGCTCCACGGGACTCAGTTCTCCCTCGCAGCCACTGTCCTCCGACGAGTAGGCGGAGCGCGGGGAGCCAGGCTCCGAGCTGCCCCGGCGGTCGGGGGATGAAGACGCGCAGGACAGCGACGCACTGGCAGGGGAGGCAGAAGGAGGCGCGCGAGCGGCCGAGGGTCGAGTGGCCGGTGTTAACAGCCCTCCCGCAAGCGCGGCGCGCACCGCGTCGTGCTCTGCAAGCAGCCGCTGCAGCGCACGAATGTATTCTACGGCTGAGCGCAGCGTCTCCACCTTACTCAGCTTCTTGCTGGCGCCGCCGTGCGGCACGTGCTGCCGCAGCGCCTGGAAGCCCAAGTTTACCAGCTTCACGCGGTTGCGTTCGCGCTCGTTGCGGCGTGCCACGGCCGCCGAGCCGCCCCCAGCCTCGGTTGCGCCAGATCGCCGCCGGCGGCTGCAGCGCAGCAGTTCCGGGGATGAGGGTCTCCGCCGAGCAGCGCAGGTTCCAGCGACTCCAGGCGAGGCGGGCATGAGTCGGGGCAGCGCGCAGCCGTCCATCAAGCTCGCATCCAGCCCTCGGGCGCCTGCTAGGAGTTTCGGAGCGCTACAGAAAAAGTGCCCGCGAGGAACCGGGTGCGGTGGGAAGCAAACGGTCTCACCTCCGCTGGTCTCAGGCAGGGAACTGCTGCAGGATTTCCTGGGGGCACGCGTCGCTGGCCTTCTGGAGTCCTGGGACCCCGTGTCGTACAAGGGCTGAAAGTAGGGAAGCGTGGTACGCTCGTGTCCCGCGCGTGCGGTCAGACCTCCCCTGGTCTCCTTGTGCACGGCTCAGGCGGCTCCTTTTAAAATGTATAGATAACCCTCCTCCGCGGGCCGCCGCCTCCTTTCTCACGCCCTCCTTCTTTCGCCTCGCCCTCCCGCCACGCTTCACCCTCCCCCTGGCGTACACATTCTGCAAAGCTGACACCGCGCGACCCCACCCCCACCCCTCCGGGGTGCAGTTCGCAGGCTCCTGCGCCCCCACGCTCTGGGCAGGTGCTTAGTGCATCCACGACAAGTACTAGAGTGCAGATCCCGGACTGCGCTTCTAAAGTCCCACGCCTCCTGGGCCTGTCAGAGGGTCGAGTGTACTCTACAAGCACCCCTACCCACCCTAGTACTCAGCACTCAAGCCCCAATAGCTGCCAGGTCTCTGCACACCTAGAGCGCGCGACCAGGTGACGAACCCGACGAGGCTTTGCAGTAGTCAAGAAGTAAGTGAGCGCGAACCCCCACATACACCTCCACCCCCGGCACACGCGCCACGAGCCCGCTCCCACGTCCCTCCCCCCAGCCCCCGGCGGAGGAGGCGGGAGCCGGAGTCTCAGCCAATCTGGGATCGTCCCTTTGGCCAATGACAGCTGGCGCGGTCCTATGCTGGGTCAGGAAGAAGCGTACGCCTGGCGCGTGGCTCCAGAGATGGGGAGTGTCTTGAACAAAGCTCCACGCCCACTCCGCCCCACCCTGCTCCTCCTCCCGGACCCGGGTGTCCACGTACTGCTGGTACACACCTGTCCCACTCTGACTCTTGAGAAGTGGTTCAGACCTGTGCTGGGAAATTTCATGTTCCCCAGGCATCTTGTCCCGGTTCAGTCCCTCATGCACACCCCATGTCTCCGTGGTTTCAAGGAGCCTCAGGACTCGGTGCTATGACCTGAGGGGATGCAATCAAGCCAACTCTGACCCCTCCTTTCTCACACGCTCTCTCATATGCATCTTACAACCAGCTCTCCAAGTCTGGGTCTCTTTTCCCGACTATGTCTCCTAAATCCAGCCAGACTAGTTCTCGTTCAGTTCCTGGGCTTTTTGCTCAACGACACTTCTCAGGATTCCAGCGGGCCTCTCAGTCCCATCCCTCCCCTAAGGCCGGTGGAGGGAGAGTCGAGGGGCAGGGAAATGCATTGATCTTGGAAAAGTCTTAGTCCTGCCCCCTCTGTCCCGGAACTGTGCCCTTGGGGATCATAGCAAGTCCAGTTTTCCCCAAAATGACTAGGTGCTCTTGAGCCAAGATCTACAGTGCTGAAGTGGTCTATTCGGCGGGTCTGGGTACCTGGATATGGATATATATGATTGAGGGAGGACAACCGGATCCAGGACTTTTCTCTGCTTCCGCCCTCCCAGGGAGCGTTTGCCACCGGTGTGGTGGCTGCCTGCTGACTCCTTTACTCTCCAGGATCCATCGGAGCTATATCTACCTAAACTTCTAAACTAGCTTTTTGACCATGCTGTGGAAGGTGAGCTGTGAGTCTCAGCTTCCTGGGTGCCTGCTCAGAGCCCCTGAATGAGTCAAGTCATTTCTCAGCCTTGTGGAGCAATCCAAGTAGAAACGGAAGCAAAAAGTGGGCTGGAGAGATTGTTCAGTGGGTAAGGAGCTTGCTGTGCAAGTGTAAGAATCTCAGTTAAAATCCTCAGAACCCTTATAAAGCCACGATGGGAAGCAGAGGACAGAAGAATCCCCGTGAATTCCCGGGCCAACTAGCCCCACGAATGCAAACTGAACAACAGACTCTAACCTGAAACAGACTGGAAGGGGAGGACCAACACCTGAGATATCCTCCAAATTCCACACGCGTCGTTGTGTCCACTCTCACACACAAAAGCATGCACACACATACAAAATAAATGTAAACAGATTGTATCCTGGCTCCTTGACAAGCCTTGATCTGCAGACCTTCTCTGTTTAGAGGTCACTGTTGTCCTGCTTGCCTCTCTGCTTTTCCCTGAGATTTTTTGTTGTTTGTTTCTGTTTTGTTTTTACTTTCCCTTCATGGTGTGTGTGTGGGGGGATAGGCCTCCTGTAGCCTAGACTAGTCCTGAGTTCCCTATGTAGCTAAGGATAGCCTTGAACTTCAGAACTGTTCATCCTCTTTCTAATATCTCCAGCATGCTGGGTTTACAGGCTTGTACCACCATACCCATTATATGTGATGCTGGGGATTGAACCCAGAGCTCTGTACATGGTGCATGCTAGACAGTCTAGCAACTGAGCCACATCCCCAGACCCCTTCCCCGGTTAAAAAAAATAAAATATATTTATTTATTATTGTATGTGTATTAGTGTTTGTCTGCATGTATGTGCAACATGTCCATGCCTGGTGCCCACAGAGGTCAGAAGAAAGTGTCAGATTCCTTCTTGGCAAGCTCAAAATGATGAGAGATGCCCTTCACTCTATGAAGGCTGCAGAGCAAGGGTGGTGATAGTCCCTGGGCCCTGCCCTGGTGGTGAAGGTCCACACGGGTTATTATTTCTTGAGACTCTGTGGGACTGTAGCCATCGCTCTGCTGGTTTGTTCAAACTTTATTCACTTTGGGACTGTGGAGGACAGGAGCTTGTCCTAGTCATCAACCTGGCCTTTGATTAGATTTTTTAGTTAAAATTTAATTTTTTGAGACTTTCATATATGAGAGATGTAATTACATCATTTCCATCCCTTTCTCTTCCCATTCCAAATCCTCCCTTGTCCACCCCACTCCCTCCCAAATCATGACCTCTTCTTATTTATTAGTTTTATACATGTATGCACACCCTACTAAATCCATAATGTTGTTCATATGTGTTTAGGACTGGCCACTTGGAATTGGATGACCTATCAGGGAGTTCACCCCTGGAGAAAACAGATTCTCCCACCTACAGAATCTTAACTGGCTGTAGTTTGTCTGCTAGGGGTAGAGCCCTGTGAAAGTTCCCCCCATTCACACTGGCTTCTGTCCATTGGTGATGTCATTTTTTCAGATCTTGTATAGTCAGCCATATGGTTGAGATTTCCTGGGTGTAGCTTCCCGGTCGTATATAGAAGACACAATCTAGAAGCATACTTCCTAATCCTCTGACTCTTACAATCTTTCTGCCCCTTCTTCCTCCAAGTTTCCTGAGTCTTCCATATAGAGATGGTTTTATGAATGTGACAGCTGGGGTGGGCAAGCCACAGTCAGTTTTTGTGGATTTCGGTAATGGTCTTTGTCTGCCATAAAAAGAAGCTTTTTTTTTGATGAGATCTAAGAGTTATATATTTAACCTGCAGACACAAGGGTAAATATTTAGTATGTGGCTAGCGATTTCACTGGTTTAAGAAAGAAAGTGCCTGTGGTAGGCTCTCTTCTTGTATATATGACCTCACCAGCCACGGGTAGTTGGCTAGGTTTATAGGACCAGGTATGAGTTCCCTCCTACTGATCAAGCCACAAATCCAATTAGGCAGTTGTTGTTACTACTAGGATGTGTCATGGGGCAGGAGAAATGGGTTAGTGGTTAAGAGCGCTGGGTGCTCTTCCAAAGGACCCCGATTCAATTCCCAGCACCCACATGGCAGCTCACAACTGTCTGTAACTCCAGGATCTTACACTCTCACACAGACATACATGCAGGTCAAACACCAATGCACATAAGATAAAAATAAAATAGCCAGGAGGTGGTGGCGCATGTCTTTAATCCCAGCACTCAGAAGGCAGAGGCAGGTGGATCTCTGTGAGTTCGAAGCCAGCCTGGTCTACAAGAGCTAGTTCCAGGACAGGCTCAAAAAGAAAGAAAGAAAAAAGCCACAGAGAAACCCTGTCTCGGAAAACAAAAAGAAAATATAATAAAATAAAATATTTTAAAAAGATGTGCCACTATTGCATATTTAAGGATCTCTTGCTGGGCTGGCTGTTGTTGTTCATAGTTTTATAGCTTCTTTATCTAGCTCACTCTCCACAGCTCGTTTCTGGCTCTCAGGAGCAGAGTTTGCAAGACTCCTTAAGACCCAGGACTTGACTTCTAGGAGTCTCTGTTGAAACTTAAAATCCTTTCTGAGGTCCTACCATGTTTCCTTCCTCCCAGGCTGCACCTGCCCTACTTTGTAACTCATCTTTCTCTGCCTCTCCCAGCACCCGAATAATAACATGGAGACTTCTTACTAGTTACGAAAGCTTGGCCTTAGCTCGGGCTCAGTCTCAACTAGCACTTAAAACTTAGCCCATTTCTATTGATCTACATTCTACCATGTTTTTTTACATCTCTCCTGGCATCTCTCTCATGCCTAGATTCATCTCCTACTTCCTCTCTCTTCCTCTCTCTCTCCCCATCTGTCCTCCCCCCCCCCCCCCACTCTGGAAGTAGTCCCTCTTATACCTCCTGCCTGTCTATTGGCCATTCAGCTCTTTATTAAGCCAATCACCGCAGTACATCATCACACAGTGTACAAAGAACACGACTTCCATCAAGCCAGTGTCTCATCCCAACCAGCACCTTTCCCACCTCTGCCACCCCACCTCCACCCTGGCCCTCTCACTTTCTGCAAGCTCACCCTGTCCTGCTCAGCCTAAAGGTGATGGTTCCCTAGGGATTGGCGTCTTCCTAGGAGTCCTCTTCTTTTCTTAACCTCACTTACCCACAACCTCTGACCTCTGACTTCTAGTCTTCGACATGGGGCTGTTCCCTTGCTCTGGAAGTAGTTCTCTCCTGGACCTGTGAGTCTCATGTGTCTCTCTTGTAGACCTTGGACCCTGGTTCTGTCTTTATTCATGTAGTCTCCATGTGGCTATTTTGAAACATCTAGATGGATAAAGCGTGAGCTGACCCGAGAAGGGAATATCAATTAAACATGAGAAGAGATAGAACAGCGGTAGGCGCCATGGTGTTGGTAGAGATGAGTGAGCAAAAGAAGGCAAAATCAAAAGACTACAGGATTATATGACTTCATTTACAAGAAATGTCCAGCATAGGACAATTCCAAGAGACAGGAATAGATACAGGGACAAGAATGAGAGGGAGGTAGTGGCTACAGAGTATGGATTTCCTTTTCATCACACCATTCTAAGGAGGGAAATGGCTCAGCAGATAAAGCGCTTGCCATGCAAGCACAGAGGCCTGAACCCACGTGAAGCCTAGCATGACAGTGCATTCCCGTAATCTCAGCCTTGCTCTGATGAGCTGGGAGATGGACAGGAGAATCACAGGAGGCTTGAGGCTTAGAATACACACTTGTTAACCATGAAGAAACCTTGACTCAGAAAGATAGAAGTCGAGGACTGACACTCGAGAATCTGATCTCCACATGTGCTATGGCACACACATGCACACAGGCTGACTATGCTGAAGTTTACGTGTTGTGCTTGAATGGTTCAGTGAAGGGTTTGGTGCATGACTATGCTCACAAAACAGCTGGAAGGCTCTGATATGGCCTGTGCCCTGCCTGTCCCTTGGTGCCTCTCTTTTGTAGGGGTCTTTTAATCCTGGCTTGTGGGACTCTCTTGGGTCTTCATCCTTGAGCTCTCAGCTTTTTCAGACAAGAACCTGATAGCCAATCTAACATGCTTTGTAGGCGACACAGTCAGTGTCACATGCCCTGAATTGCTAGTGAACAAATGCTGCTATGGATATTAACAAAAACACCCAGAGTGACTGTTTCCCAGCAAAAGCAATAAAAATGCTGTGTCTGTAACTTCAGGTCCTGTTTATACATTACAAAACTGTATTTTTATTGTGTGTGTGTGTGTATATACACACGTTTATGTGGGTGCAGGTGCACATGTGTGTGGGATGAATGCACACTGTGTGTAAAGGAACACATGGCAGCCAGAGGACAATCTCAAGTGTCATGACATCTCCTTTGATTTTTGTTTTGTTTTGTTTTGTTTTTGTTTTGAGACACTCACTGACTTGTATCAGGTGGCTGAGTGACCAGAAAGTCCCAGAGATCCTCTTGTCTTTGCCTTGCCTGGGATTGCAATCAGTTAGCAAGCTTGGCTTTTTAAAAGCAGATTCCGGAGTTCTAACTCAGGTCCTCAAGTACAGCAAGCACTTTACCAACTTAGCTGTCTTAGGTAGCCTATGTTTTGATCTTTTTAATCACTTTAATATTTTTAAATTAAAAACTGGTATTTATTTTATTTATGGTATGGGTGTTTTGCCTGTGTGTTTATATATGCACCACATTAGTACAGCACCTCCAGAGGCAAGGAGAAGGCCTCAGAGTCCCCAGAAATGGTGTGGTTGTGGGCTTCTATATGGAGGCTGGAAACTTAACATAGGTCCTGTGGAAGAGCAACAAGTGTTCTTAGCCACTGAGCCATCTCTCCAACCACTCTAGATTTGGGACAGTCCTACAGCAGGCAAAGGTCATAATACAAGCCACAATTTCTATCCATGTGACATGTGGACTGAGCCTCAGTTCCCCACAGTTTCTCAATCTGAATTCATGGCAGGCTTATCTTATACTTCTTTTCCCTCAGCCCACATCCCTCCTAGGTCCCCTCCACATGGATGTCTCCAGAGCATTGACAGGTCAGCCACATGGTCACTGTCCTCTTTCCTCCTTGTCTTCCATCTGTGGACTGGCCTCTTCTCTGGCTGATTTCCATCTTGCCCTTGAAGGCTGTCCTATGACTACTGTGGTCTCCTGAATGTGGAGGTCACCTCCCACTATCTAAGCTCCAACTCCAAGAAGCGACAGCCTGGGCAAATCCAGTGAGAGCAGGCCTGGCCCTTGGGATTCAGTCTCAACTTTCCGCATGCTGTACTGAGAGCCATCTGCCTGTATGGCCCCCATGCCACTTGGAAATGGTGCAAACACAGTCATCCCTCAACAACTGTCATTTCTTCATCAGTAGACTCTGTGACACTCAGATAGCAATGGAGCCTACATTCTAGACTATCCATGGGTCTCATGGAATAAAAGGGGAAACTCCCTAAGGCTTGCTGGTAGCGAGAAGCAAAGGATTATCTAGTTCAGCATAGACTGCCTACCATTATGACTCCCCGAGACGCTCACTGAGGCCTTGGACAGACAGCTTGGTTCTAGGCAGTGCCCTGGAAATGGACAGTGCATTGGGAAGAAGCCACTCAGCCTGCTGGTAGAGGACAGTGGGTCTCTTTCAACTCATCAGACATCAAACCATGAGGGAAGCTTCCATACACACAACGGTAGATATTCTCCAGGGATGTTGTTATCCATAGCAAGAAAACCTGGAAAGGAAGTGTCCCAAGAACAGTGATAGATGCAATAAAAGCAGAAAGGAAGATTCGGGTGACATGTGGCTCTCTCTAAAGTCAAAGAGTTATCAGGAGGAAGGGTTCAGTGGAGGGTTCAGTCAGTAAAGTGCTTGCCATGCAGTCATGATCCCCAGAGCCTTCACAGAAAGCTGAGTGTGTGGTGTGCTTGTAGTTCCAGCATCAGGGAAGCAGAGACAGGTGGATCCTTGGAGCTTTTTGGCTCTAGGTTCCAGGAGACCAAGCTCATAAAACCTTAAGTGGACAACTCCTGAGAAATGACACCTGAGGTTGACTTCTGGCCTCTATGTGCACATGTACACACACACACACACACACACACACACACACACATACACACACTCATTCATTCATTCATACACACAAACACACATACTCATACATACACATAAATAAACACATGTGTGCCTACACCATACACATGCAAACATGCATACACATATACACACATCTACATACATGTATATATACATATATGTTTATACATGCACAAAATTTCATATGCATACACATAAGCACACAAACATGCATTTACACACACATACCCAGCCTGCAGGGCATCCACAAGACTGAAAGAAGGTGATGTGGTAAGAGTCAGGCCCACGAAACCCTATAGAGATGCGACTTCACCGTAAGGGGATTCTTTACAAAACAGGAAAGACAGAATGAAAATGAACAATAAATGCATTTGACTCTAGAGTATCAAGAAAGAAAATTTTTGCTGGGCAGTGGTGGCACACGCCTTTAATCCCAGCACTCGGGAGGCAGGCAGGCGAATCTCTGGGAGTTCGAGGCCAGCCTGGTCTACAAGAGCTAGTTCCAGGACAGGCACCAAAACTGCAGAGAAACCTTAGAAGAAGGGGAAGGGGAAGGGGAAGGGGAAGGGGACGAAGGGGACGAAGGGGACGAAGGGGACGAAGGGGACGAAGGGGACGAAGGGGAAGAAGGGGAAGAAGGGGACGAAGGGGACGAAGGGGACGAAGGGGAAGGGGACGAAGGGGAAGAAGGGGAAGAAGGGGACGAAGGGGACGAAGGGGACGAAGGGGACGAAGGGGACGAAGGGGACGAAGGGGACGAAGGGGACGAAGGGGAAGAAGGGGAAGAAGGGGAAGAAGGGGAAGAAGGGGAAGGGGAAGAAGGGGAAGGGGAAGAAGGGGAAGGGGAACGGGAAGGGGAAGGAAGAAGGGGAACGGGAAGAAGGGGAAGGGGAGGAAGGGAAAGGGGAAGAAGGGGAAGGGGAAGAAGGGGAAGGGGAAGAAAGGAAGGGGAAGAAAGAAGGAAATAAATAAATAAATAAATAAATTTAAAAATTGGATAATTGGATAATTAGTGATTAGGGAAAGTCAGCTGGGGTATATATTGGTGGTAAAATCATGTGCTCAGTGGGCTCAATGACCTGGGTTCAATCCTCAGAGCCCCAATATCAACAAACATTTTTAAAAAACACCAGAAATAGGAATGCTAACAAGAATAAAGGCAAAAAAAATATTTTAAGTTGAGGAAGTTTCCATTAATAACTAAGATAAAGTGTCAGGAATAAAATAGAACCTCTCTTTACTAAAACAGAAATGGTCAGTTCAGAAAGCCACAAAGGACAGTGTCCCAGGAGATGGGCAGCCAGTGAAGGGCTGCTGATGCCCTGTTCCTATGGAGACACCCTCCCTGCTGTGGTTCAGAAGTCACCAGAGTCACTGAAGCATGTCAAGGTTCTGTAGGAAGGAGTCAGAGGCTGAGCAAGGGTCATGCTGAGGACTCAGTTTCTAGATCAGCTCTCGTTTGGGCTGTCCATCAGCCATGGCAGGGGACCCCACAACTCAGAAAACATCAGGTACTGTGTGGGGGCTGCAGGAGTAGGGGACGTTATCCTAAGTGAGCACCACTCAAATCCTACCAAACCCCCAAAACATCAAAGTGTAACTCCACTCTGCAACTCAACCATGCCCAGGACAGAGCTGGAAACCAGGAGCCCAAAAAATACCTGGGGTCAAAAGGCTTAAAACTTGGCCTGACGATGATGGGAAAGGTGCTCACCACGCAAGCCTGATGACCTGAGTGCGGGACCTGGGAGCCATAGTGGAAGAAGAGAGTCCAATTTCTGTTAAGTTGTCTTCTGACCTCCACAGGCATGCTGTGGAATGTATGTAAGAGCACCTGCATGCACACACACACACACACACACACACACACACACACACACAGAAAGAGAGAGAGAGAGAGATGGGTGCAGAAATGAAATCGAAATCGAAAAGAAAATGATAGGGGCTAGAGAGATAACTTAGTGGTTAAGAACAGCTACTGCTCTTGCAGAGGACCAGAGGTCAGTTTCCTGCACCCACGTTGAGTGGCTCGCAGCTCCCTATAACTCCAGCTCCAGGGGTCCAATGTCCTCTTCTGTCCTCTGTGGGAGCCCACGTGTCCATGCGAATACACACACAAACACACATACACACATACTCACATATCTTATACATCTTTAAAAAATATTTTTTAGATTTAAGTTATGCTGGGCAGTGGTGGTGCACGCCTTTAATCCCAGCACTTGGAAGGCAGAGGCAGGCGGATCTCTGTGAGTTCGAGGCCAGCCTGGTCTGCAGAGCTAGTTCCAGGACAGTCTCCAAAGCTACAGTGAAACCTTGTCTTGGAAAACCAAAACCAAGCCAAAACAAAACAAAACAAAAGGATTTAAATTCCAATGTCTAGTGCCCAACTGTCTTAATAACTTTTCTTATTGATGTGACAAAATACCAGGCAAAAGGAACTATGTGGGGTGAAGAGATGCTTCTTCACATCTCCCCAGGAATAGTGTCACGAAACAGTTCACAGGCAAGGTCAGCAGAATATGACTGTACCTGAGTTTCATATGTTGAACGTCAAGTAGAAGCGCAGGAGGTATTTACAAGAGCAGAAGACATGCCCGGAAGTTCTGGAGACAAGAACATCAGCATTTGGTATGGAAAAATGCATCAGTGGCAAACTGGATGCTGTGGAAGGAAAGGTTAGTGAATCTGAAGGCACAGAAGTGGGTGGCATCCGAAGGTCAGCTCAGAAAGGCAAGGCGAGGAGACACACGTGTCTAACGTACACCAGAGCTCCTGAATGAGAACGAGAAATGAGACAGAAAAGACACCTGGAGAAAAAAAATAGCTGAAAAATTTCCAAATTTGATAAAAATCGTAAGCCCACAGATCCAGAAAGCTCAGCAAAACCTAAGAACAAAGAAAATGCATCACGACCATATTATGTGAAACCAGGAAAGGAAAAAACATTCTTAGTCAGAGGAAAATGATACATATGCATACATGCAGAAAAAAATAGTCTGTATGCAGAGACACCAAGAGGAGATGACACAACACTGGCACATCTGCTCACGGCCCTATTTCTCAAGCAGCAAGTGTTGGAGGAAGCCCACATCCACTGGGGCGGGGTAGGGGTGTAAATGGATAAGCAGAATGTAGTTTGATCCATTCTTAAAAATGAAGGAGAGGATGGGATGGAGAGATGGCTCAGCAGTTGCTATTCCTGCAGAGACAGGCATTAGGTTCCCAGCCTCCACAAGATGAATCGTGTTTATTATTCCGGTTACAGGAGATCCGATGCCCCCTTCTGGCCTCTGTGGCAATTCATGGACATGGTGCCCAGACATACATGGAAACAAAACACCCACACACATAAAAAAAATATCCCCCTTTTTAAATGGAGGGGGCAGTGAGATGACTCAGTGGGTGAATTGTGCCTCCCACCAAGTCTGACAATCTGAATTAGATACCAGGGACCCACACGGTGGAAGAAAAGAACCAGTTCCTACAAGTTGTCCTGTGGCAGACAGCCCTCTCACTCCACCGCACCCCACCCCACCCACCAATCAATCAACAAGTCCATGTCATTTTTAAAAATGAAGGAGGTCTGGAGATGTGGCTCAGTTTGACGGCATGTTTACCTAGCAAGCACAAAGCCCTGGGTTCAATCCTCATCACCTCATAAACCAGGCTCAGTGCTCACTCGGAGGTCCCAGCACCCAAAAGATGGAGAAGTCCAAGGTCATCCTCGGCTACATAATGAATTCAAGCCCAGCCTGTGATATGTTAATCCTTGTTGAAAGGAAGAAAGAAAGGACCTAAAGGAAGGACATTCTAGCCAGAGGTGGTGATACATACATACCTCCAACCCAGCACATAGAAGGCCAGGTAAGAGGGTCACAAGTTTGAGAGCAGCCTAGTCTACATAGGAAGAAAGAGGAAGAAAGAGGAGAAAGGAAAAATGTGGGAAATTCATAGACTTTGAGGATATGATACTAAATGCAATAAACTAGTCACAAAAGGACAAATGTTGAGACTAGAGAGATGGCTAAGTGGTTAAGAGTACTTATTACTTTTCAAGAGGACCCAAGTTTGACTCCCAGCACCCTTTCAAATAGCCCATAACTGCCTGCCTAGCTCCATGGGAACTGGAATCCTCTTCTGGCCTCTGTAGGCACCAGCAGCATGCACGCGCGCATGCGCACGCACACACACACACACACACACACACACACACACACGCAGAGGGAAGTCTGGGTTGTGTCACCTTTTATTAGTATCAAAATTCATGCACAATAATTACAAGACAGAAAGAGGAACCCGTGCATGTCACCAGCTGCTCTGCTGCTCCTGCTGGGGATAGCTCTCCACCTCTGCTGCTGAAACTTGGTTCCCAAAAGGGGAAACTCCAGGCTGTGACTTGCTGCCAGCTCATTCACTGTCTAAGAGAATGTGTGACCCATGACTCCCCCACCCCCTTGTTTTTTATTGGGTCACCTATTCCCAGAGAAGACCATGCCTTTGCATATTGGGCCAAGCAGCCTCAATACAATTGGCTATCAGACCCAGTTCCCACAAAACACACACACACACACACACTTCAATAGATTTTTAAGATTTACTTTTATTTTTTCCATAAAATAAATTTTAGGAAATAAAAGGGGACTCAGTCTCTATGAGGTCCCTAGCTAGAGTCATCACATTCTTGGACACATAGGGTAGGATGATGAATATCGGATACTTGCCTTATTGCTGTGTCCAAATGGCCGACAAAAAACAACTTAAGGAAGGAGGTGTTTATCTGGCTCGTGGGTATCAAAGGTACATCACTATGAAGAAGACACGCCAAGCAGGAGCATGCGGCTGTTGGCCACACTGCACCTAAGTCAGGAAGCAGAAAGAGGACTGCTGATGCTCAGCTCACTTCCTACTTTTTATTCTGTGTGGAGCTCCAGACACAGGGTGATGTCATCCCATTCAGAGTGGTTCTTCCTTCCTCAGCTAAATATCTCTATAAACAACCTCGTGGAACCACAGACACGTGGAGGAGTGTCTCCAGGTGACTTGACACCCTGTCAAGTTGCCAGGCGTGACCATCACAGTGAGTGGGGCGGGGTGGGGGCCGGGAGGAAGATTTGTGGTCCAGGTTTAATGGAACAAACCTCTGGAAGGTGAAGACACTCTGGAGTTGGATGGTTCTGATAACTACACAGCAGTGTGGACTTGTTTTTTGTTTTTGTTCCCGAACTCTGCATCCTAAAATGGATAAGATGATGCTATGGTTTAAATGTGAAAGGTAATGAACACTAAGTCCCCAAAGAGTGCTTTTCGGCGATGTTGTGTACCCTTTGAGAGGTGGAGTCTAGGAGGGCAAGCCTTGAGTTGCAGAGACTATCTGTGTTCACATCCTGTCCTGTCTCTACTTCCTGGCTACCAAGGAGATGGAAGCCGCCACCACATACCCTCCTCACTGCTGTTCCTTTCTTGCTAATGGATTGTATCCCCAATCCTGAACTGCAACCCCCCCAAAACACAATCCTCCTTTAAGTTGCTTCTGTTAGGTAGTCTGTAACAGCCACAAAAAGTAACCAATATGGGATATTGGTATCAGGAGTGGGGCTGTTTCTGTGATAAACCCAATCATGGACTGCACAGACCTTTTGGATTGGTTGTGAGAGGAATGTGAATGAGTTTGGTGTTCCGAGATACCAAAGCCCTATAATGCTGTAAGGAGAATTTACTGGGCAACTCTAGTGGGAGTCCTGAAGACATGAATGTCCATAGTAATCTAGACATGGAAGAAGCGTGCATGTGGTTTCAGAGAACAAGGACTTAGTCAGGAATTGAGCTAATGACCATCAGTGTTACATTTTGACAAAGATATATTTTGTCTGTGTACTGAATACTTGATTGTGGCTGAATTAAAAATAATAGACTAAGCTGTCTGGCAGAAGAAATTTTAAGATAGCATAGTGGTTATTGCTTGCTGTGTTGACTAAGATTTACAATGAGAGAAAGCAGAAAGTAGGGAGGAAAGAGATGAAAATGTGTAGCTTCCAAAGAAAGAAGCATGGATGAATGTAAGGCTGCAGACAGGCAGCTATGGACAAAGTAGCACTGATTACTAAAGAAACCAGTGCAATGAAAGAGAAGCCAAGCACTCTGCACTTGGACAATAGGAAAGGTATATTGAAGACCGGAACATACCCATCAATAGCTGTAACATATACAATGTAAACTCACTAGAAAGAGAATGTTTAGATAGAAAAGTGGTCACAGTGTTCCCTACTTAACTTTCTAGGAAGTGTTTTCTCATACTGCGCTGAGATCACGCTGACACACAGAGGTAAAAAAATATCAAGCTACACGTAGAACTGGCAGCAGAAGCTGGCAGTTATGATCTCATGGTGCTGATTTTGCAGACATGCAAAATGGAAAAAATATGGAGTTCCTGGAGGTTTGCCCCAAGGTTCAAGAAAGCCACCAAGTAGTGTGGTAGGGTTGTATTCTCCGCAAGGAGGACCTCAGAGGCCATTATGAGAAGCTGTAAAGATAAAGCCTAGATTGCATTAGAGACTTCAGGATGCTAGAGATTCCAGAACCCTGGGGCATTTACTAAGGAAAGCTGCAGGTACCGAATGGAGTCAGGCAAAGTGAGAGGAGCTGGAAAAACAGGGCCACCCAAGGCTTTTGGACCCCACATAGCTCCATTATTAGTCCTAGACACCGGACATGGAGCTACTTGAGTTGGTGGTTTTCACTCTGGACTTCTGTCTTGCTCTGCTTCCATCTTCCCTTGTTGTCTCCCTACCCCTCCCTTTGGAATTCAAATGTTTACTCTGTGCCATTGCATATTGGAAACATGTGTCAAAAATACTAATCCTTTCTTCCTTCCTTCCTTCCTTCCTTCCTTCCTTCCTTCCTTCCTTCCTTCCTTCCTTCCCTTTCTTTCTTTATTGGTTTTTTGAGACAAGGTTTCTCTGTTGCTTTGGTGCCTGTCCTGGAACTAGCTCTTGAAGACCAGGCTGGTCTCGAACTCACAGAGATCCACCTGCCTCTGCCTCCCAAGTGCTGGGATTAAAGGCATGCATCACCACCACCAGGCCTGATCCTTACTTTATAATAAGAGCACCCTTGTTTCATAATAAGAGTACTGGAGACAGAGCAGTAAAGTCAGGGCAGTTTATTTTGAAACATGACGAGGCTGGGTGTCAGCATGGGATGCCGAGCACAATGACTGTGGCAGAGAATCATCTTTGTAAACCCCAACACATGACCCTTCATCCCTTCTTGGATGATCAGAAAGTACAATCTTATGTGTCATCTTGGACTTATCTTTCCTTCTGACACTTAATTTGTCTTTTTCTCAACAAAAGCCATGCACAGGTTCAGTGTTTTACATCGTGTTTGCTTTAAAGTTTATCGGATGTGTGACCTTGCAAGCATGGCTAGTTGTTAGTAGTTCTCTACCCTAAACCTTTAGTTCTGGGGGCAGAGGTAGCTAGAATAGCAGGCAACCATAAGAGTCCAGTGTTTTCTGTTCATTTGAAACTGAAGCTAAGGTATTATTTCTAATGGTGTATAGCTTTTTTAAATCTTATTTTACACGACTTCACACTTAAAGAGATTGGCTGGAGTGTCAGAGGAGATGCTAGAGTTTGAGCAGTAAAACTAGAGAGACTTTAAAAACTTGATTCATTTTCCATTGTGAGCTGGCCGTGAATGAGCCTTAGAGGCCTGTGGGGGAGTAACACTGTTTAACGGTGAAATGTCCCTCGTGGACTCATGGGTGGGAACACTTGGCCCCCAGTGGGTGCTGCTGTTTACGGAAGTTGTAGAACCTTTGAGATACAGGGACTAGTTGGAGGAAGTGGGTTTCTGGGGGGCAGATTTTCAGATTTAGGACTCGCTCCTTCTTTCTCTCTGCTGTGACAAGCCCCATCACACGGCACTGAAAGAGCTGACGGCTGTCCCTGCCATTGCTCCTTCCACACCGTGACAGACAGACTGTGACCCTGGAACTGCAGCGAGCTAGGAAACCCTTCCCCGCTGAAGCTGCTTCCGTGGGGTCCTTCGACACAGTAGCGAGAAAACCAGTGATTAGAGATGGAAAATTTCATCGGTGTGTTTTATTTTTAACTGTGTCCTTTGTAGGCTCAAGTATTTGAACACATGGTCTCCAGTTGGTGGCGCTGTCTGGGGGAGGTGTAGGAGGTGCATCTTTTCTAGGGGAAGTAGATCATTAAAGGTAGGCTTTGAGGGTTTACCCCGCTTCCAGTCCAAGCTCTGTTTCCTCTCTCTCTCTCTCTCTCTCTCTCTCTCTCTCTCTCTCTCTCTCTCCCTCTCCCTCTCCCTCTCTCTCTCTCTGTGTTTGAGATGTGATCTCTTAGCTTTCTTCCTCCTGCTGCCATGACTTTCCCACCATTATGGACATCTAACCCTGTAAACTAAGAACAAACCCTTCCTTAAGCCGCTATTAATTATGGCATTTTATCACAGCATCCAACGTTTTGTTCATCTGAATGTTTTTAAGGCATAAGAAACTAGGCAGGGTCTGGGAAGACGGTGGCTCTGCAGTTCAGAGCTCTGGCTGCTCTCGTAGAGGACTCAGGCTCAATCCCCAGAACCCACAAGACAGCTCGCATGCGTGTGTAACTCCAGTTCCAAGGGGTCTGATGCCCTCTTCAGGCCTCTAAGGGCACTTTACACATGTAGTAAACATGCAAACATATGGGCAAAATACTCATACACATAAAATAAAATAAGTACTTTTTTTAATAAACAAAGAACTGGATAAAAATAGCTACAGAGTTAGGTTAATAGCACATCTCAGAGCTAAATTATGTCATACTAACAATGAGGCCAGGAGGAAGTCACGGGACACACTATTCTTACGTTCTTTTTTTTCTTTCCCATTTTCATGTGTGTATGTGTGTGTGCTTGTATGTTTTTGCATATATGGATGCATGTGTGCATGAGTACACATGCACATGTGTGCACAAGCATGTGGAGGCCCAAGATTAAACAGGAATTAACCTCAACCTTACTCTCACCTCATCCACTGAGACAGGGTCTCTCAATCAAACCCAGACCTTGCTGATATGGCAAATCTAGCTAACTGCTTTGCTCTGGAGATTCTGTATCTGCTCTGTGGCTGGAATTATAGGCAGGCAGTCCACATAGAAGTGTGAACGAGAATGGACCCATAGGCTCATATATTTGAATATTTGGTTCACAGCTGGTGGAATTGTTTGGGAAAGGTTAAGAGATGTGCCCTTGCTAGAAGAGGTGTGTCACTGGGAGCAGGCTTTAAGGTTTCAAAAGCCCATGCTCTTCCCAGTTAGTTCTCTCCCTACATCTCTTTTCTCTATTTCTCTCTATTTCTCTCTATTTCTCTCTCTCTCTCTCTCTCTCTCTCTCTCTCTCTCTCTCTCTCTCTCTGACTCATGCTTTTGTGCAGACGTATCCTCTCAACTACTACTCCAGTGTATTGGCCTGCTGCTATGCTCCTTGCCGTGACGGTCATAAACTCTAACCCTCTGGAACTGTGAGTCCCTGAATTAAATGCTTTCTTTTATAAATTGTCCTGGTCATTGTTTTTTCTCCCCCATGGCAATAGAAAAGTAACTATGTTAGAAATTGGTACGAGGGAGTGACATATTGCTGTGACAGGTCTGACCATGCTAGGGTCTTTATTTTTATTTTTCGAGGAATATGGAAGACTTTGCGACTTTGGACTAGGAAAGTGACTCAACACTGTAAACTGAGATTAATGGGTCATTCAGAGGGGAACAAGTGTTGGGGAAGGCGTTTTGTCGTACCCAGCTGCCCAGACTCGAAATAAGTACACAGAAACTGTATTAATTAAACCACTGTTTGGCCTAGAAGTCAGACACTAGAGTTCTTACCTGTACCAATACTCAGACCAAAGGGGCGAGCCTGTTCTCAGACTGCCTCCTCAGACTGCATCCTCAGACTACATCCTCAGACTTAATTGCTTCAGACTGCTGCCTCAGACTGCATCTGAGCCCCTGTGTTCTCCTGTCTTATAATCCTCTCTCCGCCCAGCCACATTTCTTCCCATCTCCACCTCCCTGGTGCTGGGATTGAAGGTGTGAGCCATCACCCCTGACTCTGTTTCTCTTTGAGACTGGATCAATCTAGTGTAGCCCAAGGTGGCCTTCAACTCACAGAGCTCTGTCTGCCTCTGTCTCGTGAGTCTTAGGATTAAAGGTGTGAGCCACCACCACCAGGCCTCTAGTGGCTTAGCTTTGCACGTTGATCTTCAGGCAAGCTTTATTTGTTAAACACAAACAAAATATCACCACAGGATCAATACCCAAGGTTGACCTATGACCAACACAGACAGACTATAGATAGCATTCTTACACCTACACACATACTATAAAAATAAAAATTTCTAGTCAGATGCCACAATTTCCTTAAGGAACATAAGAAGAAAAAAGCAAATTAAATTCAATAATTCAATAGAAGTGAACAAACTAGAGATATGGGGCCATTGACAAGCCAAAAATTACACAGAGAGAAATGAGAAACCAAACACAGTCTTTGAGAAGGTAAATAAAATTGACAAAAGTCAGATTGATTAAGGGGAAAAAAAAGAAAAGAAAAGAGAATTCACTAACTACCAAGAGCAGGAGTGAACGAGAGAACTCGGGTCTTGCAGACAGCAGTAGACACACATCTAGGCAACAGAGGGCAACGTTGTGCCCTAAGAGCGTCAGCTTAGCTGGTGTAGGTTTATTTCTTGAAAGACACACACTAGCAAGTTTTACTTAGGAAGAAATAGTTAAGCATAATAGCCCCACATCTACTCAGGAGATTGAATTTGTGGCTGTGCTGATTAGTTTTTTTAAAAATGTTATTTATTTTTATTTTTATTTTTTATTGTCAGCCTGACACAAGCTAGAGTCTCCTGGGAAGAGGAAACCTCAGCTGAGAAAATGCCTCCATCAGACTGGCCTGTTGGCAAGTATGTAGGACACTTTTCTTCCTTTCTTCTTTCTTTATTTTTTCTTCCTTCCTTTCTTCTCTCCCTCCCTCCTTCCTTCCTTCTTTTTTTTTTTCTTGTTTGTCTTCTTTTGTTTTTTGAGATAGGGTTTCACTATATAGCTCTAGCTGTCCTGGAACTCACTATGCAGACCAGGCTAGCCTTGAACTCACAGAGATCTACCTGCCTCTGCTTCCCCAGTGCTGGGAATAAAGGTGTACACCACCACTTGCTGTCGGGCATGTCTTAATTAGTGATTTATGTGAGAGGGCCCAGCCCACGGTGTGAGGTGCCACCACCCCAAACAGGTGGTTCTCTATTGTATAAGAAAGCATGCTGAACCACAGGCAGCAGCCTTCCTCCATGGCCTCTGCCCCAGTTCCTGCTTCCAGGTTCCTACCTTGAGTTCTCCTCTGACATCTCTCCGTGATGAATTGTAAACTCTAAGATGAAATAAACCCTTTCCTCCCCAAGTTGCTTTTGGTCATGGTTTTTATCACAGCAGCATAAAGCAAGGGTAAAACTTTCCAACAAAGAAAACTCCGAGTCTGTGTGGCCCATGTCAGTGAATTCTACTAAATAGTTAAGGATGAAATGAAACCAACCTATACAAACTTATCCAGAAAACCTTGAAAAGGACGCAACCTTCCCAGCTCTCTTTATGAACCAGCGTTGTTCAGATGTCAAAACCAGATGGACCACAGTCTTTTGTGCCTCATGGATGTGGATGCAAGAATTCTAAAAGAAAATTCAGCCAATCCAAACCAACCTATACAGCAATGTTTGTCCTTGGAATGCAAAGTTGATTTAACATCTAAAAAAATGGACTTGACTGGGGCTGACAGACAGCTCAGCAGCTAAGAGCACTGGCTGCTCTTATAGAGGACCAGGGTTTGCTTCTCAGCATCCACATGGCGGCTCACCACCATCTGTAATTCCAGCCCCAGGAGATCCATTCCCTCTTTTGGCCACCAAGGGCATTGAACATACATGGTGCAAACACATATAGAGAGGCAAAACATTTATCAACATAAAATAAAATAAATAAGTTAAAGGAAAAAAAAAAGGAACTTGACCTCTAGAAACTTTCAGGTTCGTTGTACTGTGAATGGCATCTTGTCCAGGTTCCATCTTTCTAGGTGCCTCCATCACCTTCTGGAACTTGTGTCTCTGGTTGTTTATTTCTTTCAAAGGGTTGGTACAGCGGCTCTTTCCGAAGCAGGTATCTGTAGCCTGCCTTAGAGAAGTGTGCCTGAGCTTATTTTTATCCCAGCTGTATGTAAATACTGGTTACAGTCCATAAAATCCCATGCCTGGGCTAGGGAAGTGGTCAGTCAGCAAAATACTCACATAAACATGAGGACCTGAGTTTGATGCCCAGCACCAATGCAAAAGCCAGATATATAATCCCAGTGCTGGGAGGCCCAAACAGGAGGATCCCTGAGGCTGGCTGACCAGCCAGCCTAGCCTGATCAGTGAACTCCAGGTCCAGTGAGAGACCCAATTTAAAAAAAAAAAAAAAAAGAGGAAAGCCATTAAGGAGAAATCCACGGACCTCTAGCCTCCACATGCACAGAGGCGCTCTCTCTCTCTCTCTCTCTCTCTCTCTCTCTCTCTCTCACACACACACACACACACACACACACACACACACACTCACACAGTGTCCAAAGATATTTCTCTTTAGAGCTATAGAACTTACTTTTCTCACATTTAGCAGTGTGTGTGTGTGTGTGTACGTGTGTGTGTGTGTATACATGTGGAGACTGAATGTTGATGTTAGGTATCATCCTCAATCGCTCTTCCACTTTGTTATTTGAGGCAGGGTCTCTCTATGGAACCGGCGCTTACAGATAGAACTAGTCTTGCTTCCTTCCTTCCTCGGGTGAAATTGCTGGCGGCTACTGTGCCCATCCCGCAGCTCTGTGAGGTCTGGATGTCTCGGGCTTGCCAGGCAAGTGCTTTAACAGCTGAGCCAGCTCCATTTTCAAAAATTGCATTTTGAGCCAGGCACGGTGGCACATGCCTTTAATCTCAGCACTCTGAGAGGCAGAGGCAGGTGGACTTCTCTGAGTTCAAGGACAACCTGGTCTACAGAGTGAGTTTCTACATAGAGAAACCCTATCTCAAAAAAAAAAAAAGCCAAAAAAAATTATTTGTGTGTGTGCTGTGTGTGTGCACAAGCGCATGCATGCACAAACATATGTGTGCAGAGAGGACAGAGCACAGCTTTCAGGGCTCAATTTTCCTTTTCCACTTGGAGGTTTCAGGCGTTAACTCAGGCCATCAGGACTGGTAAGCCCTCTTACATGCTGACCCATCTCATAGGTCCTCTAAAATTACCATTTTCTGATAAAAAGGAAGCGTTCTTTAGAGTGAGGGCCATTCCACCACCAGGCATAAAGCACCCGAGATGACCATCTCATGTCAGAAAGCAAGTCAGCACTTGGAGGCGCTGGGCACTTGTCAACATGACACAGGAGCCAGCTTCAAGGGATAGCACCGCTTGCCACACTAGGGACACCTGAAATGTTAGAATCAGGGTAAATGGCTGTGACTATTTCAACAGTTGGCAGTGGGTCCATTTTAAAGGTCATTTATTATTCACTTTGCTGTGGGGAAGAAAAAAAACTGGGGTTTTTTGTTTTGTTTTGTTTTTGTTTGTTTTGCAGCAGAATGTCAACTGATAAACGTACAGGAAAGGCTGGGGTTAGAAGGCCATCTCTTAGCAACACCATAATAATGAAGTCGGCCCAAGTGGGTAACAAGGAGGTTTTAATGGGACAGTTAGGTGGCTTCAGCTTCCCTCTCACCGTGGGTGGGTTTACAAGGGAAAAGAGGGCACTATCCTGGAGAAAACTCCTGGGTACAACTTTTAGCCAGTGCTCAGTCAGTTCTGCCTGTGCTTCTTTTCTGACAGTGATGACAAGAGCAGGCCACACGTGCCGGTCCACTTCCAACACTTGAAAACAGGACGTGATCTCACCCAGGTGAAGCAAGAGTCTCCCTGCGGCATCAGCAGCAGGAAGCCAGTGAGGCCTGAAGCAACCAGGGACCTGAGCCGTTTCATTGAGCTGAGGGCTCCTGAGGTGGGAGATACCTGGGGGGGAAGGGAGGAGGAAGGAGTGGAAGAGGGGATGGAAGGGGAGGAGGAGAGGAGAGAGGGAGGGAGAACAGGGAGGAGGAGGAGGAGGGGGAGAAAAGGAGAGAAAAACAAACAAGGGAGGAGGAGAATGGGAAAAGGAGAGAGCAAAAGAAAGAGAGAGAAAGAAACAAAGAGAGAGAGAGAGAGAGAGAGAGAGAGAGAAGAGGGATGGAGACAAACAGATGAGGGAGAAAGGAGAGAGACAGAGATGGGGGAAGGAGGAGAAAAGAGCAGGGACAGAGGAGGGGAGAGAGTGAGAGAGGTAAGGGAAAGACAAAGACAGAGACAGCGTGTTCTGCAGGTCCCAGGGGAGGGCTTTGAGACACTGGCAGAATACTGGTCCCCACATGGATATGTGGTCTGGATACGGGTCACCATAAAACTGTTAACAGTTAAAATGGAGGGAGAGGCCTCAGAAGTCTCTCAAACCTTGACGTCAGATGAACCTTGACCTTCAGCAGCTCCACTAACTCAATGATCCGCAATAAGACTCTTTCATAGGAGGAATGGGTTGGGGTCCTGTGGCTTGGGTATGGCTTGAATCACCCCCAAGCTTCCTGTGTTAGAGGTTTGGTCTTCAGTGTGGCTCTGTCAGAGGTCCTGGGTCCTTTAAGAGTCAGTAGTAGTAGTAGCCTGGCAGCGGTGGCACATGCCTTTAATTCCAGCATTCAGGAGGCAGAGGCAGGTGAATCTCTGAGTTTGAGGCCAGCCTGGTTTACAAGAGCTAGTTCCAGGACAAGATCCAAAAGCTACAGAGATACCCTGCCTCGAAAAACTAAGGAAAAAAAAAAAGAGTCAGCAATAGTAAGTGAGAGACCAGGTTTCTGGAGGCAACATTCTAGGGAGAGATTAAATAGATGAAATAGTATGCAAGGGCCCCAGTTGGTTACCAAAGAGGACTGGTGCAAAAACAAACAAACAAAAAAAGCAAAAGCAAAAACAAAAACAACAAAAAAACTAAGATAAGCCAGATCAGGTAAAGTGCTTGTCCCACAAGCATGCAGACCTGAGTTCTGTATCTGATGGCCACATAGGAAACCAGGCACGGTGTTCTGTGCTTGTAATCCCAGAGCTGGGGAGACAGGTGGAGCCCTGGGGCTCGCTGGCCAGACAATCTGGTCTTATCTTCAACTTCTGGGTTGCAGTAAGGCACCCTGACTCAAAACACAAGGTGACTGGCTCCTGAGGAATGGCAGCAGAGACTGACCTCTGACCTCCACAGGCAATCGCACAAACAGGCACCTAACACACACCAACGTGTGCGTACTTGCTTACACACAACAAAGCAACTCTGACCCCTCCCCACTCTCTTACACCTACAGCCATGGTGACACCATCATCACGAGTTCATCACCAAAGCCAAGCTGAGACAGCTATCATGCTTTGAACCTATACAAATCTCTTTTCTTCACACTTTCCCCAGCTTCAGAAGTTTTGATATAGTGAGAAAAAAAATGGGTCAAGACAGGGTTTGACACTTGTCCTAGACAGAAGTGAACACAGGTGACTGCTACCCAGGGACTCATCTGCATTTGACACACCCTGTAATGGAATGTGCCCCATCCCCAGATTCCTTAGCTTGGACTTGCTCCCAATGTGTTCTGGCTTGAAGGTGATCTGAGTGTGTCCCCACAAGTCTGTGTTCTGGAAGTTGAGTCCCCAGAATGGCAGGGCTGAGGCCTTGCAGAGGTGGCTCTGTTCCTGGAGGCACCCACCTCAGAAGCATTAATGCCAGTCTCAATCTCGGCTTGCGTATGTGGTTGTGAAGGGAGGCAGCTTGTCCTGAGTCGTCCGGCATCCTATCTCACTGTGGGTGCTCTCCTGCATACCTGATGAGACACCGCCAGGACACACTGGTCATCCAGGGGTTGACTGAGCAAATAGGAGGCAGCCACTGAAATTCCAGTGGAAAACTGGAGACCCCTCGGCATTCCATGACATTTAAACCCACTGGAGCTGATTCTATCCTTAAAGGAGAGAGAAGAAGAAACGGAAAAGCAGCTGAAGGAAACCCTGTGTTTCTACAAGTGCAACAGTGATCTAAACGAACCCCTTTCGATTATAAAATACCCGCCCTTGGAATCTTGTTATAGCTTCAGGAAGCAGACCAAGATGAACTGTCTACATCCTTCATGTCTCTGTTGCATGCATGTGACTTTCATGCTTAGGCATCGTAACAAATGTGTCATGAGTCTCTCGGTCATTCTGTCTAGCCTCGGTTTTATTTCATAGACTAAAACAATGAAACCTTCAGAGGTCTCATCTGTCCATGGGGTGATTCTAAGATGAGAGTGGCCAGGTGAAGGAGGCAAGGCTAGGGGCTAACTTGTGGGCTATGCCTCTTATTCGATCAGGACCCTCTGCCTGCTGACATATGGAGTTTCTAGTTTGCCCTGCTCTCCCCAGCCATCATGGCTGCTGCTACACATTCCTTTGGTGAAAGGGTCAGCAATGACTACTACAAGGCCACTGGTGGGGCTTCGGGGTGGGGAGTAGTGACACTTCCTCCAACTACAGGCCCCTGTCATTGCCTCTGGCCATTCATCATCGTGTACATGCATGTACATCCACGTGCACATCAGCCACAGTGCAGTGCAAAACAAGGACAGTACAGTGCACACACATGGGCCCCACCTATCCACATGTATACACACATGTAAAAAGATGTGTGTGTGCCACACACACACACACACACACACACACCCTTCAAACACGCAGACAGGTTTGCAGTTATAAATATACATGTGCTTGGGCACATACACATGAAATCAGGCAGAAATGCATACATGTATAAAAGCACGCATATATTTATAAATTCCGACACACATACACATGCACATACACATGTGTGAAGTGCAGAAACGCTTACACATGTGTGCACATGACCATGAAGGCACGGATATATGAATGAACACACACCCACACCAACACAGTCTTTAGTATTTGGTTGGTTGCAGGCTTTTCTTCAGATCCCTGAGAGGCAGGATCTACAGTACTAATTGGGGGATAGAAACACAGTCTGGGCAAGCTCACCATGCTGGCTACTAATGCCAGCTCAAAATGGTCATACTAGCTGTTACACAGATAGATTAGGTGAGGGAGGGACGGACCAGTAAGTGTGGAAGAAGATTTCTGGGGGAAGGTGAGCAGAAATGATGGCCCACACAGGCAAGGGGGAAGGTGTGGAGCACAGAATATTCCAGACACTGCTCAGGGAAAGAAGTCTACCACAGAGACATGATGTAGGATCCCTCTCCTGAGGTCCCTGGAGACCTCCGATCCACAGAAGCAGAAAGTAGGGTGGAATGATGGGTGCTGAGGAGGGACAGAGAGTCCGTGTTTCGGGGGGGGAAGAGCTTCTGTTTGGGAAGATGCAAGCAGGAGGTGAACACCGCCAAGCTGTCATTTAGACAGTGCAGTGTTGTACACTTTACCACAGCGTGTGCAGGTTGTACACAGGCGTGTCTGTAGAGGCTGCTAGGGCTGGATTGGGTCTCTGCTGACCTCAGGCTTCTGCTGTAGTCTGCAGATGAGATGGGAGAGGATGAGGACGGGAAGGGAGCATGGGGAGCATGAGACTAGGGTCCATGGAGCTGGTATTGCTATCGAAGAAGCAAGGAGAGGAGAAAAGGCAGCTTGAGGATTTTCCTTATTTCTGCAAGAACAGAGCAAGAAGAAGAAAGAGAATGGTCACATTCTAGTAGCCAGAGCTGGGGACAGACGCCACCCAGGCACTTCATGGGGAGGAGTTAGGGCCAAGACAGAGAGCCCTGCTAGACTTGGGGGCCAGGAGCTCATGGAATATGTCATGACTGGGCACAGTGCACAGCGACCAGTCGGGGTTCCAGGGGATGAGAAGTGGGAAACAGGAGGTCCCCCATGATGCTGGGCTCCCAGGAAATCTGGATTAACCTGTGGCAGACAATTGCACAGCTCTGCCCTATGAATAGCACAGGAGGAGGCCAGTACCCAAGACTTCAGGGACGGGTTCTAGGTGGGCAGGCCAAGACAAATGTGAGACCTAAAGAAGATGGTCGCCCCTTCACCTCCACACCCAGGGCTGCCACTTTCAGCTCAGGGAAGGTGGTAAAAGGCAGACCCCATCTCCCCCGGCATCCACAGATACTTCTCTATGTAAAGAAAACACTTCATTGCATGTAATTGACATGGGATCTGATTCGCTCTTAGCAAACATAACAGCTCCGTCCTTTTCGGTAACTACACTAGACAATCACCATCATGTGATGTTAGGATATTCCCAGCACACAGGCCCCAATCTCCCTACCACCATTAGCACCGACTCCCCGCTTTATTCCCTCCCTAGCTTCAGGAAGCCACTTCCTTCTCTAAGGACCTGGCTCTTCTGGGTTTCTTACATAAACGGAACCCTTTGGTGAAACCTCTGGATAAAACAAAGCAAAGTTCCACTTTCACCTAACAGACAGCTGGGACTGCACAGCCAGGTGTGCATCCCCACCCCCACAGAGAGGGCAGGATGGTACCCATCCCCCTTCTGGCTGAGCTGCAGCTGGAACGGTAAATCCTGAGAGAGAAAGGTAGCATCTAGGAACTCATAAACACTAGGTGCAGCGGTCTAGAGGAGGGGAAGGAAGAGTCATTCATTCCGTCCTATTTGCTCACAGCAGAGGGAAGGATTCCATAGCCCTCACAGGCTCAAAGCTGCAACCGGTCACATGGTCTGAGTGGTATTTATAACCATCTTCCTGCATGTCTCTTTCCTTCAGCTTGTGCCTTGGCTGATTGTGGCCCTTTACCTGGTGGGTGACCTAAGCCTTCATTCCCGAAGGGTCTGGGCCCTCGGCGGTCCAGTGTGGATTGGGCAGTAGAATCTTTCCACTGATGTTAATCATTGGGACTAGAGCTGCAGGTCATCATCTATGTTCTAGACTTTCTGTTGTGGAACCACAGCCTGTCTCCCCTGGTCAGGGCAGCTGCACCAGTCCATAATCAATCAGCCCCTTGCAGCCTGGCGATTCTCTCATAAGAGTATCTCAAAGTGGACCTATGGCCACCCCAGCCTCCAGGGTACTGGGAGTTAGTGCAGCACCTACTAGCAGAGGTCTTGAACAAGAGGACCTGGACTAGTGGGCACAGGGAGACAAATGCTACTGGCAAAGGGCTAGGATATAACTTGGTAGCAAGGTGCTTGCCTGCTACGTGCAAAAGCCCTGGGTTCAATCTGCCAATCACCGGTGGACTTTCACTGGGGAACAAGAATATCATTGATGCGTTAACCTCTGTGTTTCCAGGACCGTGAGCAATGGCTACAGGAACATAGGTACATGGATCATCCGAGTTCAGAGGATATTGTTCCGGCTCCTCAGTGTCCTCAGACCAGGGAAGGGGAGCCTGTGAAGGATGGCGGTTCCCTGAGCTTGCACTCTCTGCTTTATGGCCCTGTCCAGAAGGAAGCCCTGTGATAAACAGCAGGGAGTCAAGCAGGCTGTGAAGGTACCTGGGTCAGAGGGCCAGTTCATACTCAGGTTTGCCTTGGTGCCAGTGGCAGCAGAGGGGTACCCCCATGATGGCAGTACTCCAACATCACCCCGCAGTGTGTCAGGTAGTGGACCTAGCAGAGGGATCTCAATGAATGGACACCCATGTACTGTTCCATACCATTCTCAAACCCTTTTGGGAATGACAGGGACATCCAAGGCTGGCTGGCGGTCACTGACTAGGTCCTCTCATCCACCATGGACCTCCATTCAGCCCAGGGGTTTTTTCTGTGGCCAACATCTATAGAGGGACATATGTCTCTTCACATCCTATGCTCTGCACCCCAGGAGACCCTGGGAGAGGTCCAGCCCTTTCCTCAACCTCCTGTTACCAACTTTTTTAAATGCTTGCCTTTCAATTTTTTCATCATCATAACTGATTGGCCACCGAATGGTGGAACCTACAAACTTTATCTCTCCTTCTAGGTCAAGTGTGACTTAGAAGTCACCGGAGTGACTGTGCCAGGCCTCGCCTGCTGGGATGTAGCCTTCCTCCCATTCCTGACAGGGGGCTGCAGGTCACCCTCTCACTTTGGGATTGGACTGACGAGCCATGCAAAGTTACTGGAAGCCGAGGCAAGACTTTTTCTTTCTCAGTGACTAGGTACCAGGAAATTACATATGAAGAACCGGTGCTGCTGGGAGGGGCTGCCAAAGAAGCAGGAACAAGACACTGGCATCATGGGAGCTCTTTATGGAACTCCCTGGAGCTTTAAAGTTTGCAATGGTCAACCTTGATTGTCAACCTAATGGGATTTAGAATCACCATGGAAACAAACCTTAGGGCATGTCTGTTGGAGATTTTCTAGATTGAGTTAGCTGAGGCGCCGAGGCTCACTCTAAATGTAGGCGGCACCATCTCATAGACTGGTTATCGGGATGGATAAAAAGCAAACAAGCTGAGCACCAGCATTCATCCCAATCTGCTTCGCAACTGTGTGTGCAGCCTTGCGAGCTGCCTCACGCTCCTGCCACAATGCCTTCCTCACCATGATGAACTGTCCCCTCAGACAGTGAGTCCAAATGAAACTTTTCTTCTTTTGGTGGCTTTTGTGAAATATTTTTTTCAGGAATGAGTGAAGTGGCTAACATAGAGTTGGTAGTTATCAGGTCTGCCCTGCACCCACTGCCTCCACTAAATGCTGAAACACATCTGTGTCCCCCAACCCATCAAATCACGGGATATTTCATAGCTCATTTATAAGGGACAGTTCAGGTCATGTGGCCAGTTGGTGTCACATGGCCACATGTTCTGTAAAGCCTAGGGGCAATTCAGGATCTGAGGAAGTATCCATGGAGGATGGTAGGGCTCAGCTCCATAGACCAAGGTGATGGGCTGTGAAGTCCCTGAAGGAGCCGGAACAGCCCCCACAGAACTTCCTACCTCCCGCAGGCACCTTGCACACCGTGACGCTGCTGCTCAGAGACACTCATACAGCTAAGAAAGTTGCACAGCATCCTGGGCCTGCTGCAGAGCCTCTTCTTGTCTGGGTGTCTTGGTTTTCCATTCCTGTGAAAGGACACCATGACCACGGCAACTCCTACAAAGAAAACATCTAATTGAAGGGACTCGCTTATAGTCTCAGAGCTCCGGGTCATTATCATCATGACAGGGAGCATGGTGGCATGTACACAGACTGTACTCCAGGATACTGGAGCTGAAAATGCTACATCTTGCAGCAACAGGAAGTTTACTGTGACACTGGGTGGTGTCCTGAGCATAGGAAACCTCAAAGCCCACCCCCACAGTGACACATGTCCTCTAACAAGGTCACCATACTCACACCAACAAAGACACACTTCTTAAGAGTGCCACTCCCTATGAGGTTATGGGGGCCAATTACAATTAAAACCACACTGGGCCTCATTGAAAAGTGGCATCCCTGTGGGTCACTTGATATCATGGATCCGATAACCGTAAAATCCAAAGAGAGCCACAAGGCCCTGTGCTGTATCTTACACAATAGAAAGTACCCTAAGCAGTTCTCCACTCAACCCAGGCCACTGCACCATAGCAATATCATCAAGGCAGAAGCCTCCCCCAAATCATGAGGGATTTGATCACCTGACCTTCAAAGACACATCACGTGGCCAAGTTATCTTTAGATATCATGAAAGTCAGCAATAAATGTCAACTTGATACAACCTAGAGTTATCACCTGGGAAGAGAGTCTCAGTGAGGGGCTGCCTACTTGGGACTGACCTGAGAGCGTGTCTGTGAGGGCCTGTCTCAATTAAGTTAATTATGGGAAGACCCGGCCCACCATGGGCAGCACCGTTCCCTATGATAGGGGCTTCTGAACTGTGTGATAGTAGAGACTAACAGCTAAAGAAATAAAACCAGGACAGGTGCCTACAACTTCCTACTCAGATGGTCCAGGAAGCACAGCTGTGTGTTCAGAGCAGCACAGCAGATGCCCATAGGAAGAGAAGTCAATTCGGATCCCCAGGGCTGGAATATGACAAGGTGTTCCAAGCCTCTGAGGTGGGACAGACTAGTGTGTTTCTTAGTCGCTGAAGACAGCAGGTTCCTGGTAAGTTTTATTAAGATGCACAAAGAAACCCAGTGCATTCACCAGCTCAAGAGTCAATAAGTTGGACTTTGTTAAAATTGAAAGCTTCTGTTGTATGAGTCACCTCAGCTGTTTCTATGACAAAATGCCTGACAGAAACATCTGGAAGAAGGAACCATTGTGTGGGCTCCCAGTTCATGGCGTCAGTGGGAGCAGCTCGTAGCTTCAGCGCAGAACACAGGATGGCTTGCTCACTTCTCTGTGGATCAGGAAACAGAGACAGGTTAGAAAGAGAGGCCATGCTATGATCCTCCATGTCCATCCCACGGTGTCCTACTGCCTCCAAGGAGGACGTACCTCCTGAAGCTGCAACCTTCCCAAAACAATGCCCCAGGTGGGAACTACGTGTTCAAATACATGGGCCTGTGGGAGGCATTTCACACCCAAACCATACATCTCCTTTGCAGAAACATTGCTAAAAGAAGGAAAGGAACTGGGTGTGATAACTTGTACCTGTGATCCCAGCATTTGGGAGATAGAGACAGGTGAAGTCCAAGGTCATCCCCAGCAAGTTAGTGAGCTCAAGGCCAGCCAGGGATACAGGAGACCTGTGTCAAACAGAGAGGGTCAGGGTTACAGAAAGCTGGTGAGATGGCTTAGAGAGGACACTCTGAGCAATCAGGAAGACCAGAGTTCAGATCCCAACATTCACATGGTAACTTGGGAATTCTGTATACACCTGTGACCCAGCTCTGAGGGGATCAGAGGCAGGAGGATCACTGGGGCTTCCTGGTTCCCAGACTAGCTGAGAAAACACAAACCACAGGTTCAGGGAGAGAGCCCCTGCTTCAAAGGAACAGCTGGAGAGCGATATACAAAGACACTTTATATCCTCTTCTGGCCTCTGCATGTAGGCATTGATGTGCGCGCGCGCACACACACACACACACACACACACACACACGTGTGCATATACTCACACAGACATATACACAAATAAGTAAATATTTTTAGAAGAGGAGGAGGAGGACAAAAAGAGAAGTCACAGACTGGGAAAATAATTCTGCAATTTTTTTTAAAGATTTATTTATTTTTATGTATGAGTGTTTTATGTGCATGTATATATGTGTACCACATGCATGCCTGGTGCCTATGGGGGCCAGAAAAGGGCATTGGATCCCCTGGAGTTAGAGCTACTGATGGTGTGAGCCACCAGATGGATGCTGGAAACTGAAGCTGGGTCCTCTGCACGAGAGGTAAGCGTTTTTAACCACTGATCCATCTGTCCAGCATCATCAAAGTATTTTATATGATAAAGGACCCCTAGTACAAATAAACAAAGAACTCTTAAATATCAATAATAAAAATTATTTAAAAGATGTAGATGCCTCACCAAAGGTGGGTGAGGTGGATGCCTTACTTGTGGGTGTCAGACAAGTAGATTTTCAACATCTCACAGAACTGGAGAACTGAAATTCAAACAATAAGGAAACATCACTGACTACGAGAATGGCCAAAGTCAGGAAAACTGACAATACCTGATACTGTGGGGACATCACATCACTGCTGGTGGGAATGCCACATGGCACAGTGCAGAAAGACAGAATGTCCGTGCTGCGGGGTAGGTGTGAAGTTCCTGACACTGGCCCACGTGGTAAGCACTTAGACCCCAGTGGATGGTGCTAATATAGAAGGTAGAAACCCTGGACCATGGGGCTCAGCTAAAGGAAGGAGGCCGTTAGGGGAATTCCTTTGAGAACATGACTCTTCACCAGGCCCCTCTTGTCTTTGCTTCCTGTCCATGATGAGATGAGCAACCTCCACCTGCACACACTCTTGTCACTCCAATGCCCCTGCCGCAGCCAGGAGACAGTGCGATGCCTCTGTCTCAGGTGCTGCAAGTACCAAGAAATGGTCCAGAAACACCCCCAAGTCCTAACTATTTCTCTTTCACCAAACAAAGGCACCAGGTGAGTGGCTGCAGGTCCTTTAGGAGGCTGGAAGAGAGCAGGATCCTTCCTCAGTCTGGGATGCTGAACTGGGTCTTGGTAGAGTCAGGCCTTGTGTGAGTGCTGCCGGGGGCGGGGCCTGAAGCTCCTCACTAGTGCTGTCAGCTGACTCCGGTGCCAGTCCTTCAGTTTTGGGGATGCCATGACCAACTGACCAGGCACAGGAATCTACAGGCCAGGCGACTCTAACCACTGCCCACCACAGACGCCACATTAGCAACAGGCCCAGGAGTTCCCAGGCATGTCCTGGCAAAGGTTCCTCTTGTCTGTCTTCCATAAAGGTCTCAGTTCTCCTAGCCCAGCACCCACCCTGACCAGCCACCCCTTGTACGTCTGCCTCATTACTGATTCTGGTGTTTGAAATGTTAGGATTTGGTGGAGCACAGTTGTATATGCCTGTCAACCCAGCACTTGGCAGGCAGAGGCAAAGGATAGTGTTCAAAACCAGCCTGAACTACGTATATGTTCCCAAGCCAGTCAAAACTGTATCTGAAGGCCCTGTGTCAAAAATGAAGTGAAATAAAACATCAGAAGTTTACATCACATTGACTTAAGACAGAAACAGTAGTTGGCTAATGTCACCATGAAAGCCCAGTATAAACAAGGACATTGACTGAGACAGGACTGCACTCTCTGTGTGCCTGTGGCCTCTAGGAGGCAGAGACAACCCTAGTAGGCTTCTTCCTACTTCTCAGTACTCAGAGTAACCTCTTAGGGAGACTTCAGCCTTCAGTGCCACAGCTAGGGTCAAGAGGGCCAAACCTTCACGGCCACAGCTGGGGTGATTACCTAAACTTGGTTTTGGCAATCTCTGTAAGCCCTGGTACGATAGAGCTGAGAGTCTCTGGGTCTCCCAGGGTCTTGACCCTTCTACTTCAGCCACATCTAGAACTTTGACTGTTCAACTCACTGCTGCCAACCAGAGCCAACTCATCGATATCTGATCTCTAATCCCAGAAACTGGGTATAAGAAGATACAAGACCGGTCAGGTGGGGTTGGGGAGTTACAGCCATCATGTTGGGACCCTACAACAGAGGAACAACATGACTTCAGTGGTCCAGTTGATGAGTTTCTGCCAGGTTTTCCAGTGCCACTGGAGCCTGGAGGAGGTCCAGGGGTCACCCCAATAACAGCCCTCCCAGGTACCCCGAGCACCGGCCCTTTCTCTTCATCACCATCACGGGTAACCCAGGTAAGACTGAAAGACTCTTCCTTGCACTAAAGAATGGGACAGCACGGCGTAGAGGAATGTGCTTCCTTAAAGGGACCCTGGAGCCTGGGAGGGGGGGGTCATGGACCTTGGACACCTCCCCTCAGGGAGGACAGCTGCAGCCTGCAGGGCAAGCTGGACCCCATTGATGAGGAGGGAGGGAGGACAGGGATGGGTGGAGCAGGGCTGGCCTTGGTGTCCAGTACTGGAGCAGGTGTGAGTGCAGACTAAATGGGATTAGAGGCCAAAAGCAAGAGACCCCTGGGCTCAGCTGTGGGTAGAAGGCAGCCCCTAACGTATCTCACTCTCACCGGAGTGGACAGTTTCAGAGTTGGGACAAAGGAAAAAATCAGGCCACTCCCAGGTTAGGCTCCCTAACAGTTTCCTCAGGTTTGGAGCCCCACTCTCCAGGAAGTGAGAAGGGCAGGAAGAGAACCAGGATGTGGGTGCCCCCATGCACCCAGGTAACAGACAAGCTGGCCTCCCAGAGTGGGAAGGGCTGTGTGTCACCCACCCTGCCCTACCAGGACCTCAGATGTCAGGTGCAGGCTGAGATGGTCCCACTCTGCTTGGCCCCAAGGAGTGGACAGGAGTTTCTTCTGTCACACCTCCCTCAAGGTGGTTCTTAAGAGGACAAAAGAGGAGATTACTTTCTGGCCCAGGTAATGGTCTTCAAGTTGCAGGAGCCTGCTTTTAAGCCAAAGTCCCCCATCCCACCAGGCTTCCCGGAGGCAACTGTTTAGGTAAACTGAGGCATTAGTGAAAGAAAGCTACACAGGAACAAATGAAGCGTCGGACAGATGAGCAATGGCTTGAGGGGAGGACAAGTGGGTGGTGGGTGCATGAATGGACACCAGCTGGCAAGTGTTGTCCTCTCCCCTCTGATGGAGAAGGAGCAGTGGGAAGGAAAGGTGTGGGGGGAGACCAAGAGGGCAGGGCTTAGTGACACAATCTGGGGGCCGACACAAACAGGCTTTGAAATGCAATCAACTTTGTAGAGTTGTCTGGGCTTATAGAAATGCTGGGGTTCTGCCAGAGCTCACAACCACCCTCTCACAGCCTCTACTGCCAGCTGGGAGGGCAGACCAGGAAAAAAAGAGCTGCATCCTTCCTATGCTGTCAGTATGTGGCACAGCTGTAACCTGGTGTGTGAGGGTGCCCCCCACACCAAGCACTTCTCCGGCATACGCTGGCTGGGTTCCCAATTCCATCTGACTCTGCATGGCCTGCCCAGAGAGAGCATCAGATCCCACAGGTGGGCCCCAGCCTACAAGACTGCACATCCTAAGCCCCTAAAGGTGGCATCACACTCCAGGCTGTGGCCTGTAAGTCGAGAGCTCCTGCAGGCCCCTCCTTGGTTCTGGGTCACTTGCTGGAGTAGCCCATAGAACTCAGGGGAGCGCTGCCTTACACCTGCCCACTACTTTATTATAAAGGCCACGATGAAGGGCGACCACAGCCACCAGACCAGAGGGCCTCAAAGTGAGGCAACTGGAAGGGGACGCCTCCCTGTCACCTTTAGGTCCACTGCCCTCTGGCACCTCCTGTGGTCAGCAGTGTGGATACTCCTACACTGCCCTTTACCTTTAACTGTGGCTTTAAGGTACAGTCGGGCTGATGCCATCATGGGACTCCAGGTGCTCCCCACTCCATGGAGGTTGGGGAAGGGGTGGGACTGAGATCCCCTAAACTCTCCGCCCTAGCTTGAACTTCCTGGTGTACAGCCTCACCTTAAGGCAACCTGGATGCCAGAACCACTAGCCAACCCACGAAGGTTGTTCCTGCCACACTGGAGATTCTAAAAGGTTTTAGGTGTGTCCAACTTCTAGACCTCATGACCAACACTGTCACCTACAAAGTTCATGTGTGGAATCCTCACGATCGAGTTTCAACTAAACCAAAAGCTCCTACAGGGCTGGAAAGATGGCTCAGTTAGCGAACCGATCAATGAACATTGAGGACCTGAATTTGATCCCAGCACTCATCTTAAAAGTTAGCTGAGGGGCTGGAGAGATGGCTCTGTGGTTAAGAGCACTGGAGCCTCTTCCCAAGGAACCAGGCTTGGTTCCCAGGGTGCTTATGAAGACACACAGCTGACTGTAACGCCAGTTCCGGAGGATCTGACGCCCTCTTCTGTCCTTTTCAGGTACTGCACCACATATGGCAGGCAAAATACCCAAACACACAAAATGAAAATAATCTAAAAGAAAAGAAAAAGAAGGTGGAGAATAACAAGGAAGACACTTAAAGTTGGCTTTTGGCCTTTGCATGTGTGTGAGTGCACACAAAAAATTGTGAAAAATAATGTTCTTAGTATACTCACAATTTTTATGTTCAGCCACACATAGGATAACTAGCCCTCCTCAGTCACATGCACACCACAGGACCACACGTTGGGCATCTGTAGGAACTTTGGACCAGGAAACCATATGTGTTTCACAGCAACATGTGACATTGGTGAGGGGCAGCTGTCACCCAGTATTGATGTATCCCTGTCAATTACCCATCTCCTGTGTCCCTGCCTGTCCTTCTCTGGCCCCAAGGATCATTCAGGATCCCACATGGCCTGCATTCTGCCTCCCAAGGCTCTTCTGGGCTACAGCAATGTCTCATTGTCTCTGCTGCAACCATGAGATCTGAGGTGGCTGTTCAGGTGTCCTGTGGATGGCCCTGAGCTGGGAAATGTCCCGTTTATTTTTTTTTCAGTGTTAGATGGGAGTCCTTGGTTATGGAAGAAGACAGCCCTCTCCTTACCTCCCATACAGGTCCCCACCATCCACATGACTTGTCCCTGGGTGTCATGGCTGGGCTGCCAGCAAGGCCTCCACTACACAGAGCCCCTCTCTCTTTTCAGGAAGAAAGAGATTCTGTCTGTGCCTGCTGAGATCTGCTCCACCTTCAAGAGAAGGCGGGTGGAGCCGTTGGATGGCTTTACTGGGATTCTTCTGGATGGGACATTTGCTCTCTTCTTCCTCACTCATTGCTATAGTTTATCATTTACCTTATTGGAATGGATTTACTATGGGGGTGGGGCGGTGCCACAGCACATGCATGGAGGTGCTGTCAGGGGACATTTCTTCTACTCTGTGGCACCTAGAACTGAGCTCAGGTTCTTAGAACGGCGCCAGGTGCTTGCTTTTTTTTTTAATATTGAAACCTAATACTATTCAAAATTTTCAGCTTTGGCTGTTGAATTTTTTAATTTAAAAATGATAGAACCATTTTTAGTCAACTAACTCACTAGATAAAGGAAGAAGCAACAAAGAGGAAGCAGTAAATAATATTCCAGCAATAAGTGCCCTGTTGTGGATGCATTTGGACACAGCGGGGGGTGGGGAAGAGAGAGAAATAAATAAATACTCACACAGGGTCATATACACAATACACAGAGAGATACACACAAATACAAGTAAACACACACACAAATACACAACATACATATACACATACATAAACAGAGACACACACACAAAAACAAACTATCCCACAACATATAAAACCACAGATATACATAAACATACATAACACATATACAAATGCACACACACATACATATATACACATAGATATACACAAGCACACACAGAAAACACATAAATGTACACACACATATAAACAAACGCACATGTTGACACACAAATACATACATAGACACACACACACAGCATCTTGGAGATCCGGGCAGCCAGCAATGGGCCTAGATGTATCCCTGAGCCATCTCTTTGAAGCCAAACATGCAGCTTTGGGCCTCTTCCTGACTTCAGAGGGCTAGTACTGCCCTCTACTGGGAGTGAGTCATACTGCAGGGTGCCCTGAGAGAGGCAGTAGGCAGGACAGCAGCTTCCTCTGACATACAACTTCCTCTTAGAGAGAGAGTCACAGCAGAAGGTGGGTACCCAAAGGGTATGTTGCCAGGTGGTTCTGCAACACATGGCTCCCTGGTTCTGCTGGTGGACTCAGAACTAGCAGAGGTTATGGTGTTGGGGGGACTGGCTTTGTCCCCACCACTTTGAGAAGAGAAAGTAAGGCCACCTGAGCAAAGCACCTGGCTCCGCTCTTTTCTCCTAGGCACCGAGGAATCGGGGAAAGGACTCTAGGTGGTTCCGGACCTATCTTGAGCCCTGGTGGCTGCCCGGCTCTCCCTCCTGTGCAGGTGGAGAGAGGTGTTGAGGAATGAGTCAAACTAGGTGGCGAGCAAACAGGAGACTCTGCTGCAGGTGGTTGGCACATTGGATGCTTAGGTCACCCCGAGGCTTTGCTCAAGCTGCACCTAGGCTGCTCTGCACCCCAGCCGGGCCCTGAACTCCACCTTGAGTGATGCCACCCCTCACCTACCTAACAGTCTCAGGACAGGGTCTCTGGAAGATGACAGCTACAGGGGAGTCATCCGAGGTTCTGGGAAGAGTCCCTTGGAAGAGGGAGAGAAGAGGCGACTGTAGCAATAGGCTCCCGTGTCAGTCTTCCTGAGTGGGTAGCCACTTGGCCATCTTCCCAGCACCAACACTGGTAGCCAGTACAGAGCCCTGTTCCACTGGCTTCTAGAAGGCCCAGGGGTCACTCCCTTAGTTACCTGTTTTTCCCACCAAGGTGCCCCCTGACCAGGAGGACCCTATATTACAGGATGGGAAAGGAGAGCCATGCAGTCCTTGCTGGAGTACCCAGAAGTCGCCTCAGGTGTTTACAAAGGCCCAGAATTAACCAGATTTTATGGGAGCCACTCATGTAATGACCAGGTACACCATGGCCTCAAAAGTCCACTTAGCATGGCCCACATGTATTTGAATTTGCAGTACTGTGCTATCCATGGCTGACATCATTCTGTGTTATTGTAGATGATGTTTTAACAAAGATTCCTGTGGGTGTGTATGAGGCACAGGCCCTCCTGTGAGGCCCTGATATTTGAAATAAGAAAACAGTTTTTCCCCTTTCAAAAAGTGACTGGTAGCCACTTCCTAAATGTAACCCCAGCAACACAGACACTGAGAGAAACAATTAATAAATGGGACCTCCTGAAACTGAGAAGCTTCTGTAAAGCAAAGGACACAGTCAACAAGACAAAACAACAGCCTACAGAATGGGAAAAGATCTTTACTAACCCCACATCAGACAGAGTGCTGATCTCCAAAATATACAAAGAACTCAAGAATCTTGACATAAACAGAACAAATAATCCAATAAAGAATGATGTACATAAACAGAAAACTCTCAATAGAGGAATCTCAGAGGGCGAAAGACACTTAAGGAAATGCCCAGCATCGTTAGCCATCAGAAAAATGCAAATCAAAACACTCTGAGATTCTATCTTATACCTGTCAGAATGGCCAAGATCAAAAACAATGATGACAGCATATGCTGAAGGGGATGTGGGGTAAGGGGAACACTCCTGCATTGCTGGTGATAGTGCAAAATTGTACATCCACTTTGGAAATCAGTATGGTGATTTCCCAGAAAATTAGGACACAATCTACCTCAAGACCCAGCAATACCGCTGTTGGGCATCTACCCAAAAGACGCCCAATCATACCACAAGGACACATGCTCAACTATGTTCACAGCGGACAGGTTGTAATTGCCAGAACATGGAAACAACCTAAACGCTCCTCAACTGAAGACCGGATAAAGAAAATGTGGTACATTTACACATGGAGTACTACACAGAAATAAAAAAATAATGACATCTTGAAATTTGCAGGCAAATGGATGGATCTAGAAAAATCCATATTGAGTGAGGTAACCCAGACCCAGGAAGATAAATATAGTATATATTTACTCATAAATGGCTTTTAGACATAAGAAAAAAGAAAAACCAACTTACAGGCCATAATCCCATAGAAACTAGACAACAAAGAGGACCCTAAAAAAGATATGCATAGATCTATATAGAAAGGTGAAAAAGACAAGATCTCCTGAGTAAATTGGGAACACATAAGGGAAGACGGGAGGAAAAGACGGGAGTGGAGAAAAATGTATAGCTAAATAAAAACAATTTTTTGAAAAGGTAAAAAAAGAGTATAGACAAAAGTCATAAATTTGAGATGCGTTTGGAACACAGGAAGAGTGGGAGGACTAGTAGGAAGAGTGAAAATAATGTAAATACAATACACGGGCAAGGGATTCTCAGAAACTAAAAATATATAAATAAAAGACAAAAAAGTGACTGGTAGCATCTCGAATAGTTCTTTATTTTTGTGTATTTATTTATGTGTGTGTTCCTGGGGTGGTGTGGGGGTGGAGGCATGTGAAGGCCAGAGGTGAACCTCAGGTGTCCTTCCTCAGCAGCCAGCCAACTTGTTTATTGAAACAGGGTCTTCCACTGGCATGGGACTCACCAGACAGGCTAGGCTGGCTGGCCAGTGAGTCCCAGGAATCCTCCCGTTTCAGCTGGAATTACAAGTATGCCCCTCGCCCCAAGGCCTGGCTTCTTTAACATAGATTCTGAGGAACTCTCAAGTCTTCCTGCTGGACAGGCAGACAAACACTTTACCAACTAAGCCATCTTCCCACCCTATTTATTTCTGAGATGGGGTCTTACTATGTGGATTAGGCTAGCCTCTGACGTGCTATAATTCTCCTGCCTCAGCCTCCTAGGTGCTGGTTGTGAGAAACACGTCTTGTTTTCTTTCAGAGATGGCTAGCCCACCAAAGACCAATACCTATAAACTTGCCCCATCTTGAAACTCCTATGTATGCACCATGCCTGCTTGCCCAGCCCCTGGACATTCCTGAGAGTGGACTCTATCACAGCCTTCCCCTCTGTGCATAATCTGTGCTGATTATGAACTGGCCAATAGCATCAGGTCCTGAGATAGTTACCACCTGCAGGAGTCCGTTTGAGGATTAACACCAGGAGGACTCTGGGACACAGGGTCTCTAAACCAAACACTAAGGGTCCTAGTGCAGCTGGGTAGGTTAGTATATTCTTATAACCAATGCTAGACATTGGGTTCTTCTCTTACTGCCTGTCTCGAGACTCCACCCCCTCCAGTGCTGCAGTGTGGCCCAACCCATCCACCGGGAAGCCTCATATACCTACAAAAGCCCAGTTGTCTTGGGCCAGGCCAGGGCAGCTGCAGGTATAGAAACTGCCCCTCTTCCTGCCTGTCTTTCTTCCTTCCCCAAACTCAGCCACTGTGTTAGAAAGGCTGTTGACAGATGGGAGGGCACAACCTACCTACTGGGTCAGCTGTGGTGTGAGGTTCCCCACCCAGTGGGGAACCACAGAAGGGAGGGGAGTAGAGGAAGGGAGGAAAGGGGAGGTGGAGGGAGGAGAGGGGAGAAGAAGAGAGAGGAGAGGAGAGCAGAGGAGAGCAGAGGAGAGCAGAGCAGAGGAGAGGAGAGGAGAGCAGAGGAGAGGAGCACCATGGAGCACTGGAATCGAATCAAGATTGCCAAATGCCAGATACTGATCACCAACTTCTTTGTCTTGGTAACACGCAAGTGGAACAGGAGTGGGTGGGCAGGTGGGCAGGTGGGCAGGTGGGCAGTAGGGGAACTAATACACCATGCCCAGGCCCTCTAGCACTGTGGTCTCCCCTCCCCCGACACCACAGTCACACAGACTGGGGCTGGGTCTCTGGTGACCACCCTTAGAGGACTGTGGACACATGTCCTTGAAGGCGCAGCTGTCACCCCAAGGGGCAGTGAAGAGCCCGGGAGAACCCAGGTTGGCTGGTGATTTGGAGTGTGCAGGGACAGCCAGGAAGGGGTGCTGCCTGGGATCCAGGAGAGGACAGGGATGCAGGGTCTCTGCAGACAGTTTGATGTGATCTTCTGGGTCCCTAGAGAAAATGGGCACAAGGATGTGTGTTGCATACTTATCTGTGTGTGATAGCATGCCGGTGGAGGACCCGTCCCTCCCATCCACAAAAACATGTAGGCCTCCCGCAGCGGCCTTGCGCCTGGAGGGAGCCAGCTTGGGGCGCCCAGAAGCCCAGGCCCCACACTCTGTCACGGTGGGAGGGCCTTTGCTGCTATGCACACCTCCTGTGCTGAGCCCACTTCACTTTCAGCTGCTGGGCCTCTTTATGGCCACCATGGCAGCTGTCACTCACTTTGGGGACCACTTTACTGTCATTCGCCAAGTAGCCCTGGAGAGGAACCCCTATGAAGCAATGCACTACTGGGGTAAGTATGGCCGGCCAGAAATGGCTGTGGAACAGGGTGGGGGGGTGGGGGGGTGGGAGGACTTCAGGGTCAGAAGCACCTGGGAGGAGTGACCTAACTCCCCAGCCCCAGACTGTCCTGACTCCCCGTCCCTAGGCTTTGGGCAGAGTCAGAGGTCGGGGCAGGGAGGAGACACCCCAGTGTCCTGGTTTTACTAATAAAATTGGGGAGGTTTAGGCAACATCAGGCAGTCCTGCCCTGATTCTCCTGCCACACAGGACCATTCAAGGTGTGGCAGACCCCAGATCTGTGCTTTCAGGGCAGGGATCAGATGGGCCTGTGGGACTCGGCAGTGAATACCAAAGGGCAGAAAATGCCTAGTTATGGCTAAGTCTGCCAGAGTGCCCAACCTCCACAAGAGCAAGGCTTTAATGAGGGGGATGATCCTGATAGGAATGCAAAGAACCTAGGAGGGTAGGAAAGAGTAGGAGAAATTGAGGCCCCTGAATAGGGGGTTGTCAGCCCCAGTCCCTAGGCCCCCTGCCTTCCAAGGTGCTAGGCCCCGCCCAGGCAGGAAGCCTGGGGCCTGGGCCTGGGCTGATAAGGTCACAGCTCCACACTGCCACCTGTCACTAGAGCATGGGGATGTGGCTTCAAGATAGTCTGTGAGGCAGGGAAAGCAGTAGAAGTGGGGGACAGAATATGGCCCCTAGCTAGTTCCCTGATCGTCCCCCTTCCTTCCTAGGGACACCCCTTCTTTTGGGGCCAGAGATCTGTGCCTTTTGGGACCTCCCTAGAAGTTCAGTCCTAGTTCTGTGACCTCCCCTACCCCAAAAAGTAGATTTCAGATCCAACCTCCGTGCCCAGTCCCCATGCTGGATCCCTCACCCTCTGCCTCTCCCGTTCCACAGCCTTCTACGTGGGGATCAGCCTAGCAGGTCTACTGAGCCTGGGCGCTGCCCTGAGTACCATAGCCACAGTGAGGGAGGCCCATGGCCTCATGGCTGCGGTAAGTTCTGTGGTCGGCCAGATGACCCCAGCTTCCAACTCCCACACAGGGACAAGAGTTGGAGAGAAGTAAGCCAGGGAATCGCCTGACCTAAGTCAAAGTATCTTAAAAGGAGGACAGGTCAGGGGCTATGTACCAGTGAGTCCCTCTACCTATACAGTTAGGGCCTTGCAGGGCTCTCCCACCTTGGCAGTCACTTAGTCTCCACGGGGCTCTATGCTACTCTGTCTTCCCCAGATCTAACAATGGTTCTGTAGCACCCCTGAAAGAGAGTTGGTACTCTCAGCCCTGGGGCCATCTCCAAAGGCCTTGGGAGGGTCTGGTTCTGATCTCTAGCTAGGTCTGGACACAGGACTGGATAAATTTCACTTCTTATCAGAAGGCCGAACAGGGACAGGGAGATCCTGTTCCTGCAGCCTGGGCTTCCTTCTCACAGGTTCACTATCCCTGCCTAGCCGCTGACGGGAAGTTTCACAACCCCATAGAAGAAAGCCCTTGTTGCTGCCTTAACTATTTCTCCATATGGGTGTCCTACTGTGCCCCTACAGCCCTCAATAGTTAATCCAGGTTCTATCTGGCAGGACCCTCCCTATGGCCACCCAGTCCCTGTTTGACCCAGGCTTTCCCAGTCACCTGAACTGAGGCAGCTCCTTCCTGATGTCCTAGTCTCTTACCTGCCCCACTCCATTCCAGGTATAAGATCTCATTTCCCTCCTCCATCCATCCCTGTGCCCCTGTTTGTAGACTCCTAACCTTTGCCTATGAGTGATTGGGGGAATCCAAGAATCCTAAGGGACCTGAACTGGAGGCTATGCCTCTTAAATAGACCGAAACCAAACCTTGCAACCTTGTCTTCATGTTCAGTGTGTTTTCTGATGACCCTTGGTCTCCAAAGACAGGGACAGAGGCACCTCCTTCCCAAACTCCTCCCATGTCCTGCTTGGCACTTGATTTGTGGACAAAGGAATCCAGGAGCATTAGAACCCACCAGGCCTTCCAAGTTCCCAATCCCTCAATTCCACATCCCTGACAGACTCAGGGCCTGGTGCGGTACTGTTATAGGGACAAAGCCACCTCCTACCTAGAGCTGCTTCAGGGACCAGCCATAACCTGGTGGTGGACTAGGCAGAACCTGGCAGCTTTAGTCTCCCCAGGATTCTTGCTCTGATGATACGGGGCAGGGTAGGACTAGTGCTGGTCGTGAATAAGCACTCAACAAAAATAGCCTGGATTTGCCGCCAGAGGGAGGCCCTAGTGAAGAGGTCACAGAACTGGTGGACTGTGACCCCAGAGGATTTGTGTCTTGCTAGAGGAAAGACAAAATGGAGGCAGGGGTATGCAGGAGACAGGCCGAGAGGCCTGCACCTGGATATGACATCAGCCACCAGGGGGCACCAGAGTCAGCATGAAGACTAAAACGGGAGGTGGTAGGCAGGTGGGCCAAGGGGCCCAGTTTCAGATCAGCCTATTCCATCTCAGCCTTCCCAAGCTCCTCCCATGTCCTGCGGGCAAAATTCGAACCCACCCAGGCCTCCCAATTCCTCAATTCCTCATCCCTAACAGACTCAGGGCCTGGTGTGGTACTGTTACCTGGCTCAGGCTAAAAGGCAGATTCCTCCTGTTCAGAGTTGTGTTCTCAAGGTCACTCCAGGCCCAGTGCTCTGCCCTTTGCTGAATCCCAGCGCCCTCTACCCCAGCATGGACAGTAAGCCCAGTTCAGTCACCACAGGGTCACTGGGAACGCCACTGGTCACAGAGCCTTAGTGTCATGTTTATACTTGTGCCTGTGTGCATGGTGGGCACCGTCTGCCTCTGCCTGCCCTGTGGCTGCCTGTGTGTTGTCACTGGCCTGCATACTGGAACACATGTAAATCACATATAAAAGGGTCTAGGGAGGGGAAACATCCCCCTTCGTGACTCTGTGCCCACTGCCCCCCTCCATGCTCTTTCCTGCCCCGCCTTCTGAAACACAGGAAATGAAGGAGCTAGCTAGCGGCAGGAAGCAGATTCAAGTTGTTTACAAGTTTATTTATTCATTTGTTTTCATTTAGAATGAGTAGAGAGAAAAATGGTCACAGTTAGGCCTGGACCAACTTCTCTCAGCACTAAGCAGATCTTAAGACCCTTTCTATACACAGAAAGAGAGAGAGAGTGAGAGAGAGAGAGAGAGAGAGAGAGAGAGAGAGAGAGAGAGAGAGAAACAGGGAGACCAAAAACAAAAAAAGACAGAGACAAAGACAGAGGGAGGAGGGAGAGGGAAAAACTCCCTCTTGAGAATGAAATGGTTTCTGGAAAGGGCTGGACTCTGCGGCTGGCTCACAGCCTCAGCTGGGAGGCAGAGTTGAGGAATGGCTTCCAGACGGAAAAGTCAGCCCTCGACTGCCAGCAAGAGGGAAGAGGAGAGAGGAGGAGAAGGAGGGAAGAAAATGCGGAGGAAAGAGAAGAAGGCAGGGCAGGAGGAGGAAGGAGGGGGAGGAAGGGATAAAGGCAAAGATAGGAGCAGAAGCAGCAGGCAACCCAGGGCCAACTCGAAGACAGTGATGCAGGCTCCAGGTCAGGCAGGAGAAAGCAGGGAAGGGGGTACCCCCACCACTGCAGAGCCCACACCCACCCAAGTTTGAGGGGGCAGTGCAGATGCTCCCAGCTTTTTTTTTCACACACTTGGGAGAGCTAAGCTGGCCCTGGCATAGGCTGTTTGTTCCTGTCCTCCTGGTCTCTGACTGTAGGCTGCTCTGCACACTGGTCACTTTTCCCAGAGTGAAGCCACGGCTACTCATACCCATTGACACGCTAGTGACACTTGGGAGTGAGGTGGTGGTTGATCCAGAAGGCTCAGTGGTCACCCAGGACCTCTGTGTACTGGGTGGATCTATGTGCGTGACAATGGAGCTGACAAGAGCACAAGGCAGAGACTCGGAGGTCACCCAGATCGGAGGTCACTGGATGGGTTCTTAGTCCAGAGTGGCCCTGTGAAACTAGTCACAGAAGGGCAGGGACTTGCGGCAGTACCTGTATCAGGGGAGAGATGGGCACTGCCCACTAGTTCCATAAGGAAGTCAGCAGTTGTACCCCGACTAAAGCCAAGAAGGAAAGTGTGGAGTGTGAAAAGAAGTCCCTTTTTAGCACTTGGGGTGAATGGTAGGAATGGGGTGACCACAGGGACCCACACAGTGGTGTAGAGGAAGGGTAGGAAATTCACGAGGAAAGGAAGGTCACAGTCCGGGGAGCCAAACCTATGCCGGGGGTTGTGGCCTGTGGTTCTCTATGAGTCAGGCTGTAGAGGTTAGGGTTTCCTTGGAAACGGGTTTCAGAAATGAAACAACAAAGGGCCCACAGAAGGCACCCTGTATGAGGGGGCCATTACCTACCTTCAAGTGAGACGTTTCTGGCTGGGGATGTGGGTCAGTTCGAGTGCTTGCCTAGGACATATGACAGCCTTGGTTGAGACACTGGCACTGACTAAAACGTTGCGGTTGCGTACACCTGTAATCACAGCACTGAGGAGATGGAGGGTCATGAGCTCAAGGCCAGCCTGGGCTACCTCCATGAGACTCCACCTCAAAGGAGGGGATGGCAGTTAGGTGAATAGGGCTGGGGCAAAGGCTCGGTGGTTACAAGAGCTGCCTGCTCTTCCAGAGGATCCAAGTTCAGTTCCCAGAAACCATACAGAACTACCTGTGGCTCCTGTTCCAGAAGATTCAATACCTTCATCTGGCCTCCCCATATATGTGGCATTACATAAATACATTTTTTTTAAAACTAAAAAAAAAATGTCTAAAGGCAGGGGTAGAGGATTCTGCTGCCAAAATTTCAGATCTTGGGAGGCACTGCCTGGCCCTCCTGGGGTCACTGTTCCTCCTAGAAGCCGCTGTAGTGGGCTAGGGTCTCTACCATATTGGAAAGGCCTACTGTTCCTAAGGAAGCGTGTGCCACCTTAGGTCCCAGGTCCTCCAGAGGAATCCCCAAAAAGAGCCTCCCCCAAGCAGTAGTTAATGGAGCTCAAGCCAGTAGCTCAGCCCAGGTCAGTTGGGGAAACTACCTACCTGGTACCCCGTGCTACCTCCCCAGGCCACATACCTGGCTGTACAGTGACCAGGCCATCTCTGTCCCCAGGGTTTCCTGTGCTTTGCCCTGTCATTCTGTGTCCAGGTGCAGGTGGCATTCTGGAGATTCCACAACCCCACCCAGGTGAGTACAGCCAGGACCCTCCCTCTATCTGGACCAGAGTTCTCTGCCCAGAGTTTCTGCTTTACCCTTACTCCCTGCCCAAGGAGACCCCCAAATGCTCACCCCAACCCTAATATTAAATGAAAAAAATATTTTCTCTATGGTCCAGAGGATCTGGAAGAGGGCTGAATCCCAACAACAGCTTGAGGGCATGGATGTCCAGAGTTCTGCCTGAGGCAGCAGGGCCAAGCAGCATTTGGGCAGAACCTTCCCTGTCCACTGGCGGGTGGTCTGGATGGCTGGTCACAGCGTGGGTGGCCTCAGTCAAGACAGCTGCCAGGTATCAGGGGCTGACCTCGGGTTAGCCTGCAGCAGCTGCAGCCCATCTTCTAAAACTGTTTACATTCGAAGCCCTAAACTTGGGGTGCAGAACAGGCAGAGGCCTCGCAGGAACCAGAGGACAGGCGGCAACTAGGGTTTAATCTACAGAAGGGAAAGGGCTTCTTACTCCATTCCTCATAAGACTGGCCACTAGGGCAATTCTCCAAGGCCTGCCTGACCGTGGTGGGCTAGGGTTACTCCTGGACCCTGGCCTGCTGGCCTATCCATTGTCTTGGAGTTATGACTTCCAACATGGCCCTGAGACCTGGTGAGCTACCTGGAGGTAAGCCTGGGTGAAAGCACCCTAGGTTTAAAATCAAGGGTGGCAGGCCAGTCCTTTGTCCTCCCTGGGCCTCTGTGTCTGCTTCTGTAAATGGAGAGTAGAAAGCCCTGCTGTAGAGCTACTGCATGGTGGAGATGAGCCAGGAGTGGAGGGGCAGTCCGGATCCTCTGCACCCCCAGGTTGTCTGGAATGTGGACCTAGTTCTGGGTTGTCCTGAGCTGGAATGAGGCCATGTGTGGTACCAAGCACAACTTGCACAGAGCCACCAAAACATCCTCCCATCCTCCCATGTTCTCCCTACCAGCGAACCAATCCAAGCCAAATAGGCCACAGCCATAGACTTGGCCCTCCTAGCTACCCCAGCCCCATGGGTAAGAAAGGATACAGGAATCAACTAGTAATGCTTAGAAGCCACCCCAGCTCCCCAAAACCTCCCTGGAAAGATCCCCAGGACATCCTAAAACAAGGGTCTAGCAAGAAGGTAAGGGTAGACGAGGAGACCTTGACTGTCTCTGTAGACCAGGCTCTGGCCTGAAGTGAGGATGGGGATGCTCCTTCCTGATCCCCCCTCCTCCCAGGACACAGGCCTTGGCAGGCACCCAAGGTTGGTGAGGATAGCGGTGTGGACCAGCCTGCTATGTACTGAATACAGAGAGATAGGGCTATTCATTACACCCTCACTGTGGCTTCAGAGCTGCTCTGCCACACTCTCCCACTGTCCCCAAGGAGTGGAAAATGAATTGTTTAGCTTTCCTTAATAATTCATGTCAAGACCAAGCACAGAACAAACATGTCTATGTAGCCTCAGGACCCAGTGCTGGTCCACAAGCCACCTGCAGCTCCATGTGGGGTCCTCCTGGCCATGGCTGTACTACCCTGATCTAACAAATGTGGGGGAAGGGAGGTCACCAAGCCCGGTTAGATATCACAGTGTCCTGGTCTTGGGAAGAAAGATAGGGGGATTCCCCCTAGCCATTGATCCTCAATCTGCAGTAACCTGGGCTGCCGTGTCTTACACAGCTCCAGGGATTGACCTGACTGAGGGGGCAAGGGAATGAAGAAAGGACAGACACACAGACACACACAGGAAAGCTAGAATCGGGCGGTTTGAACTCTCTGACGGGAAAGCTGCAGTCTTTTTGCCCCCAGCAGCTCAGTGTGTTTATTGTCTACAGCTGAATAAAGAGGCAGGGTCATTACAAGCAGATAAACAAAGGAGAGTGCGTTTATCGCATACAGCTGGACAAGGAGGCAGTTTGAGCTAGTCTCAGTGAGACTCACAGGATGGGAGGCTTGGCCAACATCTCATGGGTCTGTGGCTTTGGTCCCTGACAACACACACCCTCTCAGTACGTCATATACTCAGGGCTTCCTCTACCGTTCACACTGGACAACACACTTATACAAAGGAGACTTGGTACCCCAGAAGCTGCGTGACAACCCTGTAGACATAGATGCTTGCTGGGAGGGACCCTTGGATAAAGGATGTAGAGGCTTGGGCCCCTGGTTTAGGAAGCCTCTGGTCTACCCTCCCTATTCCCATGAAAGAACTACAGCCTCAAGTCTCTCACAGAACAACTTAAAATGCCAAAGAGAGTGCAGATGGCAATGTACTAACCCCACCCCCACCCCACCCCCGCCAATGCCCCAGTGCTGGGCTCTGCAAAGAGTCCAGCCTGGTCTCTAAGGCCCTAAAGTCCGGTTTTGAGGTCTGGGCAGATCTCTGTTGTTCTGCTCATGGTGGGTGGGATGCTGGGCAGAACCAAGCTGAGCTGAGCTCTAGAGCTGATGTCATCTCTATTGTCCTGTAGGAATGACAGTGGACAGAGGGCCCCTGGGTGCTGGGACATCCCTGAAAAGTGGCAGGACTGATGAGGGAAATAAAGTCAATTGTGCTAGGGAGTGGTGGAAAAAGGGCTAGTCCAATAGTGCCTGTTTGTTTCAGCTACCTGTCCCACCCGCCCCAGACCAGCTCCAGGCATTCCCAGCCCTCCCCAGGATTTGCTCTCTTAAGGACACAGTAACCCCACAGGCTTGAAGAAGCTGAGCCCACGAGAGGGCTCTGGCCCAGACTGACCAGCAACCAAGGCCAGCTTGGCACCTGCCCTGGGTGGGGGAGGGCCGGGGCAGGCTGAGCTGGGGATGACTCATGGGGATGTCTGGCTCTGTTGCATGGATGAGAGGGAGAAGTTGGTGCCAGGATCAGTGTTAGCACGGAGTTCCCCTGACTCCTACAGGGCCCTTGGGCCTGGGCTGGACTTGGTTACAAGAACTTCTGACTACCTGCCTGCCCACTATGGCCTGCAGGCAGCTGGTGAGAGAGGCCCATAGTGGAATGGACATCAGGCTATGGGACAGACATGCTTCCTTTCTGGAAGGCATGAGTGACCAGTGGAGACATAGAACTTCAACACCACTCCAGCCACTCAGCCCTATTCAGGACAATACTCTGTATGACCTGGCTGCTGGCCTGGCACAAGGCTGGGAGTCGGGAGGACTCAGGGTCTTCAAGGCAGAAAGACGTTGGAGGACTTGCCCTGAGTCAGGAGATCAGTGAGTTCCACATATTTGGGATGCCTTCCTGGAAGAGATGAAATTCCAGTTTGTCTCTGAAAACATATTCGGCCTGGGGGAGGACATCTTGGGGTAGGGATTGAGCAGAGTAGGGAATCAGAGCTGGGACACAGAAGCAAAAAAGTCTAGGCTGTTTGTGTGTGAAACAGAAGCAGGGCCAGTTTCCTTCTTCCTCTGCTGTGTCCACCTGGATCTGGCTCCAGATGCCCTTACCTTCCCTGGTCCAAGACTAGAGCGAATCTTCCCAGTATTCTGGGTAGTTCTGAAGAAGGGCCAGCAAGAACCTTAGGGAACAGAGGAACTAGTCCAGGCTGCTGTCCATGCTTCTCAGCAGGCTGGGCCTATTGCCTACATCCAGATGAGCAGGATGCTACCCCATGCTACCCAGAACCCACCACTAAGGGTGGGTAGCTGATACCTACTGGCCTCTTCTTTAACCCTTGGGAGTCCCAGGGGCAACAGGCAAGCCGCAGGATTGCCATGGTAGGAAGAAAGTTCCTGGAGAAGGAGGCCCAGGATGTGGGCTTCCTTGGGTCTCCCTCAGGCCATTGTTTCCTGGGATGCTTTTGGTGCAGGTGGAGGATGCAGTATTGGACACCTATGACCTCGTGTATGACCAGGCAATGAAGAGCCCATCCAGCAGCTGGTGGCAGGAGCTGGCCACCATCCAGGACACGGTGAGCAAGAGCGAGGGACAGGGTGGCCATACTTGCTGTGCCCCCAGAGAATGGGTGCCAGACATCCTCTAGCGTCAGCCATCCTGGCCAGGCTTCCAGAGAAGATCCTGGGACACAGGTTCCCTTGTGGGTAGATGACTGAGATCTCACCCATCCCCCTCTGTCCCTACTAGGACTGGCTACCCAATGTAAGTGCAGAATACAAGGGCAATGCCCTTGTTGAACATGCACTGAGAACTCTAAGGAGGAACTGGGTATTCTTCAAGGAAGTAGGTGTTCAGGCACCAGGCAGGCAGTGGGGCCCTGCTCTACGGGGACGAGGTCCTCAGAGAGCTATGCCGTTCCATCACCAGGGCTAAGTCACTGGTGGATATTTTTCCAGCAGCAGCTGTGATCCCGATTCCTGGCTCTGGTCTCATGGGGGCCCACTTTGCAGAACCGCCAAAGTTGCTGGTGCTTTGGTGCCTTAGTTTTCCCATCAGTCAGCCCTGCCCACACTATGCTCCTCTCTGATCTGTCTTCCAGTTTCTGTGTTGTGGGAAGAAGTCTCCTTTCGGGTTTCTGGCCAGCACCAGAGCCATCCTGTGTCAGGGCCAGGAGGCCATGAGAGAGGTGAGGAGGAGGGGACGAGAGCGTCTGTACTCAGATCAAATGAAGGTTGGGCACTCCAGGTTCTACCCGCGAAGGGACATCTTCATCCTCTTTGCCCTTTTGGCCTCCCACATTTTGGGATCTGCCCTAAAGTCTCAGGGATGTACCCGCCCCCTCCACACTGCCCTCCCCTGTGATAGGTGACCACAGGGCAGGGAACTTATGAGACGGCCAGCTCAACTTGGCCCAACTCCCTTCCACAGGCTAGCATTGGGCATGTACCCTGCCCACTCTTCTCCTTCTTCATGAGGCTTCCCCAGGCCATCAAACTCCTCCCCCACCCTCCCTTCTGAAGCTTCTAGAAGCTCAAAGCTAAGGCTCTATATAACAAGGTGATTAACGATTTAGGAGGAGTAAGAAGGGGTCCCCAGAAAGAGTAGAAAGTGCTAGGGGAGGGACAGGGAGGAGCTCTTCTACCCTGAGGACTAGGCTCTGACCCACTCTCCCCTACCCTGGCCCTCTCTTCCTACCCAGCCCCCTCTTTGTCCCATCCCCCTGCTATCCTGGAAACAAACCAGCCCTATCTCATGGGGAGAGATGTCTGGCTACCCTCCAAGAAACAAGAGGGTGGGGAATGGCTCAAGGCCCAGCAGGGAAGGGAGCTGGCCTGATGGGAAGGGGCTGAGAGTCAGGGAGCCCCATCCACCCAAGAACCGTCCTCAGGTCCCAAATACAAAATAGCTCAGGGCCTGCCTCCTGTTGCAGGGTGGCCAGGGACCACAGCTGGGTTACAAAGGACCCTTGGTGGGAGAGAGGCCAAGGCCAGCTCAGGCCAGCAAGAGGATCACTTACTTGCCAAAAGGCAAGAAAGCCCCCTGTAGGGCTTCACATGGTCCAGGCTATCCCCAACAAAACTGCCAGCATCTGAATGCCCTAGAGGTCAGCTGTCACCTTCCTGTTTCTAGAAAGAGAGACTCTGTTGATGTCAGGCCCACAGCAAAGAGACCTGCAGTTCCAGAGTCTCTGCCCCTATCACTAACAGCAGGCCCTGGGAGCTAGAGTACTCCCACCCTGGACTGCCTGGAGACAAACAGCAGCCCACGAAGGAGCTCAGGGCAGCTAGAATAGGGCAGTGAGCCATTGCCCCCACAGAGACAGGCGCCATGGCCTCAGTCTCAAGCTTCCTAAAGCCTCTTTCCCAGAGCGTTCAGCAGTTCCGCTGGGGAAGGTACACACCTTGACTGCCCTGGCCTTAGCACTGGCTGAGCAAACCATGCAGCCCCAGGGGCTTCTAGGATAAAACTGGAACAGGGAGAGCCGAGCACAGTGTGCAGGGAGGGCCAGTCAGGGTGGGCAATCAACCATGCATGTTGCCTCTGTCCAGGACTGCCTACAGAGGATCGGGAACTTTCTGTGGACACACTCCAGTATCGCCTCCACCCTGACCTGCACCAGCCTGGCCCTCACGGTAGCCACCAGTTCCTTCCTTGGCCTCCTTCTATCCCGTCCTGCCTTGCTGCTTCCCAGACAGGAGCAGTCCTGGGTCACTGCCTCAGACCAACACTCTAATCATGGCACTGCCAGGATCTTCCAGGCCCATTCAGCAGGGAGGAGCCAGCCCCTGACCCAGGGAGGTGGTCTGGTGTCTGTCTCATGCCCTTCATTTCACAGTCCTGCGAACTTCCCGGGAAGTGGTAAGGCTCTGCCATCAGGACTGTTGGTGGCTGCTGACGCCTGGGCATCTCTCCTGATTGTTCCAGGTATACGCTATGATGCTCTGCGCCTTCCTGTGGTTTGCCATTCACTCCTACTGTGGCTTGGATCGCAAAGGCAGATATACCCTGACCCCACGGTAGGCCCCTCTCTCTCTAGAAGAATCTTACAGCACCACAGGGTCCCAGTGTATCTATGTCTCCCATGGCAGATATGTTGTTACCCGTGCCCAATCCGGCAGGTATGGCCTCTGTAGGAAACCCTTTGGAAGTGTGGGGTGACGACATGCCCTCTTCTACTCTGCCTATTTCCAGTCTCTGATGAGACCTGCCATCACCCTGCCACCAACACAGAGATAGGAAGCCCTGCCTCCCCACCCCCTGCTGCCCAAAGTCATGGTTCCCAGGCCAGGATAACTGGTCTTAAGGAACCCCAGGAGTCCTCATTGACAGAATCAGGAAGGACCCAGTCCCAGCAGCCAGGAAAACCCTTCTGTTCCCGGAATACTTAGACCTCCTGTCAGCAAGCTCCATCCACCCGCACACCCAGCGCTCTGACATCTGGATTCCTACACCCGGCATCTGCACTGGCCCTCTACGTTCTGAAAATAGCCACGCCATTGCCTCCAGAGCACTCTGGGGCATATTTATAAATGTTCGGATGTGCACACAAATGAGTTGTGTAGAGGCTGGAGGGCAATACCAGTTGTCATCCTCAGGAATGCTGTCCTGCTCTGACAGAGTCTCTCCCTGGCCTGGAGCTCACCAACTAAACTAGACTAGCTGGTTAAAGAGCCCTGAGAGCCTCTGTCTCTACCTCCCAATACTGGGATTACAAGCATGCACCACCACACCTGGCATTTTTAGGGTTTTAGGAATCAAACTCAGGTCCTTGTGCTTGCAAACCATTTTTTATATTTATGCATCTATAATTTATTTAATTGGCAGGAGGAGGGGCGTGTGTACATTCCACTGACTGAATTATACCCCAGTTCTTCTTATAGTACCTTCTAGAACATTCTGAAACAGCCTCACCACCACCATTCTGGGATGAACTTGCAGTCCCTTCTAGAATGTTCTGCAGCAGCCTCTTAGTCCCTATAGAATATTCTGGAACAGATCCCCAGGTCTTTCTAAAACATGTGGAACAACTTCACTGTCCCCTTTTGTTTCTCAGAGCCCATGGCTGCCAGCCCCAGGAACCCAGCCTCTTCAGATGGACCAAGGATGGAGTGCCTCAATGCCCTTCTGAAGCATAAACATTTGCCAACTATTCGACATCCCTCTGAAGCATGGGTATTTGCTGATCATCGGGTCTAATAGGATGCCTGTTGCCTACTTGCCCACAGAGATGAAGACGTTGGCCCTGAGCCCTCCATGATCCACGTGGTGGGGCAAGGGAAGGGGAGGAGATTCTATCAGGTGTGTTAGTTACTTTTACATTGTTGTGGCCAGACACCTACCAGAAACAGAAAGGATTTACTCTGGCTCGTGGTTCCAGAAAGATTCTGGTCCATCACAACAGGGAAGGCATGGAGGGGTGGCTGTGTCTATGGCAGCAGGATCAGAGGGTGGCAAATGCGGGAGGCTGGATGTTAAGCTAACTTGCTCTGGGTCATTGAGGAGCAAAGGTGACTTTGGCTCTGTAGTCCTGATAACAAAATACGCAGAACCACATGGCAATAGCCAGGTTTTTTAAAAAATGGCCATGGGTCTGTTAATGCTCCTTAGTTTAGGGAGAAGAGGGCACCATACCCTCACCTGCGATTCCAACTACTGCTCCCTCCTGCCAAGGAAGTGTTTGGATCTTGAGAGATGCCGGAGTGTGAAAAGTTACCTGAAGACAGGTCTCCATGATCCAGCATCCATGAGGTCATCACCCATCATGGTGGGGCTTTGTGGGGATGATACCGTTTGGGGGTCACCCACACTCCCTATATCCCAAGAAACCCATTGATTCAGGTTGAAACTTGGGTAGAATCTTTTCCATGCCCCACTTGGGGTGACCAGTTTCCTGTTCATGTTTCCCAGAGAAAAGTAATAGCAGAGAACAGGTAGAGTGGAACCAGGGGTAGTGGCTTAGGGTTTCTATTGCTATGAAGAGACACCATGACCACGGTGACTCTTATAAAGGAAAGCATTTAATTGGGGCCGACTTACAGTTCAGAGGTTTAGTCCATTATCACCATGCTGGGAAGCATGACATCATGCAGGCAGGCATGGTGTTGGAGTGGTAGCTAGAAAGGTCTACATTTGGATTGGCAGGCAGCAGGAAGAGAGGGTGCCACTGGGCCTGGCTTGAGCATCTGAAACCTCAAAGTCAGCCTCCAGTGACACGTTTCTTCCAATAAGGCCACACCTCCTAATAGTGCCACTCCCTATAAGCCCACAGGGCCATTTCCATTCAAATGACCTAAGACAGGTATAACCTTCAAAAGCCCACCCTTAGTGACCTACTTCTGCTAACCAGACTCCAAGTCCTACAGGCTCCACAATAGCACCAGAAGCTGAGGATAGAACATTCAGAAGATGAGACTGTGGAAGAGGTTTCAGAGCAAACCCATGACACAGGGCAAACATACATGAACCTGTGGAAAACACCAGATGACAACTATGACATCAGGTAAACAGCTCCATGGGGAACAGACAGAAACACTAGGGTGATCTGATGAGTCTGTGGAACAGGCAGAATAGGTAAGCACGGAGGAAACCAGCACAGGGCAGGCCAGGAGCCCTGGTCAGATGTCGTCCTGCACCTCCCATTTCCAAACACGGCTGTGTTCATGTCCTGTGCTGTGCAGCGAGGAGCATCAACCTGGCAGCAATGTCTCTGTCTGTCACTGTCACAAAATGCCTGAGGCAGTCAACTTAAAGGAAGAAAGGGAGAAAACCAGCTTAAACAAAGGGAGAAAAATCAACTTAAACCTGAAAAAGTCAACTTAATTTGACTCATGTTTTAAGAGGTCTCTGTCTACGGTCAACTGGCTTCATTGACTGGGGGCCCCGAATGAGGCAGAACACAGCAGGGATGTGTACCATGGAGTAAAGTTAACACCCGTGGTGGCCAGGAAGCAGAGAGGAGGGCCAAAGACAAAGAAAACCCTCTTCAGAGGCACCACCCAGGAACCTCTTCCTCAAAGGAAGCCTCATCTTCTAGCTTCCGTTTTAAAATGTCATTAAATTATAACCCCCTTCATGAATTAATCACTTCCCAGAGCCCAGAGACTGAGAACTGCTCTGGGGACCACGCCTGTGGGGTGTGTGTGTGTGTGTGTGTGTGTGTGTGTGTGTGTGTGTCCGTGTCCTCACAACAGCAACCTGAAGGAGCAGCAGGTTGTGGATCAGAGCCCAGATGTGGGCAGGTCCTTTACCTAACCTCTCATGAGGCAGGTTTGCTGGGCCCTACTCAGAGGCTTCTAGAAGCTCCCCCATCTGGGCTCACTCTGGCTGCTGGAAGAACCTAATTTATTGCAGCTGTGGGCTTGTGGGCCCTCTCTCCTTAGTGGCTGCCAGCTAGGACAACTTCCTGCTCTGTGAATTTGGTTCGCTCCCCTCCTCCAGCTCCTTCTACAGACCCTAGCACAAGCTGAGCCTCCCTTGTGCTATGCAGTCTCTGGCTTCCACCAGCTGGTGAAGCTCTTTGCTTTAAGGGCCACATGATGATCTTGTCTGAACAAGAATTCTTTCTTCTAATCCTGGTAAAATGCACTGTGCCTGACACTGGCCATTTGACCACGTTCAAGTGCACAGCTCAGCAGAATTAACATCCACCCACACCATCTGCCTCCAGAACTTTCCATTTTCCCAGACTGAAACTCTGTCCCCATTCAACGCTGACTCCCTGCTCCCTCCCCAGCTCCTGGCTCCCTGTCCTGCTTGCTGCCTCTTTTGATTTGGTGAGCATAAGGCCCTCCTGGGCATGGCTATCTCACCACATGGTTCCTCTGTGTTGCACAGTGAGGGAGACATCTTACCATGCTTACCATGATCTCATAATCATCTGCTGGGGGACTGTGACAGAGCAAGTTGGGCCACGTAATCTAAAGCTCCTGCCTCCTGTAGCCACCATCACATGACAATGCAGCCACCTTTATGGAGAATTATCACCTGCTCTTGAATATTCACATAATTTGTGCACGCTGCTAAGTCCCAAGGAGATACACTGACCCAGCCAAGGCTGAGACGCCAAATGCAGCCTAAGAGAACATAAGGGATGTGACCCTGACTCACACCCAAACCCAGAAAGTGAGAGTCTCCCCGCCCAAATCAGAATCACTCTGCAATTGGTCACCAACACATGGGGAAAGCCTGTTAAACCCCACCTTGTGTTTCGGATGCACACACTCCCTCCTTCCCACACATCCATTTCCTCAAATAAGAGGAATTAAGCACCCCACATCTGAAAACACACAAGGTTTTCTCCCTAGGGAGATTCCCCCAATGTCATAAGCATTTAGTTTCCCGAGACAGAAAGTGCAGGGTCTCTGGTGCAAGCAACTTCTTTGGTTCTGTTCTTGCCACCTCACTCTACTTTATAAGAAGTCAGCACTAAAGAAAGCACAGATATTCAGGATGTTCTAGTTTGGTGATTAAACACTGACCAAAACCAATCTGGGGAGGATAGGGTTTATTTGGCTTATACTTCCAGGTAATGGTCCATCATTAATGAAAGCCAACTCAGAAACTCAAGCAGGACAGGAACCTGGAGGTGGGGACTCAAACAGACCACATAGTAACATCGCTTACTAGTTAGCATACTTTCTTTTACAACCCAGGGTAGCACTGCCCACAGTGGGCTGGACCCTCCCACATCATCATCAATCAAGACAACGCCCCACAGACTTGCCTACAGGGTAATCTGATGAAAACAATTCCTCAGTTGAAATTCCCTCTTCCCAGATATGTCGAGGTTTGTGTAAAGTTGGCAAAAAAACTAACCAACACACAAGGCAAGGTCCAGCACTCAAAGAGGCAGAGAAGGGGATTGTGAGTTTGAGGCTAACATGAACTAAATAGAAAGACTCTGTTTCAACAAAAACAACAACATAAAAGAAGGGGGGGGGAAAGGAAAGGCAGAAGTAAGGAGGAAAGGAGAAAGGATCCCATACACAATGGCGGTGGGAAGATGGCAAATAAAGAAGAAAAGTAAGATCTAGAGTCTGTGAAATGTACACAATGCAGCACACACACAAAAAAATCCACCAGATGCTGTAAGAGAACGATCATCCCTGCAGCTGTGTGTGGCTCTAAATATCCATGGTTTGTCCTGTTTTCCCAGCTCTTCATCCCTGGGAGAATCTCTTCCTGACTCCTGCTGCCGCTTCTTCCATCACTAACAGGGTGGAGTAAGAGAGCTCAGACCACCAGAGCCTGCCTAGAATGGGCATCATTATCCTGTTTCTTCATTTGAACACCACTCACTCAGCACCCTTTAGGGTCTCTTAACCCAGCAGAAGAGATGTCTGAAGTAGCCAGGTGCCACCACAGTTTCTAGCTCTGCAGAGAGAACACTGTTCTCTGACCAGAGAGTTCCCGTTGGCTACTGAGAGCTTCGACCCAGTGCAACGCCTTTGAAGGCACGAGGCAGAACTTCTAGGATGGTTCATCAGCTATTATAAGAAGTGGTGCCCCCACACCCATCCCTCAGGCTTCCGACCTAGGGGCTCTGGTTTGGGGAAAGCAGCACCACACTGGTTACACGTACCACATGCCACAGGGGGCTACACAGTTTTGCAATGGAATCTCCCAATGTGATCTTAAATGATACTTGAGAAGCAACCCACATTTCCACAAAATGTCCCTGATCACCAGCTGAATAGCAACTTCAGTGAATCCAGGGCAGCCTCCCCATGATCTTCTGCCTTTGGCTCTAAGGTTAGTCCCTTAACCAGAAACAATTATAAGGGTTGGATGCAGTTAAACTGAAATTTAATGTTAAGTGTCAAAGTTTGATCTCCATTGTAAGGATTAAAAGGATACAAACTTAATCCGACAGTGGTGTTCAGAAACAGGCCCTCTAAGAACAAAGAGAAATAAATACATGCAGGCCTACTCGCTTGGTTGCTCTCAGCTAACTTCATCCTTCCTATTACTGCTCTGGACCATTTGCCTATGGAATGGTATTGACTACAGTGGGCTGGGGCTTTCCGAATCAATTAAAAATTGCGACAATTCCTCCACAGTCAGCCCCACAGGCCAAGTTGATCTGATAATAGGCTCACAAGAATAAGGCCCCACAAATTTCTTCATGGCTTTACACTCATTCTGTCGCTTGCCATGGGGATGCCCTTTATTGCCCCAGGACTCTGAAACAAGGAAGCCATCACCGGCGGAAAGCCCCTTTACCTTGCCCTTTCAGAAGCATGAACAAAATAAAAATTGCAAGAGCATCTTGCCTCAGGTATTTCATGATGACAATGAAATGCCGACTAATATAGAGAGCTGGTCCCAACAGATAGATCTCATTAGAAAAGGGTAATGGAAGAGATAGTTATGGATGGATGTGGGGAGCCGGAACAGAAGGATCAAGTGCTGATGGGGAGGAGAGGATGGGACAAAGGAGAGGATATGGAAAGAGACATAACTAAACTTAAGGCCCATTTGAGAGGTCACATGATACAGTAGAAGTATATATATATATATACTTCTATATATATATGAAGGCAATCTAAAGGAAACCATCAAATAATGGGGACAGACAGAGTCCTAACTGCTCATCCCTTGCCACCAAATGAAACTTCCAGTCAGGAATTGATTTACATCTAACTGAGTTGTTGGCCAAAAGGGTCTCGTGGGTATCCCCAAACAACCCAGGGGTTGTTGCCAGAACAATAGGTTGTTCTACACAAACTTGGGACAATAAGGCCCCACTGCTGAAGACAACACCTACACAACTCATGGAACATGAGGAAATTAAGCTGGCGCCTATATAAAGCCTCGACTTCTACATTCTAGCGTCTTTGGGACAGGTAGGTACTCTGCACACTAGCAAGAGAAAAACATAAACAGCAACATAGCTACAAACCCTTTGATCTACAGTAGGACTACCTGCAAGATACGCTAGGGCAATGGTGGCATAAAGTTTGTAATCAACCAATACCTGATTTGACTTAATGTTGGAACCCAAACCCAACACTGCTTGGGTGGTCAAGAACCTGAAACTAGATAACCCAGGGACCTAAGGTAAAACAAAATACTACTGTTCCAAAAAAACAAACAAACAACAGAAAATTAGCAATAAAATGACTCCTAGTGACATTCTGCTATACTCATGGGCCAGTGCCTTGCTCAGCCATTATCAGAGAAGCTTTCCCCTACAGCGGATGGGAACAAACCCACAGCCATACAGTCATACAGAGAGTGAGAGACATTGAACACTCAGTCCTAAATGGGATCAAACCCCTCATCCTCAGGGGCCAGGGAACCCACAAAAGATGAAGTGGAAAGAGTGTGAGAGCCAGAGGGGATGGAGGACACCAAAGAAACAAGGCCCTCTAAGCCAACAAGAGCAAAGAACATTCGCACTCTCAGAGACTGAAGCTGTGTTCACAGGATCTGCTTGGGCCAGCACCAGGTCCTCTGTGGTTATATTACGGCTTCCAGTTTAGTGTTTTTATCAGATTCCTGAGTGTGCAAATGAGCGAGTCTCTGATTCTTGTGCCTACTCTTGGACTCTTTTTTCTTCTCTTCGTTTATCTTGTCCAACCCCAATGTGCCAGCTTTTGTTTTCTCTTATTATATTTTATTTTGTTATATTTTTACCATTATCCCCTAGAAGACTGTTTATTTTCTAATGAGAGACAGAAGGGGGGTAGATCTGGATGGGAGAGGGGTCAGAAGGAACTGGGAGTAGGAGAGGAAGGAAACAAAATCAGGATATATTATGTGAGGAAAAATATCTATTTTCAATAGAAGAAAAAAAAATAATTTTAAATAAATAAAAGTTTTGCAGAAAGAACAAACAAATGAGCACTGGTACCAAGAGTCTCACCATTAGAAGTTTACCAGTAGAACTGGGAAGCTGGCAGAGGAAGGGAGAGTTTGAGGAAGCAGTTATCAAGTGACTAAACTGTGCTGGGGTGATGGCTAAGTGGTTAATAGGACTTTCTGCTTCTGCAGCCACACCAGACAGATCACAACTAACCATGCCTAACTTCAGCTCTAGGGAACACAACTTCCTCTCTGGCCTTACATGTACATACTGACACACACACACACACACACACACACACACACACACACACACACACAATTAAAAATTGTTTGTTTAAAGGGGCTATTGTAAATGGGACATTGTGGGTAATTCTGGTGTGGGTATGAAGACAAGAGACCAGGGAAGATCAAGGACAAGTTAGAAACTGCCTACATGGTGGTAACTAGGATGCTTGTCAGTCACAGCCAGACTAATGAGGTCTCTGTTGGAAACCAAGGCCAACATCATTATCCTGCAACAAAGAACTTGGATGGCTTTTGTCAGGAGCTATGGAGGCTGAAGTAAGAACAGTGAACTTGTTTACTCACTGAAAGAATCTCAACATGGTACAGCATTTAGGATGTGGCATAGGTAGTTGGGATGGTTGGTTTGGTGGTTTAAATGAGAGATGTCTCCCATTTGAACACTGTAGTGTGTGTCTGTGTATACACCATGTGTATGTGGGACTCCACAGAGGCCATAAAAGGGTGTTAGATTCCCCTGAAAGTGAAATTGCAAGTGGTGTGAGCCACACAATGTGGCTGCTAGGAATCAAACTCTGGTCCTCAGAGCAGCATGCGCTCTGAGCCACTGAGTCATCCTCTCCGAGAGCCCTGTGCGGATTAGTTTTAACGGTCAACTTGCAACAGCTCAGAACCACTTGGGAAAGGTTTTAATGGTGAATTATCTAGCTCAGTCAGGTAGCCAACAGACATGGCTGTGAGGAGTTGTCTTGGTTGTCAATTGGTGTGGGAAGACCCAGCTCACTGTGGGCAGCACCACTCCTAGGCAGGTGGTCCTGAACAATAACACAAGGGAGAAAACCAGCTGCGGGCTCTCAGCAAGGAGGCCTGCATGCATTGTGTATTTCTTTTTGCTCTTGACTGTGGAATGTGATATGATTACCTGCCTGAGTTCCCGCATCAGCTTCCCTAAAATCCTAGACTGTGACTTGGAATTGTTAACCAAACAAGCCCTTACCTCCTCTGAGTTGTTTTCTCTAACTTACTACTTTCTAACTCTGTGTTGTTTGTCACAGCAACAGAAATGAAGCAAGAACAGTTTTCAACAATTGCTTTCTATTAGGTTAACAGGCTCAGGAGCAAAAGGACCCAGAGCACAATGATCTGGGGGGAAAACACGTGGCCAGAGAAAAGCAAGAAATAAAGGCATACAGGGAGCAGCACAGAAATCATCTGCTATGATGTCAACACAGATAAAACAGAGCCAGTGGTTTTACATCCAGACAACTGGAAAGACCTCCAAGGCATCTCACATATCTAAGAAAGAAACCCTCCTTCAGGGTGGAGGAGGAGGAGGACTGGAGGTTGAGTCACCAGCAGGTGTCAACAGGTACCTCAGAGGACACTGCTGAAATGCTTCCCAAGCGCTGGTCCCAGATTAAAAACTCCCTGGCCACATGCAGGTGCCCTGTTTGATATGCATTTCTTGCTCACATATTTAAAACTTGTGTATGCCAGCCATGCAAATTGGTATTGTTTTCTGGTTATGATTTCCCATTTCTCTGCTTGTTAACTAAGTTTGCAGAGGCTTGGCCAAGTCTGTTTCTATTTCACAAACACCTGCTGTGCCTCCTGTCAACCGATGGACGAAATAACATGCCTCGTCTCGCTGGCTCACAGGAAGTCTAGTGTATCACCATAGAGATCACATGCTGCTCATAATCAGGGTAAATATACTCTCCTGACCTGTGACTCTCATCTCGTGTGTCTGTCTGTCTGTCTGTCTCTACATCTTACTATACAACCCTAGCTGTCCTGGAACTCACAGAGATCCCCTCACCTCTGCCTCCTGATTGCTAGGATTAAAGGTGCGTGCTCCATGGGTGGTTCCTTCCACTTTCTTCATGGAGACTTTTATTTTGAAAATTTTGAAAATCTTTGTGTCTTTTACCATTTTGTGGAAAAGCAACAGAAAGAACACAGCACAGAACCACACTGCACACACACACAAACACACACTGCGATGGCTTACTCTATGCGACATCCAAGCAGGGTGTTAAATTTGATTGTCAACTGGTCTGGATTGAAAAACCCTGGGAGTCCTGGAGAGGTGGCTTGGGAGTCAAAAGTGCTTGCTCTGAAATCATGAGGACTGGAGTATGAATCACAGGACCCATGTAACAAGGCAAGAGATCTCCACAAAAACTTGGAGCCTCAGCTCTGAGGTGAGAAGAGATGGGAGGATTGCTGGAACTTGCTGGTTACGGCCCAGCTGAGAGTAACCCACTTATTCAGGGAGAGACCCTGACTCCAAAGAAGAGTGAAGAATGAGAAAAGACACTGAACGACCTCTTCTGACCTTTGCGTGTGCACACACCCCTGCACAATATACCCATATACTCACACAGGTGCATACACACACGTAAATAAATATAAAATAAAAATAAAGCACTTGGGTCTATTAATGAGGCACCTTTGGATGCAGATGTTTCTGGAGTAACTGAGAAGGGAAGACACCACCCTAAATATGGTCACACTATCCCTTAGGCTGGGGTTCCAAACTGAATAATTAGGTTAACAGGAGAAAGCCAGCTGAGTTGGGGGGTTCCCATTTCTCTGCCTCATGCTCAGCACCATGAACCAAGTAGCCCTCTGCCATGGTGCACACTGAACTTACCCTGAACTGTGAGAACAACAACCCTTCTTCCTTCAAGTTGGCTACTGACCACAATACAGACAGAAGTAACTAGTGACCCAGGACAGACTACCCAGATGTGGGTTTGAAATCCTGCTGCTGTGAGAATTTTTTATTCAGGCGAGAAATAACTGAGCAAGCGTGCTGGTTAGTTTTTGTCCACACAAACTAGAGTCACATGGAAAGAAGGAATTGACATCAGATGGGCATGCAGACAATTTCTGTGGGGCATTTTCTTGACTAATGAGTGATATAAGAGGGGTCAAGCTTGGTCCTGAAGATACAAAGCTGCAGGATCTCCATGACACAGGGCAATACCAGGATATCCAAGAGGAGTCCTGGTAAGGGCCCAGTATTGATAGTGTAGCCTAAGCCAGAGGTATCAAGCCAGAACAATGACTCATTGCAGTAAACACTTGCAAGTAAAGATGCATGGACTAAAGGCGATACTGTGTGACTCATTGGTCCACACCACAGCTTCCACTATGAGAATTTTTCCTTAAGTCTAATTTTATTTTGTGGGGGAGGATGCAAAGGCAGAGGGAGAATACAAAGGGACAGGAAGATGAATAGGATCAAGATGCATGATGTAAAATCCACAAAGAATCAATAAAAAGTTAAAAAAAATAAAGTTCATACACAAGTATAAGATTATAGAAAAAAAAAAGAGGCTAAGCCATGTGAATGGTGTCATCCCTGGGTATGTGGTCCTGGGCTGTGTAAGAAAGCAGGCTGTCGAAGCCATGAGGAGCAAGTCAGTAAGTGGTCTTCCTCCATGTCTCTTCTTCAGTTCCTGCCTTGAGGTTTCTGCCCTGGCTTCCTTTAGTGATGGACTTAGAATCTGTAAGGTGAAGTAACTCCTTTGTTCTCTAAGTTGCTTTTGGTCATATAGCGTTTATCATCGCAATAGAAATCAAACTAGGACACCGGGTGATCCCCATGAGATGGGGTCTTGTTCAGTAAGGAGCAGCTTGCAGATCAGAGACTCCCACTTCCCAGAGAAGCAGTTTGAGCCATGAAAACCCTGCTTGAGTTTCCAGTCTGCTGGCTAAGAAGCAGAGGTTGTATTTGCCAGTCCACTGTGATCGGTACCAAGCCCTTCAAGAAAGCGTGTGTGTATTTCTCTCTGTGTTTGCAAGTACCTGTGTGTGTGTGTTGTGTGTGTGTGTGTACATCTGTGTCTGTGTTCCTAAATGTAATGGCAATTAAGCATTTAGAATTAAAGTAGATTGCAAACACAGTGCCCATATGTACATTAGTTTAGCAAATTCAGCACTCACCTCTAAATATGGTGGGTGTACTCCCATGGAACTGCAATCCATCACTGTCACATCTGCTATGTTCATAATAACTCTCTACTCACATTGAAAACATAACCCAAATTCAGTTTTCCCATGTCCCCAGATGACTCTTGCTACTGATTTGCTCAAGCCCAGGCCCAACCTAGCTGCGCTCTGAGCCCGCCTCCTCGGTCTAACGTTTACTCCAGTTTCCTCTCTCACCCACTCTCAAAACCTGTCCCCTAGCTGCTGCCTTGCTGCAGGAGGCCAGCTCAGCAGCTGGAAATCCCCAGTCCTCGGTGCCCTCCTCCATTCCTTCCTATTCCCTGTCAGGATGAGAATGGCGTCCCCCTGGATGAAGCCACATGCTCCTTAGAGCCCACACCCAGGCACCTTGTATCTGCTAAGGTCACCAGGGTTCAGCTAGACATTTCCATTTCCTGTGTGAATGTTTATTTATGTCCCCTCTGTTTGCTACTTTTCTTGGTGCCGTGACGCATACTTGAGAAGATGCCATACAGGAAGAAGGGTTTGTTCTGGATGATGGCTTCAGATGGCATAGTCCATCACGGCGGGAAAGGAACGGCGCTAGGAGAGATGGAGCAGCAACTTCACTGCAGTGAGAAAGGGTGGCAGTTATTTGCTTTCACCTCTATGGGCCAGGAAGCAGAGACCATACAGGAAATGGCAGCCTATAAACCACACAGCCTACCCATCTCCAAAGGAGACCATGGGTATTAGATCCCTTGGAGCTGGAGCTACAGGTGGTGCTCAGATGCCCTCCTAGGTGCTGGAAACTACTGCACTCAGGTCCTCTGTAAGAGCCACAAGCGCTCTGAACCACTGAGTCATCTCTTCAGCCCCATTTTATCTATTTTGAGTCAACTTTGTCCCTTTACAGTTTTTTTCTAGCAATGTTTTGATTTGGTTGACATCTTCAACTTTCACGGCCTGAAATCTGTTTGAACACTATATTTTGAGACAATTATAGATTCCCAAATAGTACACGGAAAGTCTTGGTGCATTATTCCTTCTGGCCTTCCCTAAAACAGATATTTGCATAAATACCATGCTAACAAGTACAGCCATCACTTGTTCAATGCACACAGATGATGCAGACACTACCAGATGTGCCTGTGCTCACATGTGTGAGTGTGAATGCACATGTGCCTACTGCCTGTGTGCATGCGTGCATGCACGTGGGGCGGGGCTTTGCATAACTACCACTGCAGTAATCAGAACATCATCTCACTGCCTCCCTGATGCTTCTTGAAGCCACAACCCCCACCTCCCCAGATGACCACATAACCACTGATCTTCTCCTCATCTCTACATTTTCCATCTTCCTTTGGGAAGGAGTGAGGCAGGGTCTCATATAGCCTAGGCTGGCCTTAAACTCCCTCTATAGTTGAGGATAACTTTGAACTGATTCTCCTGCCTTTACCCACAATCTGGAATAATATTCATTACACCTAGCCAACTATTTTGGGAGTTTTTGTTGTTGTTGTTTGTTTGTTGTTGTTGTTGCTGTTGTTTTGTTTTTTGGGACAGGGTTTCTCTGTGTAGCTTTGCAGCCTTTCCTGGAACTTGCTCTATAGACCAGGCTGGCCTTGAACTCACAGAGATCCTCCTGCCTCTGCCTTCTGAGTGCTGGGATTAAGGCGTGTGCCACCACTGTCCAGCCAAATGTTCACTTTTTAAGGTACATTTTCACTTATTACACTTGGTGTTAATATGAACAAAAAAGATGTCTGAAAAAGTCATAGAGAGACATATTATTTTGCTTACTTAAACATACATGTACACTTATGTGCATACATATAAAACAATAATCTTTAAAGAGGAGGTCATGACTTTGGGAAGGAGTGGGTTGGGATATGGAAGGAGCTGGAGATGGAGAAGTGAAAATAATGTAAATAGAGTACTCATGTATGACATTCTCAAAGAAATGTTTAAATAAAAATAGCTGCTATGTATTCACACCTAGAAACCCAGCACTCAGGAGACTGAGGCAGGAGTGTTCCTCTGAGTTTGAGACCAACATGACTATGTACTGGGTCCAAGGAGAGTCTGGGATATAGGGTAAGTCTCTCGCTGAGGGAGAGGTAGTGGGGAGAGAGCGAGAGGAGAGCCTGCCCCTCCATGTGTGAGCATGCATTTGAGCGGATGTGGCTTTTCATTTCTTTGGGACAAATGTGGAGACTGCACTTGGTGGCTGTGTGGCAGCTATGAATTTAGATTCATTCCTAAGAAACTACTCGACCTTCCTCCCAAGTATCGATTTATCCCCTTGTCCTTTCTCAGCATTGTTTTTGATTTTTGTGATCTGCTTTGCCAGACTTTCCATCTTCTCCAAGAAGCTCTCACATCTCCCACTGCCCATTTGATCTCTGCTCAGAACTGTGCTTCCTTCCTTCAGCACAGTCCCTTGGTTTTCAGTTCTACAAACAAAAACAAACATGGAGTCTGATTTGAGTGGGTCCCCTGCTCCTAAGCATGGCATCTCCCCTGGAGTGTGGCAGGCAGACCTAGTGACACTCCACTGGAGAAAACTAATTTCCTTTCTCAGCATACATCAGTCGCTAACAGCGTCTTGGGTAGGGACGGAGCTTTGTGTCCACTTACCCTTCTCAGTACTGGAACATTGTCCGATTTGAACCTGTGTAGATCGTATGTGTGCTGTCACAGTGTCTGGGAGTCCATGTGTGCATCTATCCTGTTGTATCTGGGAGACATTGCTTCCTTGGAGCCATCCACCACCTCTGGATCTTAAAATCTTTCCGTCACCTCTTCTGCATAGATCCCTAGTCTTCAGTGGAGGAGATTAATGACATCCCATTCAGGGCTGAAGACTATGTCATGAGTGATACAGATCTTGACATCTCATTGTTAAACGTCAAGTTTAACTAAGGCCCATTAACAAGCCAAGAGCTGCGTCTCAAAGGGAGCATGGTGAGTTGTCTATAGATAATGATAGGGCTACACTCCAGAATAACAAGGGTCTCCCCTGTGATTACCTACAATGACCTGCCAAAGATGCCAAACAGCATCACTACCTGCCACTGCCACCTTAAATAACCATCAAATCTGCTGGATCATATGATCCAAGCAGCAGAGTAGCTGGGTCCCACTCAAAACTAGCAGCTTTCTGAGTTTATTTGTTGTGTGGACTAAAGCAACACACCCAAGTAAGAGGTTTGCTGCCTCAAAAATACAAAATGCTTTACTAACAAGTCCTGAGTGCCTCTCACTTTCCAGTTCCTTAGTCCTCTTAGCATAATGTCATCAATGTAATGGGTCAGTGTGATACCTTGTATATCAGGTTTCCTGCAAATTAAACTATGACACAGGGCTGGGTGTTAATATGCCCTTAAGGTAAAATTGTAAAGTATACTGCTGGCCTTGCCACCTGAAAGCAAATTGCTTCTGGTGGCCCTTATGAACAGGTTTTCAGGAAAAAAAAAAAAAAAAAAAGAACTTGCCAGACCAACGGCTGAATGTCAGGTACCAGGAAACGTGTTAATCTACTCAAGTAAGGAAGCTGCATCTGGCATTGCTTCTGTGATTGGAGTCACTACTTACATTGCCATAGCCAACTGCCATTCTCCATGATCCATCTGTCTTTTAAAGCACAGGCTAACAGGGAGAGTTCAAAGGAGATATAGTAGGAACCACCAGCCCTGCATTGTTCCAACTTTTCCTGCTTTATTTATGTATTGCATTACTTTGTTTATGAGTGTTTTGCCTGCAATGTATGTCTGTGCACCACATGCATGCTGCCTGGTGCCCATGTGAAGAGAGCATTAGATGCCCTGGTACTAGAGATACAGACAGTTATGAGCTGCCATGTGGGTGCTAGGAATTGAACAAGGGTCCTCTGGAAAAGCAGCCAGTGCCTTTAACCTCTAAGACATCTCTCTAGCCCCTCTCATTTAAAAAAAAACTGTTAGTATGGGTGTTTTGCCTTCAAGAGCATCCATGAATCACATGCATGTAGTGCCCTTGGGGGCCAGAGGAAGGAGGGCATCAGATCTCCACAAACTGGCATTACCACCAAGTGAGTGCTGTGAACCAAACCTAAGTCCTATGCCAGAGTAGCCAAATGCTCTTAACCACTGAGCCATCTCCCCACCCCACTCTACCCCCAGCATCTTGCAAAGTCTTAATGGTGACATTAATTTCTGTAATAACTCCAGGACATTTTCTTTTTCTGGTTCATGAATTTCCCTGGTAGAGGCAACTAAGGGCTTCCATTTGGCCTTTCGGACCATAATAGCCCTCATTCCACAGGTCTGACAACCAGCGCTGGGGTGCTGCCAATCTCTAAGTATATCTCTCCCACTGGACAGAGTTTGTGAGTCCATTGGACCCACTGTGAGTCAGACTTTGGCAGAAACTCCATCAATCACCTGACCTCCACAGGCCCTAACTTAACTGGATGCCCATGACACTTTGGAGGCGGTCTCCAGAGCCAGTGTCAGTTCAGAGACAGGCCCTTAAAAGACTGGTTATTTCCTTTTCCTAGATGTGAGTTACTCTAATCAAAGCCCATGGGTTTCTTTGGAGAAAGATTGGTTGACTGTAAAACTTTTTGAAGTGTGACACACTCTCCTGAGGGGGACCTGCTTCTCCTTCACTCAAGAGGTTCTGGGTCTGTAAGCTGCCATGTCTGGGCATTTGTTGAGGAACTGAGATTCTTTGTCGCTACAATTCAAAGTAAACTTTTAAAACTGTTTACATTTATTTTATATGTACGGGTGTTCCGCCTGCATGCATGTCTCTACACCACTTGTGTGTTTGGTGCCTGCAGAGGACGACAGTGGACATTGGAACCCCTAGGACTGGAGTCACCACAGATTACTGTAAACTGCCAAGAGGGTGCCAGGAATCGAACCCAAGCCCCCTAGAAAAGCAGTCAGTGCTACGAAATGCTGAGCTGGCTTTCCAGTCCCTCGAGGTAAATGTTTCATTTGCTCTGGAATTTGCTTATACAGATGGAGTAGGTGCTAAATAAGCCCCTCCCCCATCTATTGCTCTTTTGGGAACACAGACCACTAAGCTATCCCAGTTGGACCACAATGGGCACTGCTTGGTGTCTCTGCCGTCCATTAGCATAGCATGTTAGGGGAAAAGAGGGTAGAAATTAACATATGAAAGAAACCAATGGTAGAGGAAGACTGGAAACATCCAACTAGGGGCTGCATCTCAGGATTACACCTGACTAAAGCTCCTGCTCTCAAATGTTCTAAATGTGGAACCGCGATATAAAAATGTAGTCGCGATATAAATGACCCACAGCAGCTCATGACTGCCCTGGCTGAACGCCATCAGAGCTTCTAGCTTTTCCCAGCTCTCAGTCCACTTCCATTCTTAGAAGGACCATTCTCTTTCCTTTTATTTTCATTTTAAAATTACATTCACTTACTTATTTATGTGTGTGCATGCGTGCATGCTGTACAAGTCTTTAATTCACAAGATGGAACAGCAATGCTTTCTCCCCACTTCCAGAGTACGGTCGAGTCTTTAGCAGTTTTAGGTGGAGATGAATTGGAGAGCCAGCTCCAGACACCATCAAGTCCACTAGAGAAATTCATCCTTAGAATTTTGTCTCTCTAGAACCTGCTACTGGTTGTCACAAACTGGATTAAATGGAGTTCTTTAGAGACAGAATTAATAGAAGAAATATGGATTATAAAGAAGGATTTGTTAGATTGACTTACACAATACTAGAGATGCTGTTTAGTCCACAAAGTTGATCACCTTGGCAATCCCAGTCTGGTGCTGAAGGTCTGGAGGATTCCTGGAGAGTCACTAGTGTTCAGTTCGTGTTGGAAGAAGCTGAAGATGCTTGAGTCTGACATCAGAAGAGGACAGTAGCAGCAGAGACAGACACACGGACTCCAGACCAAGGGAAGGCAAGCAACCAACACTGCTTTTCTTTAGACTTTTTTTGTACTGTGTCACCTGCTGGAAGGTACTCACTCCTGCTGGACTAGACTGCTCTGGAACCACCTGTTAGAAATAAAACCTGGTAGTTCATTTCTAAACGGGCCCTGAGCAACCTTAAATCCAGTTACCAATGAAAAGAAAACACTAGAACCCTGCTGATGCCTGCTAGTCTAGCTAGTCTCTCCTCACAACCCAATATATCCAAACTCTCCTAAGCTGCACATCATCCCGGAGTTTAGAGTAGATGACTTCTAACAGACAAGTCTCCCTGCAAGATGGTGCGTCTGATAAGCATACAAAAAAGAAAAAACAAAGAAAACAACAACAACAACAAAAAAAAACAGGCTCTAAAACACAGAACGAACCCACACAAGGTTTTTGTTGAGAAAAGCCACAGAAGGAAGATAAGACCTAGGTAACATGTAAGCTCCCACTTCCTGGGTATTCATAAAAGGGAGGAGGAAGGACCATTGGTTTAGAAAACGTTCTCTGCATTCAGTCAGTGTGCCTGCCACGCCAGGCTGGCGTCCAACTGTTGAAGAGTTAAGACAAACTGCTGTGTTTCTGCTGCTCTGAGTCTCCAGTACTCCTATCCTGAAGTGAGGATCACGTTCTCCTCACAAAAGTCAAACAAGTGTGTCTCCTAAGTGATTCAGATCCTGTCAAATTGACAGTAAAGATTATCTATCACACAGTGGGCTGGAGCAGGAGGAGTGGTCCACAGCCATGTCCAGGCCTGACATGTATGTCTTTGGTCCTGGCTTTTCGCCACCACGGTGACCTAGAGGGTCCCTAACTTGCTGGTTGCAGGTTGTGATGGAGGAAGACACTAAACCACATCAGACAGACACCCACGGTTTAGCACAGTGTGATGGTGGCTTTGATATGTCAGCTTGACTGGTCGGAGGTATTCAGATCAAACCCTGCCTCTGAATGCGCATCCCCGAGGATGCTGCTAGGAACAAGCAGCAAGGACAAACAGTGAGGAGGGTGGCCCAGCATGGGTGGCGCACGCCTTTAATCCCAGCACTTGGGAGGCAGAGGCAGGCACATTTCTGTGAGTTCAAGACCAGCCTGGTCTATAGAGCTAGTTCCAGGAAGGGCTCCAAAGCTTCAGAGAAACCCTGTCTCAAAAAACAAATATATATATATATATATATATATATATATATATATTCTTATTACAAACATTTTTCAGTTGTTTTTTTTACAACTGTAGTTTTGTCATTGTTATGAATCTTAATGCAAACATATGACCTGCAGGTGGTCCTAGGATACCCCTGTAAAAAGGGTTTTTTGTTTTTTGTTTTTTTTTAACCACCAAAGGGTCGAGACTCAGTGGGCTGAGAAATTGTTTCAAGTCCTTTGCCAGACTGCTTAGATAATTGTCTTGCTGCATTACAAGAAATGAACATCCAAGTTTCTGTTTAGCATTTGGTGCTGATGGTTCTGATCCTAATTTTTAACCTTTTATTTTAAGTTCAAAGATTAACAATATGAAACATTTTATAAGCACAGATGTCCCACAGCCTTATAAATTTAAGTATTTTAAAAACCTTTTTAAAAATTAAAAACTCTTAAATGTCTTCCTGCAATGTCAAAAATAAAGTACCTTTTTGCTCCCCCCGCCCCCCAAAAAAATAACAGTGAGGTAGATAACCTTCCTAGGCCACTGAGATCCAGAGTAGAAAATATAGGAGAAGTTGATTTGCCTCCTTTTTGCTGCCTCATCACTGGAACTGAGGCATTGGACTTCTCCTGCCCTCAGACAAGATTCACACCACCGGACCTCCTGATTCCTGGGCAACTGTCTATGGACTGAATCACACAATTGAGGTCCCTCGTTTCCAGATGCAGACAAGAAGTGTGGGACGTATGAATCCGATTTTCACTTTAGATGATTGGTAAGTAAATAGGGAGGTAGGAAGGTAGATGATAGAAGATAGATAGATAGATAGATAGATAGATAGATAGATAGATAGATAGATAGATAGATAGACAGACAAACAGGCAGACAGGCAGATAGATAGAGATGACAGGTGGTATTTTAGTTACCTTTCTGTTGCTGTGATAAAATGCCCTGACAAAAGTAACTTTAGAAAGGAAGAATTTATTCTGACTCATAGTTCAAAGTACAATACATAATGGCAGGGAAGTCTAGGCAACAGGAGCCTGAAGGACCTGGCCATGTTGTGTCTCAGAGCAATGACTATCCTTGCTCAGCTCACTTTCTCTTTTTCATACAGTCCCAGATGCCAGCCAAGGGAATGGTGCCATCCACAGTGGGCGGGTCCTCCCATCTCAATTAACTTAATCTAGATAATCCCTCACTAGTGTGTTCAAGGACTTGTTTCCTAGGTGATTCTAGATCCTGTCAACATTACACATCCTGGATGGATGAATGCATGGATGGATGGATAGATGGATGGATGGACGATTAAGGGGTGAATAGAGAAACAGATGGTGGATGGATAGATGGATGGATGGACAGAATGTAGTTATGTATAACTTATTAAATATATATACACATTATCTGGAGAATGCTAACTAATATACATTTTAGTGCCAAGAGCATTTTCTAGAATTGATAGTCTGGTCTATCTAGATTTAAAACCATCAATAACTCTATTATTAGTACTAAGAAGTTAGGAGCTAAGTAACTCTGCATATGAAACTTCTAAAGAGTTCTTGAAAGCAAAGACATCAGTCCTTTGCTCCTAATATTTCTCAACCAGATGACCAAAAAGATGAGCTCAGGGTTTGCATTTCCCAGCAAACATCACACAGATGGTCTACAAGCTCATGTGTTGTGAAGGGCAGCCTTGTCTCCTGCAGATTCAGAGAGGAAATGTGCTGAAAGTCAAATACAGAACCTCATTCTAGACTCACTAGCTCACAATGCAAGGTAAATCTACTGTTGAAACGAGGGCATTGACTGGAAAGAATAAATCCTGAAAGCTGGGAAGGGATCATGTGGGAAGACCCTCATAAATCTGAGGACACCAAGACCCCGTGTTCTGATGAACCTCTCTTGCCAGCACATGTTGTTCCCACGGGCAAGAGAGATGGCAGAGAGATGGCTTGGTGGTTGAGAGCACATATTGCCCTTCCAGAGGACCTGAGTTCAACTATTAACACCCATGTCAGATGACTCACAACTCCCTATAACTATAGCTCCAGGGGACCTGACATCTCTGCCCTTTGTGGGTAACCCTTCCACATATGCAGTATATGCTCACACATACACACACAATTAAAATAAAATAATTTTTAAAAATCAAAGCAGTGGCTCCTACTCCATAGATGGGGCCTCCTTGTTCACCTGAAGGAAGTCTGTAATGCCCAAGGCAACAACAAGGACCAGGTGGGACAACACTGGTCCCTTCCAGCACCACCTCTCCTTGTATGTTCTACTTTGCTATTCTATTGCTGTGATAAATACCATGACCAAAAGCAACTTGGGAAAGAAAGGATTTGTTTGGGTAACATTTGCAGGTAATAGCCTATAACTGAGCGAAGTCAGGGCAAGAGTTCAAGGCAGGAACCAGGAGTCAGGAACCATGGAGGCATGCTGCTTATTGGCCTGATCAGTTCATGCTCAGTTGACTTTCTTATGCAGCCCAGGCCCACTAGTCTAGAGATGGTGACATCCACAGTGGACTGGACCCTCCCACATCAATTATAGGTCAAGACAGTCTCTCACAGATACAGTCATAGCCAATCTGACTGAGGCAATTCTTTAACGGAGGTTCCCTTTTTGCTAGGTCTATGTCAAGTTGACAATAAAAACTAACACTAACCAACACAATTGTTCCCAGACTCACAAGTAAAGGTGTGTGCCCGTGCAGAACAGTGTGTGACCCACAAGGATAACCACTACACTTTAGAAGAATTGAGTTCTCCATTTTATAAGACAAGAAACTTAGTGAAAAGGAAATCATTTGATCTTGTGTGGTAATAGATATCAAATGAGATAGCAAGATAGGACAGGGTCAAACATAAAGTTGGATCATGACAGATGTATCAGTATGGGGGCACTGGACACAGATCTGTGTCTAATGATGCAGCTCCAGGAATCACGAGGATTAAAGCCAGGCCCGGTGGCGTGTTCCTTTAATCCCATTACTGGGGAGACAGAGGCAGGCAGATCTCTGAATTTAAGGCCATCCTGATTTACAAACCAAGATCAGTCAGAACTGTATAGTGAACCCTATCTCAAAAACAAAACAAAACAAAGGCAGTTAGTTGTTAATTGGCTAGTTAGTTAGTTAGTTAGTTAGTAAGTCAGACTGATTTTTGTATGTGGGGATTACATGGTGGTCCACAGTGAAGGAGTCAGAAATAGGAGACTTTAGATGTTTTATGTAGAGGGGTGAATGAAGGACATAGGAAATTGAGTATTCTAGGTTAGAGTCAACTTGTTAAACTCGTTTGCCCACACTGGAAACATTCAAAAGGTTGACCTTCACCATGACTATGAGAATTAGACTTGGGGCAAGGGGGAAGGGGCAGTATCTTTCCACTGTTCTGTGACTGCTCATCCCTAAAGACTACCTTACATTGAAACCAAAGCTAGTCAATTGGAAAACTCAAATTCAGTGACAGTCATTGGATCTCAGGGTGGCATGGGCCATGTGGGGGTCCTCAGTGGGCATAAGCGCAGTGACTGAAGTTACTATAATGGAGTGCAGAGGCAAAGCCACAGTCTGAGAAGTCTGGTTAGTGAAGACCTGTGGTGCTGGCTGGATTGATCATGAAGATCCTTCAGGGAAACAGACAGAATGTCTGCTAACTTCTTGTTTGATCTTTCTATGGAAAACTTCCAGGATCTGTGAGCAAAAGTGCAACCTGAGTCTTAAAAACAAAAGGTCACAGATTCTAGCAATCCCCAGACAAGAGCCAGTTTATGGATCTGAGCTTCTGCATGAAGGAGAGTCTACAGGAGAAATCCTGCCACAACACCCATAAGGCTTCTTGTGGCTCTTTCCTTCCCCCATGCAGACTCAAGGTCCTTTCTCAGGGAGACTGCCCTGGAGAAGAGGAAATGAGCAGCGTGTTCAGGGCCTCCTCAGAACTGGCTGATGACTGACACTGATTCCAGAAGATTAGATCTTCATGGTGGCCTCACAGGCAGTCAGGACTTACAGAGGGAAGAAAATCCATAGAGTGTCAGGTCTGATCCATCTCATTGTGAACGTATAGGTCCCTAATTACATTCTGTGACCATTTTCCTACATCTAGAAAAGAAAAAAAGGAACAGATATACTTAGCCAGCAACAGGATCCTTCAGTTGGCTCCCTGACCTATGCAATAAAAATTGCTATGGAGTTGGGCAGTGGTGGCGCATGCCTTTAATCCCAGCATCCGGAAGGCAGAGGCAGGCGGATCTCTGTGAGTTCGAGGCCAGCCTGGTCTACAAGAGCTAGTTCCAGGACAGGCTCTAAAAACTACAGGGAAACCCTGCCTCGAAAAACCAAAAAAAAAAAAAAAAAAAAAAAAAAAAGAGTTGCTATGGTAACTACATAGCAAGTTCCAGGCCAGCCTAGTCTACAGAGTAAGACTCTGTCTCAGAAATGTAAAAATGGGGCTGCTAAGATGGCTCGGTGGGTAGAGGCACCTGCCGCCAATCTTGGTTATCTGAGTTCCATCCCCAGGACCTGTATGGTGGAAGGAGAGAATCAACTCCCACGAGCTGCCTTTGGCCTTCACACGCGCTCCATAGCATATGTACCCACCACCCGAGCCCGCAATAAATAACAATTTTTTATTAGAAAAAAACAAGAGTAGTAACTTCCATCACCACCATTATGCCACCACACACACACACACACACACACACACACACACTCAGCTCTCCTCCTGACCTAAGCAGTTGACAGAAGGACACTAGAGGAAGACAGTGGGATCTGTCACAGCTTTGCCCAGGTAGTAACTCCAATCACAGACTCCCTACTAGGTGCTGTTTCCCAGACTGGATGCATGAACATGTGTCCTGATGACGGGCAACAATGGCTGACAACACCTCTTTCCCCACCCTTGTCTCTCCATAAGGCTTATCAGAGTCAATGTGCCTTCATCTGACAAGGCCACCTTCTCCATCCTTCCTCAGAGTATCTGCTCTCCAGTCCTGGTCCACAGTTTGGCTCACAAGGAACTTAAGGACCTTTCTGTTCTTTCTCATCATTGGCCTGTAGCACTGATGTCATGTTGACTGGATCAAGCAATTCAGAAATAGCAACTACTGACTTCTTGGTAAAACACTGGTGTGTCAGGGAGGGAAGTCGATTCAAACAAATTACAACATAAGATACTCAGGCATGTCAAAACATCTCTTCCAGGGAAAGATGAGTTATTACACATGACTCCCACCCCAACCAAAAAAAAGCACAGCCTCTCATGGGCCTATCCATATTCCTCACTCAGGGGTGTTGCTCAGGTATTTACTAAGCTATGCAAATGGCACCCAATAGAGGGAGGCTCTCCAACAGGTTCAGATGTTCTTCCATGGGGGCTCTTTGACCCTCACAGAAGAGGTGCTGGGATTGCGATTGCAGTGACAGACGCTTTGGTTTGACCACATGGGAAACAGCAGCAAACGGCCCTGCCAGATTGTAGAGTGAAACCCCGCCCTTATTTGCAGACAACCACTTCCCTAATGAAAGTCTGCTCTGGTCTGCTACTGGGTATTCATAGAAACTTGTCTCACATATTACTGTGTACCCTAAGCTGCCCATCATGAACCACATGTCAAAAAAGTTGGGTGTGTTCAGCAGCAACTCAGCCTCAGATGGAAGTGAACAATCTGATTGGGTCTAAGCGGGCCTTGAAAACACAGAATAAGTACCAGGATGAAGTGACCCAGATGTCACTGCTCTTCACTTCTTCCCAGCTGACAGCTGTAGCCTCATGGAGAGTACCCTATGACCAGTTCGCAGGATAAGGAATGACCTGTGCTTGGCTTATCAAAGTGTGATGGCTAATTTTATGTCAACTGGACACAGGCTAGAGTCGTTTTGGAAGAGGGAGCAGATTGGCCTGTAGAAACCCTGTGATGCATTTTCTTGACTGATGCTTGATGTGGGTGGGCCCAACCCCATCCCTAGGCAGTGGTGCCCCATCACACATGTGGCGGTGCCACCCGTGGGTGGAGGGTCCTGGGTGGTATAAGAAAGAAGGTTGAGCAAACCACGAGGAGTAAGCCAGTGAGAGCACTCCTCCATGGCTTCTACTTCAGTTCTGGCCTCCAGGTTCCTGCCCTGCTTGGGTTCCTGCCCTGATTTCTCTCAGTGACAGGCTGTGGCACGAGGTGTAAGATGAATTAAACCTCTTTCTCCCCAAGTTGTTTTGGGTCTTGGTGTTTTATTGCAATGGAAACCCTAAGTAAGACACCAGAGTTATATAGGCACATCCCACAAGTTGACAGTCGCAATGCTGTGGACCTTTTTAAACACCCCTCCAGGACAGTGGTGAGGGGACCCTCTCAGATGGCGGAATTCCATTGGCCAGTGAACCTGGCTATGCCCTTTGCTTGGGAAGAGAAATGGCTAGGCCTGGATTATAAGCCAGTTCTTGGACTATGTCTAGTGCTGTTGCTGAATGACTAGGGACTTAGAATAAACTTGATTGGAAAATGAATGACAAAGAAATTTGGGGAAGAAATACAAGCAAGGAGCTGGGATGTGTTCTGGTGGACTTTGTGTTACTGTGATAAGCACCACGGCCAAAAGCAACTTACGGAAGAAAGATTTTATTTTCGCTTACAGGTCCAGAGGGATGAGTCCAGCATAGCAGGAAGGCATAGCCACAAGCAGTAGACATGGAGAGGTCCGATCTTTAACCATGGAAAGCTGTGAGCACAATTGGAAGTGGAGCCACAAGCCCTCAAAGCTCCCTCCCCCAGCAAGACTGCCCTAAACTTCCCTAAAGGGCATCACCAACTGAGGACCAGGTGTTCAAATACCAGTGCCTATAAAGGACATTTCTCATTCAAATCACTACAACTAATGGGGCTGGCTACTGAGCCCCAGTGACAGTCCCGCCCTCATTTCTGCCTCCTCAACACTGGGATTATAAGCAGACCCCAGCATATCAGGCTTTTTTTTTTTTAATGAGGGTTTTGGAGATTGAATTCAAGACATCACACTTTCAAAGCAAGTACCACCAACTGAGCTATCTCCCCAGCCCTAGACTGGTAACCCTAAAACAGAGATCTGTCTCTCGGGCTTCTAAAGAATGAGAAGTTGAAGATCAGTTTTCTGGGGAAGACCTGTTCCTCTCAGATGGCTCCTCCCTGCTATGTCCCAGCACGGAGGGATGAGTGAATACATCCCTTGCTCCTTCTATAAAAATGTGGATCTCATTTGTTAGGACTCTGCCCTCCTAAGATGAGACAACTCTCAAAAGCTGGTATAAAACATCATGTTTCAACATCGGGGATACTGCAGTGCCTCTGGGAAAGAAACACACTTGCTGACGAGAGTGGCCCGAGGCCACATCCATGTAACTCACATGTCTAAGTGTGTCCCCAGCACCCTGAAGCAGCTGGCTTATAGCTTAAAGATAAGGTACAGCACCAACTGGGTGGCAGTACCTAATAGAGCTGAGGCAGAATTCTCCAGAAGGCTGAATGTTCTCTGACTCAGCGTCCCGTGTCCAGTACTGTTTTTCCCACAATCACGATTCATGGGTCCAGAAATCAAGGGGTGGCTATGGGAATGGAACCACTAACCACCACCCCTGGAGACCCAAGCAAGATTTCTGCTTCCTGTTTGCACAACCGTATGCTCTACTGGCCTAGAAATCTTGGTCCCAGAATAGGGAGCACTTCTGCAAGGAGGCACAACAAACACCACAGTCAATCTGAATTCCTCAGGCTGAGGAGGAGTTAGGGATCAGTGGAATGTCTGGCCATGACTACCAGAAGAGATCTGTAGTTCAGGGCTCCCTTAGGGTGTCCCTCATGTCATCAGGTTAAGACGGATGGAACCACAAGGACTCACAGGTCAGGGAAAAGTTAACATGCCAAAAAGTCACCTGTCGGGTAAGTCACCTAAGGGCAAATAGGTTGCAGAATGGGCGGTGGAAGACAGCATTTCCCATCGCTAAGTAAGGTGACGCAACCAGAGACAGCTGCAAAGATTGCAGCAGCTACAGCACTTCCTCTTTTAATAACGTGTCTAGAGAGATGTCTCAGCAGTTAAGAGCTCTGGATGTTCTTGCCGAAGACTTGGATGTGGTTCATAGTAGCAGCGTGGCAGCTCACAATTGCCGGTAGTATCCAACACCCTCTTCTGACTTCCATGGGCAATGCCCACATGCGGTGCACATACATGCATGCATGCAAAACACCCATACACATAAAATAAAAGTAAATTAAAAAAAAACCTTCAGACAGTTTCTAGCTGAATAGCTCTGGCTGACCTGGAACTCGTTACGTAGACCCAGCTGGCCTTGAATTCACAAAGATCCACCTGCCTCGAACTCCTACATTCTGGGTTTAAAATTGTGCACCATCACACCCAGAAAATTAATCTTTTTCTTCTTCTAAAGAAAGTGTCAGTGGGTATAAAGTTCACTATGAGGAATCAGCATCTGTTTCCTTACGGTGTCTTCCCTAGCTTATTCCTGAATCACATGACCCATAACCTTTGAGTTATACGGATATCGAGAGAGCAAACATCACCCAAGGACTACACATTCTCCTCTTGGGAAAGGTTCAGGGGATACTTGGGATGCACCACATGGTTGGCTCATGCTATGTCGAACCATGGTCTTGAAGTCTACTGGGAGATAAAGTGGAATTTAGGAAGATGTTGCTAAGCATGTGGCCCTAGCTATACCACTATGGATGTGTCCTGTTGACAAGGATGGAGTTGGCAGTTCAGAGTGTCAAGTGGGTTATGACTGACTTGGGTTATGGACTGCCCAGATAGCTAAAGAAGCACTGCTGTTGAGTTGATCTCTGGAGGTTTTCCTAGAAGATACTGAAACTTGCATCAGTGGCTACGGGGAAGACCCTCCCCACCTGATGAGGGCAGCATCATCTGAACAGCTGAAAGCCCAGATGGAAAATGGTGAAGTTCTCCCCTTGCCTCATCCTCCTGGCACACACACTTCTGTGGACATCAGAGCTCTGGGCTCTCTGGGAGAGCCAAGCATTCAGGACCTTCACTGACAGCCCTACCCCCTGGCTGCAGGCCTTCAGCCTTGGATTGTGCATTAGTTTGTTGGCTCCCCTGATTCTAAGGCATTTGAATTGGGACTGAACCTCATTATCTGGTCTCTTGGGTCTCCAGACCTCATATGGGACTTATCACGGGACTTCTTCGTGTCTATAACCATATATGCCAATATCCCTAATAAGTCCCTCTTGTCAGGCTCTGTCTCAGGGTGGAGATATAGTAAAATGGAGCAGGCCTCTATGCACTTCTTGACTCTCCTCACTAAAGATGCTCCAGCTCATAGGGTTGTCTCACCTGAACTTTTGTCCTTCTGGGAGACCGTCTAATGACTGAGAGAGGGACAAAGGGACAATACCTTTCTCTTAGTTCCTAGTGTCTCTAAAGGGCTGCATCAGCTCCATAGGTGTCCTCAGGCCATCAAAGCTATCTCAAAAGTCTCCTCCACTCCTTTTTCCAACAGTGGGAGTAGAACAGGGAGTTGTCCCTGGCTCCTGGACTTTTATGGGGTACAAGGAGCCTGTCCTAGGCAGGTGCTATGGGACTGCCTGACTAGGGACACAAAGCCTAGGATTAGAACCTGGACACTATCATGGGCAGGAGCCTCTTTACAGGGCAGGAAAACATGTACCCTGGGCTTCCTCGATGGAGAAAGAGGAACCAGGGGCCTCGATCTGACTAGAAAGACAGATGCCCACAGAGATTTGCAGGCCCAGGGCTCCATCCACACCATGGGCCCTTCCTGTCTCAGTCCATGTGCAATCTGGGCGCTGAGTTAGAGACTGAGACAGAGAATAATCCACCCTACCAGATGCTGTGTCTGTACCCAGTATCCCCACGTGGTGACAACATTTAGAGGCTCAGAAGTGTATGCATCTCCTGCAGATACTGATCCACAGGAACAGCTGGCCTTACTGTGATCGGCCTAGTGGACAATGGGTCTTAAATTTGGTACAGCAAGCATTCTCAGACCCCCTGGCATGCTAGAAGGGGTCAGAAGGAGGACTCCTTGCTGGAGCTCCATCCTACACCATAGCAGGAGTTCAGCCCCTCCCACTGGGCCTCTCTCCAGTGGCCTCTGACTCTGTGTCTCCTTCTTTCTCCTTCTTTCCCTCTCCCTGCAGTGCCATGAGGTCCTTGAACCACTCAGCTTCTCCATCACCCATCCGGGCTCCAAACAGCTGCTTTCAGACCAGTCTCCCCCACAAGCTTCCCCAGTCCTGTCGACGTCCTCTGCCAAATCTTCCGACTCTCATGTCTACCACAACTTTTGGATCTCTGAGTCTTATTTAATATTTTTTTCTCTCTTAATTACTTAGTATTGATCTGGAAACCAGACCCTGGTTCCACTGCACAGAATTAATAGCAGGTAGCTATTCATTTTCGTTAACGTTAGGTCCTGAACCAAGTTATACCCTAACCGCACTGGTCGGTACTGAGGCCTAGCCCCATTCTCCCAGCCACTCCCTCCCTCAAAAGCACCTTTCCACTTCCTTCTCCCACAGCTTAACCCAAGCTGGTTTGGTCATTTACTTACGCTTGAGGAAATGGGAAGCAGAGATAGTTAAAGATTCCAGAACTTTCTCCCACAACACCCACCCTTCCTGGCTTTCCCCTGAGTATTCCCAGCTACTTCCTTGCTTTGAAAGACTTGCCTTCAATTCAGACTTCAGGTTCTCTGTTGAGTAGACCCACCCACCTTCCCTCTACACTCTACTCCACCCCACAGTGGCCTTTCCACCAGTCCCAGTGACCCCTTGACCTATCAGGGTCTAGGTGAGGAGGGGATACACGACCACCCACACCTTCTTTTCCTAAAGACTGCCCACTTCTTCAGATCTCATCTTGCAGCCTCTCTGTGGGGACTTCAGAGTCCTCTTCAGAGAAGCTAGCTTCCCCTGTGTGGCCTGGTCACATGGAAGTTGGTGAGCAATTGCTGTCAACAGTGGGTACAGCTTGTCCAGGCAGCCCCAGGTAGTCTAGACAGTAAGAGACATAGATCAGGAAAAGTCCCTGTGACGGACCAAAGGGCCTGAAGTTTCAATGTACCGTTTATGCTCTCAGCAAGCGTCTGGAGAAAGAAGGGCGAAGGCTGTGTTTAGGGCAGATTGACTCTAATCAGAAGGGGCAGGGCCAGGTGGGCACCAAGCCTGTGTGAGCCTGGTCATTGCACAGACAGGAGGTGATTTATCCAGGCTGTCCCCTTCAGTCCCTCCAACCCCTACAATCCATGGTGATGGAACAGAGGTGGGAGTCAGAGGTTGCTGGGCCTCCCTAGGTTTATATTCCACAGGAATGGAGGCACCAAGCATATCACAGCCAGCCCTGGTCACTCCCCAGAACCCCTCTTTCCTCAGGAGATGGGTCTCAAAAGGCTACTGCTCCCAGTGCTGAGCAAAGACTCCTGGGTAGATGGTGAAGGTGACCCTAGCCTCACACTAACAGGCAGCACCACTGGGGTCTTAGCACAGAGTGACACAGAGACCATAGGGCAGGATTAGTCCTGTAGATTGAAGCTCCATCCCTGGCCCAGACAGTGGGCCATCTGACCCACCCCCCCTCCTTAGGGACAAGGCCTCCTCTTACTTGCTCAGTCCAGATTTCCGGATTCCACTGCCTGCGAGGAGGAGTCCTGAGGTGGAAATAATACAAAGCTCTGACCAGCCCTCTCTCACGTGGAGAACTGTGTGCACCTGGTCGGGCTAATATCTTAGAACCACACCATCCTACGTGGCAAGGGTCCCACAGTAGGGGTAGCTACAATGTCCAGTCTGCCACAGTAGGGTTACAGTCCTCCAGAGACCAACCAGGCTTTTTTCTTCCCACAGCTGCAGTATCCACCCCCACCCCAAGGAATCCAGAATTGTTGCTGCCTCTTCCTCCAGCAGCGGGACTGAAGGGGGGTTGGGTCCCTGCAGATCCTAAGGAGACTCATCCTGACCCACATGTGACCTCAACAAGCTCCCTGAGAGTTGAACAGATCCCACATCTCGGGGCTCCCAGAACATGCCAACGTGCTCTCCCGGGCCCAGCAAGTCCATGCCTCCCGGCACAAGGCCAGCACCTCACTGCCAACTGTTCTGTGTACAATGGCAGGCCACAGGCAAGCTCACAAGGCCTTTGCACCCAGCCTGTCACACAGGGCCCTGCCTTCAGCTCCCCTTTCCTCCTGACTGTGAAGGCTTGATGGCTCAGGTTTTTTGTTGGGGCTGTTTGTTGTCCCTGAAACAGGAAGGTCTCCCTGGCTGATGACCTCTTGATGATCTCTGTTCACAGGCCGGTCACTGGTGGCTCTTCCTGGACCTGCCCTGCTGCCCCTGTGGCTTTCCCTGACTCCCTGCTGGTTCTCCTTCCACCAGAGAGAACACTTGAAAGCACAGTCCAGAGCCTGACCTTCTAGAGTCCCCAGATCCAGACACAGACTCTAGCCTTTCCTCTCAGTCCCTTCCCGTGCTGTCTGGTCTGGGGTCTTTGCACACATGCTGACCAAGTATGTGTAAGGCATAGGCCTCAATTATGTCTCTGCTTAACCACTCAGCCACCACTGCTGGGTAGAGATCACTCTTTTCTCATTCCCTTCTGGCTCCTCTAAGTTCCCTAACTTGGTGACAGGTCCTCGTACTTTCTGTCTGTTCCCTTTTGCCCCAGTGCTCTCCTGGTCTGCCAAATGTGATGACCAGAATGAGAAATGACTTCCTTCTCTAGTTTGTTTTCTGTTGCTATGATAAAACACTATGATCGAAAACCGACTTAGGGGAAGAAACTGTTTACTTGGCTTATACTTCCAGATTACAGTCTATCATTGAGGGAAACCAGGATAGGAACTTAAAACAGAACCCATGTAGTAATGTTGCTTGTTGGTTTGTTTGCAGACTCATGATTGGCTAGCTTTCTGATATATCCCAGGACCACCTGCTTATGGAATGGTGTTGCCCACAGTGGGATGGGTCCCCCTATATCAGTTAACAATCAAGACAATCCCCCACAGACATGCCCACAGGCCAAACTGAACTTGACAATCCCTCAATCGAGATGCCTTTCTCAGGTGACTCTAGGCTCTGTCAAATTGACAGTTAAAGCTAATGAAGGCATTCTCCCAGACAGACAATGTCCATACACGACTCTAGGATTCAGAACCCTCGGGAAGGAAAGCCTAACCTCTGAGTAAAAAGCCCTAAGCATCAGGATACAGTACAGAAAGCCTGGGTCCCTAAACTCAGGCAGGACCAAGTAGAGAACTCCAAGTATGCTCCCCAAATCAACACACCCCCATTTCCTCCCTTCTCGGACCAGTCATCTTCCATGGAGGCCTACCTGAACTGTGTTTAGAGATAATTTATATCATACGCAGCCACAGCTCATCTACCACAAGAGCTTCCCATGGGCATATCGGAGTCCATGTTCTCATGGACTCATCCACGCGCCAGGCAATGGCAAGACTCCCTTCGAGATAGATCATTCTACCACTATTAATTTACATACTCTCAGCACTTTTTTTTTTTTTTTTTTGAGACAGGGTCTCTCTATGAAGCCCTGGTTATCCTGAAACTCTCTACGTAGACAAGGCCAGCCTCAGACTCATAGATCCTGCCTCTCTCAGGTGCTCTGGGATCAAAGGCTTGCACCACCACACCTGACTTTCCACAGCACGTAAAAAGGAAATGTTGCCTACACGGTCTTTTACACTTGGCCTCTTTTATCAACAAAATATTAAAGGGCTTTGTTTTGAGACAGGGTCTTTATAGTCCTGGTTGGCCTGCACCTTGTGGGAATCCTCCTGCTTCTGCCTCCCTAGGGCTGCGATTAAAGGCGTGTGCCACCACACTCAGCATACTATTTTATTTTTGTGTACATTAGGTTCTCTAAGGAAACCGAACTGATAGAATGAGCATATATTAATATATGTTCAAAGGCAATTTATTAGAATGACTTACAGGCTGTGCTCTGGATATTCCAACAAGAGCATTCTCCCAGTGGAAAGGCCAAGAATCTGGTAGTTGCTCAGTTCACGTGACTGGATGTCTCAGCAGTCCCAATCTGGTGCTGGAGTCCTGGAAGATTCCTGAAGAAATGCTGGTCTTTGCTGCATGATGGAATCCTGAAAAATTAGGTTCTAACACCAGCAAAGGAATGCCTCAACAAAACTGGCAAAACATGTGGGAAAACAGAAAAGAGAAGGAGAAGGAGAAGTAGGAGAAGAAGCAAGCTTCCTTCTTTCATGTACGTTTATGTGAGCTACCACCAGGAGGTGTGGCCCAGATTTAGGGTGGGTCTCCCAACCTCAAAGGATCCAATTGCAGGAACGCTCAACTGCATGAGTTTTAGTTGATTCCAGATGTAGTCAATTAACAGCCAGGATTAGTCATTTTAAAGGGTATGGGTGCTTTGCATTCATGTTTGGGCATCATGAGCATGCAGTGCCCATGGCCCATGGAGGCTAGAAGAGGGCATTAGAACCCTTGGAGCTGGAGCTACTGGGCATTGTAAGCCACTGGCTGTGGATACTGGGATCCCAACTCAGGCTCCCATGATTGAGCAACAGGCCCTCTTAATGCTGAGCCACCTCACCAGCCCTAGTTCCACTTTTTGGCTATGATAACAAATGCCACCGAAGTTCACGGATCCATTTTCATATGAATGTATTTTCATTGACCTTGGACATACAAACACACATTTCTTATGTATGAGTAAATACATGGACCAAATTTTTTGATTATCAATCCCCTCAAGACAAATTCAGATTTCCTTTGGGGGGTTTCAGAGGTTTTATGACAGTAGAGACTTTCCTCCCATGACAGTGCAAAGATAGTTATTTGTTACAACACCACCAGTTGTCACAGGTTTCTTTTAAAAATGAATCTTTTCCTTTAGAGTATACCATCTTCTCCCATTCCAATTCCACATATACAGAATCACAGAAAGCACAGTGGTCACGATTCCTGGAAATTCAGTCTATATTGTGGTCTCTACTTATCATTTGGGTAGAGAAGTGAAACCCTTTGGGTATCTGGGTGCTTGTATGCCTGGAGAGTCACTGCCTAAGTCCCAACAAGTCGGATTTGGTTACCCATTCTTCATAAGTCAGTTAAAAAGAGCTAAGTTAAGGAGCTAGGGATATGGCTCAGTGGTTAAAAGAACTGTTGCTCTTGCAGAGAACCTAAGTTTGATTCTGAACACACATGTCAGACAGCCCTCAACAACATGTAACTACAACCCCAGGGACTCATGACTCATATACCCTCTACTGACCCCCATAGGTGTGTGCAAATGCGCGTGTGCAGGCACACACACACACACACACACACACACACACACACAAAGAGATCATACACTCAGAAAGACAGACACATTTACACATAGATAAAATGAAATCTTATACACAATAAGCAGGAAGGGGGAGATTTATCTAATACGGTTACATTGGGAAAAGAGACAGAGAGATCCAGAGACGCCCTGCCCCAAGTCTATCCTCAGGGTCCTGGCATGAGGGTTGGTTTAGAGGGCTCTGGTATGTATAACTAAGCAGTCCTGATCAAAGTGTGAACCCTTGGTTCACCATTACCTCAGCTCCCAAATTTTTCCTACAAGGTTCTTTGACAAGCTGCAAACCTTTCTTCAGGAGACAAAATTCTCTTCTGATTGTTCTACCATTTGAACTTTTTCTTCTCAGCATATTTCTGGGGAAATTCTAATTTCTTAGGCCCCATTATCTCAGTAGTCTGATAGCCAAAGAGAGGGGCAAGAATGCTCATTTCTGCCAAGGCATTCCTTGGGCTGGTTCTAGGCTGAGTTCTGGTAGCAGAACAGATTTAGAAATAAGGCTTTCAAGTCCCTTTTCCTCAACAAATCAAAGCAATCTCTTGCTAACACAATGCTTGCACCTCCCGTTTTAGTACAAATGTTGGTGTTAGCTACTTTTCTCATTGCTGTGACAAAATACCTGTCGAAACCAGCTTAAGGACAGGTTTGTTTTGGCTCTTGGTTTGAGGCTCACGGCAGGGAAGGCAAGGTGGCAGATGGCAGGAAGGAGAGGCACCACCACGGCATGCTTAATTATTTTATGTGTATAGGTGTTTTCCTACACACATGTCTTCACATTATATGCATGTCCAATGCCAATGGAAGCCAGACGAGGACCTCACATCCACTGGAATGTTGTGAGCTGCCATGTGGGTGCTGGGAACTGAACCCGGGTCCCCTTGAAGAGCAGCCAGTGCTCTTAATGGCTGAGCCATTTCTCTAGGTCCTAGGTCTCATTTTGATCATTTTGGCAGGTATGATATTCAATAGATTTGTCTTGGTTTTTTTCTGTACAGGGATGGCTATACTAGAGCCATATGCTAAGAATGCTCAACTTTCCTCATTGAGTTGTATCATCCTCTTGTTTAAAACCAAAACTCAATTCTAGAATTTCTATTCTATGTATTCCATTGCTCGCCATTGCTACTGTGTTAGTTAATTTTTTATTTGAGTTTGGTTTAGTTTTGTTGTTTTTGGCAACCTGATACAAGCTAAAGTCACATGGGAAGAGGAAACGTCAACTGAGAAAATGCCCTCATCAAATTGGCCTGCAAGCAAGTCTGTGGGGCATTTTCTCTATTAATTATGGATATGGGAGGGCTCAGATAATGGATGGTGTCATTCCTGAGCAAGTGCTCCTGGGTTGTATGTGTTGATTTTTGGGTTTTTGTTGTTGTTGTTGTTTTTGGTTTTCGAGACAAGGTTTCACTGTATCTATCAAGGCTGTCCTGGAACTAGCTCTTGTAGACCAGGTTGGCCTCGAACTCACAGAGACCCACCTGCCTCTGCCTCCCGAGTGCTGGGATTAAAGGCATGCACCACCACTGCCCGGCTATACTTGATAGTTTTATGCCAAGTTGACATAAGCTAAAGTCTTATGAGAGAGGGGAACTTCAACTAAGAAAATGCCTTCTTAAGATCAGGCTGTTAGGCAAGACTGTAAAGCATTTTCTTAATTAGTGATTGATATGGAAGGGCTGGGGCCATCCCTGGGCTGCTCATCCTGGATTCTATAAGAAAACGGGCTAAGAAAGCCGTGAGGAGCAAGCCAGTAAGCAGCACCCGACCATGGTCTCTGCATCAGCTGTTGCCTTCAGGCTTCTGTCCTGTTTTGAGTTTCTGTCCTAACTTCCTTTGAAAAGCAACTTACAGGAGCAAAGATTTACTCAGGCTCACAGTTCAAGGGTACATTCCATAATGACAGGGAAGGCATGGGTGCTGGGATTTAAGGCAACTGGTCACATTATACCAACAATCAGGATGCAGAGGGATGAACACTGTGCTCAGCACACTTTCTGCTTTTCATGCCCTCTAGGATCCCAGCCCACGGGATGGCAACTGCTCCCATTTCAGGTGTGTCTTTGCTTTGTAGCCAACCCAGTCTAGAAACTCCCTCACAGACATGCCTGTAGGTATGTCTCATGAAAGACTTTAAACATGTACCAGTACACTGTCCTTTTCCATGCTACTGTGTCCTTTTCTACGGTATGGTTTCCATCTTGCCGAATCATCCTGCCTAGGACCCTGGGGAGAAATGCCGAGACTGTCTTGTTTGTTTCATCTTGTCTTGTCTCTGACCTTTCCGGGTGAGGAGCCTCCAGTCTTTCTTGGGAGGACATAAGCTCAGGACTTTTATAAATCTTGAATCCTTCCTCGGGTCTAGAGGACAGATCCCCTTCTATTGTTGGGGAATGAGGTACTCTATCTGGTGAGCATGTGGGCTGGGAGAGTAGAGGGCTGCATTTCCCGTCTCTATGGAGATGGTCACAAGAGTTTTGTCTGGCACTGCTCTGGTTGTTTTTGGATGCTGAACTCTTTCAATACACAGCTGCCTTGCTCCCTGACCTGCATATGAATCTCTAGCAAGCAGAAGTAACGGTGGCCAACCTCCTCGCTTGAGCAAGCTCTGCATAAACAGCCCATTTGGATTGTCGTCGTGAATTTTAGGAAACTGAGAGAGCAGCTCTGCAACAACCTCCCCCTACCTCCTGCCACACATGCGCACGCACACACCCTCACACACACACACACACACACACACGCACACAACACAGCAGAAGTCCTCTGTGGTGTGAGTCACAAAACCCTGGGACTGGGCCAAACAGGACTTGACCTTGAGTTTCCCATCAGGCCAGGCCCTGCTTCAAGTGACAAGGACATTTTGCCCTTACCCACCTAGAGACACACTGCAGCATCTCCATCACTCTTGGGAAAACTGAGAAGCCAGTATAACATCATATTGGCAGAAGAATTTTGAGATGAGCCCTGGCTGTGAAAGCCTGCTCTTTCCACCTTCCCACACCTGCCGGACAGGGGAAAGTGGGAGGAACCTCCCTTCCCAGGCTTAGGCTTCCTCTCTCATTCCCTAACACAGCTCATCTGCCTTCACCACTGATATTTTGGAGCCAAGAAAAGAGATATTGTCCGGCTGAGCTAACCACAGGGAGCCTTCTCTGATGCATTCTCTGGATACCTACCTGATCCATGTCCTACCAAGCTGGCCTCTTGGTCTCCGCATGTCCTCATAGCCAAACTGGCAGGATGTTAGGCAGGGCACTGAGATGTGGTGCTCACAGGTGCAGGCCCTGTAAGGCGGCCCCCATATACTCTTGCGACCAATCATCTCAGCAAGTCTCCTGGAGTCGGTGAGGTTGTTCCCTACCCCACCCCCACCACATGGAACAGAATGCGCCCACGTTGACCTTCCACCTAACCCAGAACTGTCTAGGTTTCTCCTGCTTACATCTGCTCTTGGGTCCAAGAGAGTTTCCTTTCTGTGCCTTGCCCTGGAATGGTTCTCTCAGTCCACAGGCTTTTCAGACGTCAGAGTCTGGACCCATCTTAGCTCCTCTAAGACCCATAGGTCAGGTCTACTACTATTGTGTGACATTTCCCTGGGGAGATGCAACATGAACATCCATTCACTCCAGATTGGGAACTGACAGCAAACGAAAGAAAGATTCCACCAAAGAAAGATTGGAACTACTCACAGGAGCATGAGAGGCTACTTAAGAGATCCGAGACAACGTAAAGGCAGCTGCATCACCAAAAACCCCAGCATGGGTGATGGCTGACAAAACTTGAAATCCTGGAGCTCTGGCACCTCAACAAGTCAGATCAAGGGCTCTCCTCCTGTTTGCATGTCCTTGGGGAGGAAGAGGCTTTGTAAATTTCAGGAACTTCTGAGACTTGTTAGCTGTTCACTTCCTAGTCTTAATCCCTTCCCTTCAGAATGGGATGTTTTCATTTGGAGAAAACTGCTCCACAAAAAATCCCTCCCCCAACTGTGGTTGGTCAAGCATCCTGGAAACTCCCTTCTTAGCTTTGATGTGATCAGAACCTAAGGACCCCCAAAGGAAGTGGCTGTGGCTCCTTGGCTGCCCACAGCCAGCACCTGGAGCAGTTCCTTGCACACAATGGAACCCACTAAAAAAACTGATATACCACACAGTACATAGACAAAGCAGTTGACCCTTGCATGACCTTCAGTGTGCATCCCCTACTTTGGGCATGAGGTGTCCCATCACTGGAGACAGTGGAGAGCTGATGAACAAGCAGTTGCCCATCTCTGCACATGCAAGGACTGGTTTTTCCTCACAGATTCCCTCATGGGGGACTCAAAGGACTTTTATTGTGGCATCACTTCAGATTGGTGATTTGAGTTCCTTTTATTGTGGCATAACTTCAACCTCTAGGAACTATAAAAGTAGGCACAATCCTTTATTGTAGCAGCTCTAATAGCCTGCTACAAAGTCAAAACAAACGCACAAATTAACCCTCAAGAAACCTACTAGTCTAGCAAAGTAGATGATTCCAGAAAAGTAGCTCCACCCAGGAAGTTACTGGCCAATCATCAAATGTACATGTGTATTATACACAGTTCAAATTTTAGTTCTTTAGGCTACTGGGCATGGTAGCCCACACCTATAATCTCAGCACTTGGAAGGCAGAGCTCTGTGAATTCCCAGAAAGCCAGGACTACTTAGCAAGACTCTGTCTCAAAAATTAATACATATAACTTCCAGTGCCCTGTAGCCAGAAGGGTGCCAGGGGTGAGCCCAATAGGAAACATGCCCTTAACTGCTCAACGTTTTTAAGAACAGGGAGTGAACTGGAAAAAGCTGAGTCTTGGGAATTGGCCTTTCATGCTCCCCCAATGAGTCCCTGCTGATGAAACAGTCAGGTTGTCCTCCAGTTTGGGGAGGGAGTGCCAAAAAGTTTTTCTGGAATATCATCACGGTGAGAGCAGCCATTCCTCACCCGAGAAGGGAGCGTCCTGTCCCCCTCCATCCTCCGCCCCCCACGGCAATCTTTTCTCTCTTCTTTACAGCCCTAACTTTCAGGGAGCCAGCTAGAGGATGGAGGAAGGACACTTGGAAGGCACAGCCAGGATAGCATGAATGCAGTGTTTGAAGGTGCCCCTGAGGGTGCTCCAGACACAAGACTGGGTAGAAACACTGGGTACATTAGTGACCTTCTCAAAGGCAGTTTCCAGAACTGCAGCCAGGGACTATCTGTGGGGCATGGGATTAGTCAGCCTACATATAATTCCATTCTAGACCTTCAGAACCATCCAAGTAGCTGTCTAAGAGATAGATACATAAAACATGCTAATTCTTAAGACCCTTTCCTATCTAGACACCTCCACTGGGGAACCCTCGGGGGAAAAAAAAAAAAAAAAAAAAAGTCCAAGGCGCCCGAGCAAGGGAGGAAGTAAGTTGGGATTCTTTGGGGGTTATCTTGTGGCCAGTCCTCATCTAGCAGCCTGCCCCCGGGGGATGAGAGCCCTCAGGAAGCTTGGGGACATCCAACGCGCGCACACAGGCACACAGCGCAAGGAGACCATGAGAACCATCTGCACTGAGTTCCTGAACTCTGGAACTGAAGTGGCAGCACCCAAGCACCCCTTGTCCAGGAACCCCCGCAGGCGGGAGGCGGGGCCTGGGGCGGGGCGTCTTCTGGGCGGGGCCTCGGAGGGGCGGGACCTAGCGGTCTATAAAGAGTGCGGAGCGCGGCGCGCGCCCGGTCTAAGCGAGCGCGCCCCTGCTTCTAAGCGGTCGGGACTCTCGTGCTTTCCGCTAGGCCTCCAGCCCTTTTCTACTCCGCGTCTCGCTCGCTCTCCACTCCCCAGTTCCCGGGCCTGCCAGCGTCCCTGGCCACCTGCCAGCCCCGAACCCCAGTCCTGCGTCCCCAGACTGCCCGCTCCAACACCAACGCAAGCTCCGCAGGCCGCGCGCCGCCATGGGGGTGGAGGGCTGCACCAAATGCATCAAATACCTGCTCTTCGTTTTCAATTTCGTCTTCTGGGTGAGCAGCCACTGGGAACTGGGGACTGGCGAACAGTCGGCGGTCAGGGTGGGCAGTGCGCTAGGCCCAATTGAGAGGGCGCAGCGCGGCATTGAAGTTGCGGCGCCACCTGTGGGCTCCGTGCGCCGGCCTGGGGCCTGGCGCCCCTCGCCAGTGGGGTTGGGGCCAGGAGCTGAGCTTCCAGGCCTCTGCTCGAGGGTCTTCTGGGCTGCGGAATTAGGGGTTCGCTGGCCTGTCGCCTTTGAGTGCTAGGAACCAATGCAAAGATCTGCGGGTTAGAGCCACGTAACCCGGAGCCTTCAGCTGTGGAGGGGGTGTAAGCACCCTCTTGAACGCTGTTTTGGGGACCATCCTGCTTCGCGAGCACTGAGGGGGCTCGAGAAGGGCGGGATCTTGGCGCCCCGCCCCCATGATCTCATCGTAGCCACCGCCCCTGGATGGGCGGCCTCGAAATGGTGGGGGCACACTCCGTACTTGCCTTGGAGACGTCCACCCCACTATTATTTCACCCTACTATTATTTCACCCTTACTTGCCCTCCAGCTTGGTATTGACACCCAGGGAGGCTCGAGCTCTGGGCCTAGAGAAGGACAGGGTGGCCCGCGTGCGCTGCGCAGCATGCCCCAGTTCCTGCCCACCCCGCTGCTGCCCCTCCTCCTTGTCTGTCGTCTCCCGCACAGATTACAGCCCCTGGACTGGCCCTTAAGGTTCTGTGGAGGCTTTTGAGAGAAGAGGGGTGTGCAGTTCTGAGTTGGCGCAGACCAGAGTAATGCAAAGATCTGGAGTCTACACAAATCAGGGGCTTGAGATCTTTTCAGACATAACTGGGCTCTCCACTTTGGAAAGAGGTGCACACCCATTTGGTCATCTTGGAATGGAGACTTGGTTATAGGAAGGTCTCTAGGGGTCCGTTGGTCCTGTCTTTATTGCTGGGGAGTGACCATTGGTGGTGTGTGTTGCTTTCCATTTCCTGACTGGCTTGAGAATGAGGAGTGGTAGAGTCTATCAGACTTTCCTGCAGGGATTTGAGTGGGTAGTGCTGGCCATCCCCCCCCCCCCCCCCCCCGCGCAGTGCACAGACTGCTCTTCCCTCCATCCTCCTTTTTCCCATGAAGAAATGAGGTTCCGTGGAAACAGTCTGTCTCTAAAGTTGAAGAGCGAACTTGTAAGATGGCCCCTAGAGTGAGTGTGTAGGACAGGGGACACCTGTTTCCTATCTTGGACTGCTGAAGCTCCAAGGGTGGGTCAGGGTGGGGTAGGGAGCAATAAGACGTTGGGGATGGGCAGAGACTGGACTGAACTCAGCTGGGGCTATGCTGTATGACCTACTGAGGAGACCCTGGTTGTCAGTCACAGTGACCCCAGGGAACAGCATGGGTGATGGGGTTAATCTTTCTCTGTCCAGGCATGCCCTGGGGTCGTGGCTGGGTAGCTGTGTTGGTTAGTGGTGCCTTCTCTGAGCCGTGCAAGGAGTTAAATACACTCAGGAAGTCCTTCCGCTGACCCTTGAGCTCCAGATGTGGGATGTTAGGAACCTGCAGGGTATTTCTCTTTTGGCCCACCCACCTGATCAAGCTGGTAGCCCCTCAGTCTCCCTGGAGAGCTAGGTAGGGCTGGGTGAGGCTGATTGTTTCCCAGGCAGCTGGGGTGGAGTCCCAACATATCCCTGGTGGGTATTCTGTATTGAAGCTCCAGGAAACTGAAACGTCCTGCTCCCAGAGGCCTGCTTACTGACTGCAGAACAGTGCAAACCATACCCTTTCACAATCCCATGGACCTCTCCTCCCCACCCATGTTGGCCTCCACAGTGGTCAGGGATCTGGGGCAGAGCCAGACCACAACTGGCGAACAGCACCCTGGCAGAGGGGCTTCCTCTGTGCCTTGTGTGGCAAGGCTTGTCCTGTGGCTGATAGTTTCCTGATGCCATGAAGTTGAACGTTTGGGGAGCCCCACCCCACTGCTCTGGTTCTCAGCCTCCACTTCCTCCCTCTAAAGCGAGAGTTCCTGGGGTCTCTCTCTCTCCTGGGATTGTGGGCAGACTAGCTAATGCACTCCAGAGCGGAGCAAGGGGCTTGGCATAAAAGGAAGCTCAGGAAATGGATGCTGGGCACAGTGTCCAACAGGGAGTTGGGCCAAGGAGAGCTGAGTAATGGTGTAAGAGGTGCCTGGGGAGGGGGCTGAGAGGTCCTGTGGGCCCATGATGGGTATGGAGGCTAAGGGTTCTAGAAGTGAGCTTTGGTTGACAGTAAATGTCTCAATGGGCACTTTTTAAAATTTCCAGCTTACAGATTAAAGTGGCTTTTCTGTTGGAGGGGATATCCCAAGCGCCCTAGACTGCATACTCATGCTCTTGTGCCCAGCAGTCCTCCTTTAAGACCCACACTTGACCTATCTTGTTCAGAGCCTACTTTGGGACCATCAGAGTTTTGGACTGCCAGGATCCATGGGACAAGACACAAACCTGAAAGATGAGCAGTGAGCAAATTCAGCAGAGGCCATGTTAAGATGCTCTTAGAAGCTGGGTGGATACCTGTCCTCTGAGACAGGTCTGGGGTAGAGGGACCCATCTCCTGAATCCTGCTGAGAGTAGGGCAGGAGAGTAGGGGATGGTGTCCCTGTTTATCACCCTGCCAGCCTATGTCCTGGGATGGGCTTGTAGGAGGTTAGTGTGATAATAACTTCATAGGTATAGTGGGATAAGCGGGGGAGGCCACCGGTCCTCACTGGAATGGGAGCTGTGTTCCTTGCCCAGAACTGGCTGCTCCTCCAGCCTAAGGCTGCTTGGTGGCCCCCTTCCGGTGGCCCAGCCAGCCAGCCCCACCACAAAAGGCTGATTACAGCCTTAACTGGCATTTAATTCTCCAGACGGCACATGACTGTCTGTCACTTAGCTGTCTGCTTTCTTCCTTCCGGCAGAGGGGCTGCAATCCCTGTGGGCTCAGGGTGGAATGAGGACTTCCTGTGCCTCGGTTCACCTGTGGGAGAGCAGACTTCCCTTGTTCCCCCAGGCTGTGAGCTTACCCGACTTTGGGGAAGACTGGGCTGCCCGGGAAGGGGAAATCTGTGGTCAGTCCCTGGGCTGGCTTCAAAGAAGGATGTCTGCGCAGTGGAGAGCACAGAATTGGAGTAAAGAAATGGGAAGCCTTCTGGCAGCCTTTGCTCTGGTTCTCACACACGGCTACCTCATGATAAGAGCCCTCACCCTATTCTTTCTGGACCCTTCAGGCTTTCTCTTAGCGCCTCCCCCTAGTTCAGTCTTGTTTCCTCAAATGGAGCGTCTGCTGCTCCGGGAGGTTCACCAACAGCTGCCAGCCTGGATTGCAGCACCCAGAGTCCAGCAAGGGGAGGAACCTCGGTCATAAAATCAATAGGCTTAGAGTCCAGGTGCCCCAGGGAGATAGTAGGCAGTCATGCTTGCACACAGGAGAGGGCTCAGGTGGGGGTAGGGTGGGGTGGAGATGTGGGGAAGTCCAGGTGCCAGTGGCTCTGGCCCTAAAACCAGGTAGGACATACTGTGAGTGCCAGGTGTCCCTGAGGCTCTATAGGTATCTCTTTTGTTTCTAAGACTCTTGCTAGAGAACCAGATGTCCCGAAAACTGGCCTTTGGTGGCCTTCAACTGTTAAGTAGGATGTACTGTGACCTGGCATGCCAGTAGCCTTCCAGGAACCTTTTGACTGTAACCTGCCACCCCCCCCCCCAGTACCTTCCCTACAGTACATAGGCACACACTATGCCTTTCAAAACCATTTGGGTTCCTCTGGGGGACTCTACCTTTTGGGAAGCGGTTCACAAGGGATTAACCAGTGATCAACTGGTGATCGGAATCCTGCGCTGGCTGCCAAAGTAACTACAAGGGGTGTACAAGGAAAGAGGGCACCTGCTTTCCTGCGTGTGAAGTCTGGGGAGGGCTGCAGGGTTGGGAGTGCAGGGAAGTCCGTTAGAACCCAGGTGCCCAGGATTTTATTATAGCTCTAATTTACCGTGAGTTCGTAATCCAGGCCAAGAGCCAGGCAGTTAGGGCAGAAGGGTGATAGGCCCCCCAGTTTGCTGTGCTTCCTTTGTGCTATCTCTCAGATCACTCCACACAGCTTGGGTCATTAGCACTTTTCTCAGGGTGGGTCTGTGGCATCTGTGACTTGTTTACCTGTGGTCAGGCATCAATGTTGGCTCTGTACTGCAGCTTAGCAGTAAGGTCCCAGTGGTATTTAAAGGTGTCTGGTGTGGCAGGTGCAGGAATGAGGAAGCCCAGGTCACCTGTACTCCTGAAATTCTATCCCAGAGTTCTGGAGTGGGACCCAGTGTGGCAAGGGCTTAGGGTGTGTGGCAAGCACATACTGTAGCTGCCACCCACCCACTAATACTTACCCACCCTCTTACAACTTCCCTTAGCTAAAAGTCCCCATCCTAGGGGCATGGTCTAGCCTTGGGCCCTAGTAACAGTCTTCCCTGTACTCTAGAGACTATGGTAACCTAAAGTAGCACTCTGCTGGGCTGCTCTCAGACCCTGGCGAGTGATGAGAGGTCTGAGGTTTTCAAGCAACTAACTGTCATGTGAGGAAGTGGTGGGATGGGGTAAAACTGTACCCCACTCTGCCACCTCGTTCCATAGTCAGAGTGGGCTGTAAGACTGTGCCAGCCCCACAGCTTTGCCCTGGGACATGGTTGGGCCAGAGGACCATGCCTAGCCTGGTGCAGATGGGTGCTTCTTGGTACTGCTGGTGGCAACACCATAGCTACATAGACCTGTTCTACCCACTCTTTCGTCCCCTGCCTCCTTTTGTGCTTCTAAGTGGGTACCAGTCCCACCTGAGCTTTCTCTGAAGCAAACAGCCTGGCCTCCCTGCCACCTCTGCTGTTGTCATCTCTGGCCAATCACTGTGGCCATCTGGGTCCACACAGTCTCCCTTCAGGGTCTCATGAGACCCTGGCCTTCCTAGAGGAGGGCAGGTGTAGAGTGGGCGGGGAAAGCTCCTGCCAGCTTCTCTGGCTGAGGAACCTTATAGCCTGGACCTGGAAAAGGCAGAGCTGGGATGGCCCAGCCTAGTCTCCTGTACCTCAAGACAACAGTGTATCCTCCATGGCCCTGCCCCCTCCCCAGCCTGTCAGTTGGGCCCCAGAGCTAAGCTTTTGCTTTGCCACCTATTTTTAGACGTTAGGACAGTGGCTTCCTGAGGCGAGGGGCCTGTGAAAGGAACCATGCTTCCTGGCCAAGGCAAGGATTCCTGCCCTTCTCTTCAGCTTCCTTCCTGAGCTTCCTTTGGTGAACTGCAAATCTTTACCTCCTAGGAAGGCCTGAGCAGGATCCTATATCTCTCAGAGAGGAATCTGGCCTTGTCCTCATCCTCCATGGCCTGACCAGGCCCTGTCCTCCTGTTGTGCCTGAGCACAGGGACCCAGGTTGGGAGGGCAGCACCTAAGTCAGCTCTTTCCATTGGCCTCTTCATCTTGCCCTTTCCCCGGCTCCTAAAACCTGCCCGATGGAGCCTCTTTACTCTGACTTATCCCAGCTGCCCAGGGAAGCCTTTTGCCCCCCTGCCTTTGATCTTCACAGTCTCTGCCATCACCAGGGCGGTTCCTAGACCCTCAGCACCTTCCAGTTGCTTAGGTGGACAGGCGCTTTCTGATGCACCTTCCGTTGTGCACCATGTACCTAGGAGGCATGGAGCAAGCCCCAACCTCGTCTGCCTCAGCCCTTGACTCTTCTTCCAAGATGCAAAAGGTCACCTAAAGCAACAAGCTGATGTTACAGTCAGCCTTCCGAAACATGTGGGGTGTCTGGGGTGACCATTCAGACCTACCAGGCTGGTGACAGGAGCTCTGTCCCTTCCTGGTGGGGTACGTATGCCCCCATCTGAGGTCTGGCCCAGGGCTGGCAATGGGCAGCTAACACAGAATAGAATGCTGCCCCAGGCCTGTTCCCTTTCAGTCACTTCTGGGAAACCACAAGACCAGCCGGGCAGGGACCCAGCGTGCTTGGCAGCTCCTCATCCTGTTAAAGTTTGAGTCTGTTATGTGTTAGTCTTCAAGGAGGAGGAAGCAACATAATCCTGTAGAGAGTCATGAATGCGTTCTTCTGTGCTGTGGAAGGCGCTCCAGGAACCTGGGCTTGCCACCTGGGTGCTTCCCACCCCCACCCCTAAGCAGAAGGTATCGTAGGCTGTAGAAGCAGGTGGTGGACCCACCTGGGAAGAGAAGCTTTGGGCAGAGGCATCTTTGGCCCCTGAGTGGATGCATGAAGAAATCCCAGGTTCGTTGGTAAGGTTCATTGTGGATCACCTCCTCAGCTCTAGCAAGAGCTAAATACAGTGACGTCATATGTTGCAGCCTGTGTGTGTTACTCCCCCTACTAACAAATGAAGGTGAGGATGGAGGAGGTTGAGATGGGCCTGAAGTCCCCCAGCTCAGATATGACACAGCTAGAGGTTTGGGACACCCTTAACCTTACCTGTGCCTCTGTCCAATGGCACCGCTCCATATTTCCTTTGACACTGGACTGGTAGTTCTTTAATGGTGTGAGTGTTGCCCAGTTTTTGCAGATCATTCTAAACTATGGTTCTGTAGACAAGATATGTGCCTCTCGGATTGCTGCTAGTCACTGTGACACCCCACAGGCCTGGGGAATGTGCTTGAGCACAGCCTCTGACCTAGAGACGGGACTGAAGCTGGGGTTAAATAATAGTTTTCTGTAGCTGTGACTGACATATGACATAGCCAGCATTTACACCCCGTGAAACTGTTAGCACCATCGGAAGAGTGAATGCCCAGAGCATCCTAGGGCCCTTTGTGGTCCCTTCCATTACTGCTCCCCCCAGCACTTCTGCTGGGTTATCACTGCACTACCTTGAATGAACTTTGAATTCTGCTTTCATATGAACAGAGTCCGGAGGCACCAACTGCTTCATCCCCGATGGGCCCCTTTCACTCAGCACCTTGACCCGGCCGCCTTGCGATCTTGTGGGTCTGTCTTCTCCTTGTGATGGACCCAGCGCCTGTCCTTTAATCGATCAGGAGACATATGGACTGCTCTATGCTGAGCTGTAACAGGGAAGCTTGAGAAACATACACACCTGCGTGTAAAGCCTGAGGCGCTAAGCTGGCTGGTGAGGAGGAGGCGCCAGCTAACTTTCTCAGAAACGACAAACTGCCCGCCGGTGCAGTAGCACCACGCCACCACTCCTCACCCCACCCCGCCACACCCAGTGGCAATTTGGGCTTAGTGGGTAGATTGGTAATCTCCCTGTGGCTCTTTGGAGCCTCATGATGTCAGAATGGTAGTCCCACTCTATACTTGAGGGCCCTAGCTCGGTGGATGCATATCTCTTACCATGGAGTCTTAGAAGTCCCTTGTCTGTTTTGGTCATGTGAGATAGTTACATTTTGAAGCTAAGGTTCGTTTCCAGCCTCTTACTACTTGAAGACCCCCGTCCCACCTTCCTGGGCCCCATCATTTTCCTAGCACTTCCTCTACTCCAACCTAGAGCAGTGGGTGGAGGGTCACTTTGCTGGAGGCAGCCAGCCAATGCCTGGCATTCCTTCCTTGCCCTCTCCCACTCATCTCTGGTTGACTCTGAGACAATGGATGAGTGGCCAAGTCTCCCATTCCCCCCTGCCTCACCTACCCCCCAACCCCACTTCAGACCTGTCAGGTAACATGAAAGACTGAAGCCCAGAGACTTCTCTGAAGTCAGCTTCCTGACCCCACCTCTTCCATAAAGCTTGGCTGTAAGTGGTGGCTTGGCCAGACACCCACATTAGCAGGCTTTGGGGCTGGACTGGATATCATCCATTACCCACTTCTGCCCCCAGGTCACAGGGAATATTCTCTATCAGTAGAGAAGTCCGAGTCTGGCATGGTTGCATGCCCATCTGTTTACAGGTAAGCACACAGACTGAGGAAGGCAAGGTGACCCACCAGCTGCCCCTCAACTTCTGTAACTATTGGGGATTTGTTACCATGGGGTCTTTTGACTACAGAGGGAAGCATGGGGAGCAGGCATGTCACCTAGTCCTTCTGCTCTGGAACATCTCAGAGCGACCTCTGGACCAGTTCTCAAACAAAATATATGACGTTTCAAAGCTGCAAAGGAAGCCAGGTTACCAGGGCAACTCAGGCCGATCACCTCCTCCTCTCATGCCAGTTTAAGAGGAGTGTTGCCTGTTATGGCCTTCTGCCAGGCCCTACCCTCCTGCCTCTGTTGCCCCAGGCTGAAGGCTAGCCTCTTAAGGGTGTCTAGGCACAGAGCTGCCACTGTAAGGCTCTAGAAGCTCTGGGGATCCCCAGCATCACTAGGACCTTTGCATATAAGGGCACTCTCAGGGTCCCAGCTTTCATGTCATTTGTAGGTTGGGCACAGTGTGGCTTTGATTGCTGTACCACAGACCCTGTTCTCTCAGGCTTTGGTAGAGGTTGAGGGCTCATCCCTCCTTAACCAGAGTGTGAAAACTGAATTAAAACTTACAGAAGAAGCTAAGAAACCACAGGACCCATGGGATGAGGGTACGAGGTGATGGTGTTCTGCAGAAAGTGGTCCCTAGCTTCCTCTCTGAGGGCTAGGCAGAGGACAGGATCCTAGGGTAGAAGGAGGTAGGTAGGTCCCACAGGTCCTCTTTCCAGAACCAGTCTGCTTGGGGATTCACAGGATCTTTCTTGAGCTTGTGTTTTGATCTGGATCCCCAGAGAAGGAAGTGGGCCACCTGGTTAGTGCTTTTTTTTTTTTTTTTTTTTTTTTTTAAATCAGGCCCAGGTTTTGGTTTTTGTTTCCTGTTTGTGCTGGGCAGATCCATTGACCCCTGCAAGAAGAGGATGCCTAGAAATGGGGAAGAGACTGCCTCTTCCTTGGTCTGTCCTGAGGGCCACCTCCTACTTCCAGATGCTCTATTATAGGGCTTCACACAAATTCATGGTAGGAGGTGCCCTGCTATTTCCCCCGTGGGGCCTGATGACATTACATTGTCACCCCTCTTCTCCTGGCAGGGAGAACTTGGCATCCCCACCACAGGGTTCCCAGTACCCTGTCTGTGGCAATCCCTAAGCAATCTCAGGACTATTAGGACAGGATACCTCTGCTACACTTCTCAGATAAACATATTGCATGGTTGACCAATCTGGAACTTGAGATGAGTAGAAAAAGTGGTTTTGTTTTGGAAACAAGGTCTCTTATAGCCCAGGTTCATCTCAAACTCAACATCATCCTCCTGCTTCCCGTCTCTCAAGTGATACCAGGCATGCACCACCAAACCCAGTATATGTGTTACTGGGGATGGAACCCAGGGTTCCCTACATGCTAAAGCACTCCTATCGACGGAGCCACATTTTCATCACAAACCTTCTTGTATTTGTCATGCTGTGTTGGGGTACACTTGAACTCTGTTCTGTAGTCACAGCTCAGAGAAGCTTGTGGGCTGCAGGGCCCCAGTGGACAGTGGCTCAGACAATGGACAGACCCCCACAACTAGAAACGATGGCTCTACATGATAATTGTGGTAGGATTCTGTCGCCCCACGGTGCTCTGGCCTCTGTATGACATTGTTCCTGGTTTTTTTCCCAGCTGGCTGGAGGCGTGATCCTCGGTGTGGCTCTGTGGTTGCGCCACGACCCACAGACCACCAGTCTGCTCTACCTGGAACTGGGAGACAGACCAGCACCCAGCACCTTCTATGTCGGTGAGTAATAAGGAGACAGGGTCTAGTCACAAGCTGAGAACAGTCAGGGTGGGCTTCCAGGAGGAGCCTAAGGGTCTTGAGTTTGGTGGGTAGGGCATTAGAACTGGCAGTGGCCTAGGCCTAGTATGTGCTGGGCAGGGAGGCTGCCCACAAGAGGGGCTCTTAAGACTAGAAAGTTCACTTGGGTATAGTGCTGCTAGGGACCCCACAGATTTAAGACTTGGCTAGGCAGAAGGAAAGCAGCTGGGTGGGGCAGGAGCCTTGTGAGACCTTACTTATTTTAACATGTGCATTTCTGGTGAACCTCCCTGAGCAGGGTGGGGCTGGATGCCTGGGCTAGCAACAGCTGAGCTCCCAGGAGTCCTAAGTTGGGGAGGGCTGGAGACTGGGCAGTCGGTAGATGACTCAGATGCTCCCCCCACCCCCAGCACACAGGCCAGACTGCTACACCTGCCTTATTAGGCTGCCTGTGGGGGACTGAGCACCCTCCCTCCCAAGCAGGGAAGGCAGAAAGAGGGATGCTGTGCTATGTTATGCTATGCTACGCTAGGCTATGCTGTGCTCAGGGAGGCAACTCTCCTCCTTTCTCTCTGGGAGGGGGACTTGGCACCCTGGGAACTCCAGAAGTCTTTGGAGACATTTCTGCCTTTTTACAGTTCCTAGCACACATCAGGAATTGAGGTGGATTCTCCCTCTTGTGTGGAGCCTAGAAGGGGCTTGGGAGACATGCTTGATGGCTGGGGTGGTGGGGTGGTGTCAGGAGGTCAGAAAAAATCAGTATTCTCCCCTTCTACCCTCGTGTACCAGGGCAGCCAAGGGCTCTGGTCACACTGTGGTTGGCTGCTTTTCCTTCCTCTCTGTACTCTCCCCACAGCCTTCCCACAAGTGGAATGGTCAGATTAGGGTCCAGGCAATGTACAGGGAAGGGGCAGAACCTGGTCTCCTTTGAGGAAAGCCATTAGGAATAGTAGTTTGCAGGTCTGGGTGTTAGTGGGGAATGTCCTACAAAGCTATTCCTCCTTGGATCTGGTGCCTTCAGAGGAAAAGGATGCCCACCAGCTCACATGGAGACTGCAGCCTGTTGTGTAGCAACTGGTGTGGGCATCTTCACAGGGGTGATCCGGGCATCAGAGACAGGAGGAGTACTGACCGGTGAAGGACTCTTCCTGCCCCTGGGCCTTCCACAATGTGAATGCTGTGAGGCTGGGCCAAAGCTCCCACTTTGCACTGATAGAAGGAGAGGCTGGGTACCCTGCAGAGCCCAGATAGGGTGGCCTAGGAAGCAGGCAGGTCTCTGTCCTCATGTTGTCACCATAGTCTACATCAGGGTCCAGCTCCAGAGCTGCTCAGTCACCTGCCTTTCTGTGGTCATGGCCTCCTGGGCACTGAGGAAATAGCCTCAGGCCCTGAACTATGCGGCAGGTTGGGCACTGAGCAGCAAGGCGCATGGCCTATGGGTAGGAGCTACTCTGGCTACTATCTCCCTGCTCATTTTGAATTGGCTTTCTGGAGCCCTCCACTGCCCCTGAACTGAGCCCTGCTGGGAACAGATGTGGCCCTGACAAAGGCACTTTGTCTAGTTCTTAGGAGAGTTGGTTAGGGGCATAGTTAGCTGTTGGTCTGGGGGTGAATGCCCAGGACGCCCCATGCTGGGTGAGTGTGAAGGCAAGGGCAGGCTATGCCAGTAGCCAACTCCAGGCACCTCATCTCAGGCACACTGGTGTATAGCCGTTCTGCTCGCCTAACTCTGAGGACAGGAACCTGTGGGCGGGGCGGCTGGACGGCTGACAGAAGGACAGGGGCAGCCTGAGCAGAGCACTTAGCACCTGTCACATACACTGGCTGGGCTGTGAATATACAGGGGAGCACTACAGACTATACCCCAGGGCCTTCAGATGGGGCATGTGCTAGGCCTAGAAGGGTCTGTAGGCAGTCTTGGGACAGCACCTGTGTTAGGTACCCTGTGTCCATCCCCCTGCTGAGCCTGATGTAGTGACAGAGAGCCTACTTCATCTTGAAGTTGAGGTTTCGGGACCTAAGGACGGTGGTCCGGTTTAAGTTTCTCTGCCTGTCTGGAAGCCAGTTGCTAGGCAGCCCTGGTGGGAGGCTTTCCTTGGACCAGATGTGTTTAGTGAGGTCAAAGGAAACCAGGCCCATGATCTGGCCTGTTTCTAAGCCTGGCAGTAGGTCCTGGCTATGGCGCCTTCGCCCCTGGGCTGGCCAGGCAGGGGACAATGGGCCTGGCTTTGTGCAAGGAAGCTTGGACTGCCTGGCAGTGTTGCCGTGGAGACTGGGGGATGGGCTGCGTCTGCTGAGGGACCAAGAGCTGGAGGGCTCTTCAGAGACACAGTGGTCTTTCTCAGGGCCTGAGGGGTACTGTGAGCACTGAAACAGGGACATGGCCCAACTGGTGCCTCTTGGGTTCCAGTGCTCCCCTGTATATTCACAGCCCAGCCAGTGTATGTGACAGGTGCTAAGTGCTCTGCTCAGGCTGCCCCTGTCCTTCTGTCAGCCGTCCAGCCGCCCCGCCCACAGGTTCCTGTCCTTAGAGTTAGGCGAGCAGAACGGCTATACACCGGTGTGCCTGAGATGAGGTGCCTGGAGTTGGCTACTGGCATAGCCTGCCCTTGCCTTCACACTCACCCAGCACAGGGCATCCTGGGCATCCACTCCCAGACCAACAGCTGAACCCAAGCTGCTTCCCCATTTCATGCACCAAGATGGGTAGTCCATCTCAGCCCTCTATAGTGAGTGCTAAGAGTTCCTATTCTCGAGTGCAAGTAGTGGGGGACCAGCTACAGGGCAGCACATACCTGTGAAGTACAGATCACCTGTGTCCTCTGGACACTGAATTGCTTTTTATCCTCTGGTGGCAGTGGCAGTTCCTCTAGCAGGACACTGAAGCACAAAAATCTCACATTGCCAAACCCTGCCTGTTGTGGGTGTGGGTGCCCCAGACGCTTCTGTCTCAAACAGTGATGCATGCAGCCTGCTCACTCAGTTCTTTCCCCTCTCCAGGCATCTACATTCTCATTGCTGTGGGAGCTGTGATGATGTTTGTGGGCTTCCTGGGGTGCTATGGAGCCATCCAGGAGTCCCAGTGCCTGCTGGGAACGGTAAGTAGGAAGGGCTGCAGGGCTGGGGAGTAGGGTGTCTGACAACCTCTGTCTTCCCCAAGGTTTTGGTCTTTCTCTTTGATTTCTATTGAGTCTGACTCTGAAGACTCATATTGACAGAGGGAGTTTCTCTTTAGAAAAGCATAACCTCCAGAGGGGTATCTTACCCCAGAAGCCAGCCTTAGAGGTCCTGGCCACAGTAGCTACTGGTGGAGCCAAGTCCCAGGTATGTCTTCTAGAGCTTGGCTAGCCAGTATCAAAATCTTGGGAAGCTGAAGCACACTTCATAGTTTAATCTTCCTGTGTTTGTACCATAAAGGGGGTAAGGAAACTGAGGTCAAGGTTGGGGGGCATATTGCTACATGTGTCTCTCTGAAGGCTGTGGACACTTAGATTTGTCAACTGCATCTCCTATACCAGCTGCATCCTGCAAAGCAGGGATCAGGGTGAAGCCATGAGAACTTAGGCATCTGGGTGCCGAGCTGCATCCTTCGTCTTTCATGGTTCTGTGTGGTTCATTAATCAGGACATGGTTGATGAATATGATCATCCCCTTTGGCACATAGTTGTTGATCGTGTGGGCACACATAGAGGACCATGCTGAGATTGCTGGTCAAAGCTCTGACCTCTACTTTCCCCCTAGTTCTTCACCTGCCTTGTGATCCTGTTTGCCTGTGAGGTGGCTGCTGGCATCTGGGGCTTCGTAAACAAAGACCAGGTGAGCCTAGGTTCACTGGGGAGGGAGATATGCCCTTTGCTCAGGCAGCAGGTGTGGACTACTCTGAGCCCATGGGTTAGAGGGTGCTTTTCAAATTTTGGTTCTTGCTGGTAGAAGGGTCTTGGGAGCTCAACAGAAGAGGTGGCATCAGGGGAAGCCGAGCGCTCTTGATGGTAGTCCCTGTGTTTCATGTGACTGTGGTTCTCTCCAGATCGCCAAGGATGTGAAGCAGTTCTACGACCAGGCCCTTCAACAGGCTGTGGTGGATGATGAAGCCAATAACGCCAAGACTGTGGTGAAGACCTTCCATGAGACGGTACAACTAGGCTGGAGCGGGGAGGGCAGGTTGTAGGAGTTTTAGCATGTATGATCTATGGAGATGAGTCCTGTCTTCCCAGACCTCAGAAACAGGACAGGGCAGGGCTAAGATTCTCCTCTGATTTGTAGGTCCCCAGGTAGAAACCTAATGGGCCTCATTTGTCCAGGGCTTTGGAGGAACAGGGTTCTTGAGTAATGTGACAAATAGAGCAGGCCAGCTCCCAGATGTTTTTGGATGTGATGATGTGCCATGTGCCATAACTTTCTCTTGTCTCCTGAAGCTCCTAAACTGATAGTGATACTCTTGGTCTCTGCAGCTCAACTGCTGTGGCTCCAACGCACTGACCGCGCTGACCACCTCTATAATAAGGAATAGCCTGTGTCCCGCAGGCACCAACGCATTCAGCGCCCTTTGGAAGGTGACATGGAGTGGGAGTGGGCATCATATCCTGGGTGGTAGGTAGGTGGTGACTGTGGCCAACCAGGAAGATCAGCCCTTCAAGCAGGGCATCAGAGAGGCATCTCAGGGAGTGGGGTGCTAGGTCCTGAGAGCTTGGGTTTGCCCCTGCAATATCCTGGGAAATGGCTCTCTTGAGTGGTCCCTTATACATACTAGTGACCCTAGGGTACTAGTGAGGTCAGAAGCACTACCCTGTAATAAAGAAGGCCAGCAGGTCCATGTGTTTTATTTTTGGATGGAAGATAACCTGTGGGACATAAGCCCCACCTCTGAGTATGGTGGTGGCTGTGACTTAGCCACTCACTGTTACCACCCTCTGGCCATCCCTGCAGGAGGACTGCCATCAGAAAATTGATGAGCTCTTTTCTGGGAAGCTGTACCTCATTGGTATTGCGGCCATCGTGGTAGCCGTCATCATGGTGAGCACAGGGCCTGTTTGGTGGGTGAGTGCCACCCCTCCCAAGCAAGGTCCTAGGTGCTGACAATGCCCCTCTCTCCCGCAGATCTTCGAGATGATTCTGAGCATGGTGCTGTGCTGTGGCATCCGGAACAGCTCTGTGTACTGAGGTCCTTCACTCTGTACCATGGGGACCCGGCAGTGCCCTGCCCCTGAGTGACCAGAGACCTCCTGGGGGGCCATGGCCTGTGTATATATTTCTGTATTACTCTGCTACACTTAGCCTTTGAGGGTTTGTTTTTTTTTTTCCGTTCTGAACTTTTCCTGTTACCTTTTGGGGGCTGACATCACACATAGGTGGCGTATGTGGGGATATAGGGGTGGGGCTGGCCCTGGCTTGCAGGGCCCTGTTCCAGGACCCCTGGGGAGCTCTGCCTGCTGAGCCAAAACTCCATAGCTACTTGCACAGAGGCTATGTAGCTGAGTTAGAGGGCCATGTCCACCCACTCTGCCCACTGTGGGTCACGTTGCTTACATCTTTTTAATCCCTGTCCCTTTCCTGCCCCCATTTCAAAAGCTGGGTTTGTAAGCACTCTTATGCCTTCGATGCACCTATTCTTTCTAACGTGTCACCTTCAACTGTAATTACATCTTGAAACAGTCATTTAATAAAGGAGGAGAAAATCAGGCATGCTAATGGGACTGCCAGACCTCTTCCTGAGCCAGTGGTGTTAGAGACCGGGCTAGCTCTGAACTTTGCCAGGCACAGGGTGAGCAGGTCCAAGAGAGGCTGTGGAACACAGTGGGAGGGAAGGGTTGGGACCCAGGGAGCACTTTATGTGAGTACTCCCTCGTTTCTATCTCCCTGTCCTAGGAACTCAGTGCTGACCTTATACCAGCCTTGACCTCATTTCCACTCATCTGTTGGCCATGCCAAGTCATTGCTGAGCAGGGTAGGCGGAGCCACACAGCAGGAAAATTCAGCACAGAATGTTGGGGATAGGCTACAAAAACACCCCACCCACCCCATACCCCTTTTGAGGGACCACACAGCAAAGGTTAGACCACTGCCCCATCCCTAGTATCCAGGTGCTTAGAAAATGTTCTACAGAGCTGGGTGGCTCTAGCCTGTGGTCTCAAGGAGTAATAGGCAAGATGGAAGCCCACTCAGCTCAGCCCTGTGAACTGAGGGTCAGGCTAAGCAACCTCCTGGGCACCAGCAGCTGCCACCACTACTGCCTTTTCTCCTTTGACTCCTGTCTGAGCCCTTCCCCCAGCCAGCTGGCACACTAAATTGGCCTCTAGGGGAGAGAAAGCCTGGCTAAGATTCAGATCCCAGCTCCTAGCAGCCTCCCTGTAGGCTGATTTGTCAGTGAACCCCAAGCTTGTACTAGGGCGTTCTGGTCTCGACCTCCCCCACCCCCGTACAAGCCTGTTCCCTGCTTGGGTAGGCTGCTGGTCTAAGGAACCCTTTCTACTCTTTATGTTGTGAAGCACGTGGCCGAGGCTGTTGAGAGGCCTGCAGCTAGGGAAGAAGGAGCACGAAGCAGCCCACTGTGTCCTCAGACCCTGGTCCCCAGGCATGCGAGAGGACAGCTCCAAGCCTGGAACAGGATTATGTGCGGCTTTGAATAGTGGGGTCCCTGTCCAAGCACGGATAGGCAGAGCCCAGGGGAGCGACCTCGAATCTCTGCAGCCCCGTCAACTAATCGACACTCCGGAGCCCACAACGTCTCTAGATTCCAATAGCCAACTGAGACTTTAGTCCCACCCCGCTCCAGAGAGCCAACGGAGCACAAGACCGGCACCACTTCCGGTCAGGAAACTAGTTGGCGCCCGCAGTGCGTGGTGACGCACTTCCTCCCTATAACGAACCCGGCTCAGGCGGGTTCCGACAGGCGGCGCTGGAGGCCTCAACCCTTTGCGACGGCCAGAGTGTTATGGGACTCGAGGCCCCTTGGCTCCGCCTCTTCCTCTTTCGTCAATTCCGGGTAGATTTCCGTGTCCGCTCTGGTCTTCGGTGATGTGCATACGTAAAGGTTACACCTCCTGTTGGGCATTGGTCCATTGCCTTCTGGGTGTTGTAGTTCCTTATGTACTAAAGTCGTGCCATTCAGACAGCCGGAGACTCGGTTTCCCAGAAAGCCGAGCGAAAGTGGGCAGGAACCACGGCCCGAATCCCGCGGAAGCCGCGGGACTCTACTGGGAAAGGCCGCTGGGTATTGCAACGTGCACGGAATGGTGAGCGTCGGCGTCCTTAGAACCGCGGGACTAGGCCAGTCCCCTGACGTCGCTTCCTCCGGACCTGGCTGGGTAGTCCTTGCGGTGGCGGTGTGTACCCGGAGAGGCTGTGCTCTCCTGATTTAAAGCCTGTCTCTAGCATCTCCCAGTGCGCATCCTTTATATGTCTGCACTGTTCTGCTCTCATGATTGACTCTCTTCCTTAACCCTATCTAACCTGCAGCTCCACAACTGTGCGCGTGTGGACACACTTTAGGCACTCAGCTTCGCGAGTCCGTCGCCCGCCTGCATGACCGGGCAGCGCCTGACTGTGAACAGAGGCTCCTACCACGTAGTGGAGGTGAAAGAGGGGAGCCTGAGAGGACACGGAGGGGGCGTGGCCTAAGTACACCCCTTACGGCGAAACTTGAGCTGTTTCGCTACAGGTGTGGGTGGGTCCCAGGTCGGCATGGCGGAGGCGGAGGCTGGCTTGGAGGCTGTGGAACACACCGAGGATGACACCCTGCCTTCTGACACCGTCTCCCTCAGCGACTCGGACTCGGACCTCAGCCTACCTAGTGGTGCCGAGGTGCAAGTCTTGTCCCCGGAGAGGCTTTCCGGCGAAGCCCAGGAGGATTCCGGCCCTGATGACCCTCCCTCACCCCCCACGGGTGTCCCCACCACCCCAGTCCAGCCGTTCCACCTCCGAGGCATGAGTTCCACCTTCTCCCAGCGCAGTCACAGCATCTTTGATTGTCTGGAGAGTGCAGCCCGGCAGGCACCGCCCTCTGCGTCCCAAACCAGTGTGACTGACAATGGCAGCTTCAAACGGCCTGTGACTCCCCCAAGTCAGACTCCGGCAAGGAACCTGAGCAGAGTGCATGAGAGCACTGGCCCAATCAGGGTACCTCCTGTGCCGGATTATGTGTCACATCCTGAGCGTTGGACCAAGTACAGTCTGGAAGATGTGGCTGAAGTCAGTGAGCAGAATAATCGTGCTGCTGCTCTGGCTTTCCTGGGCTCTCGCAACCAGGCATCCCCTACAGACTATGTACCCTCCTTCAACCAGGATCCCTCTAGCTGTGGGGAGGGGAGAGTGGTCTTTACCAAACCAGTACGAGGCAGTGAGGCTAGGGCTGAGAGGAAGAGGATCCTAAAGAAGGTGGATGTGTCAAGTGCTGGGGGTGAGGCCTCTGTGGAGCTGGCCCATCTGGCTGGACATGAGGCTGAGGAGTGGAGTGGCCACCAGGGACTGCAAGAGGTAATGGTACCTTCAGGAACTGACCACCCTGGGTCCTCATCAGACCCCACAGTGATGGAGGCTGTTGGTTTCCATGGCAGCAAGAAGCGGAGCAGAGAACATTTCCGGAACAGGGACAGTAACCCTGAGGGGCCAGGGTCTGAGAGAGGCCCCTCAGTTTGACTACAGTGCTATCTCTCCACCTCCTCACCTGTCCAGCTCAGGTGGGAGGGAAGCTGTGATGTGCAACAGCCCTGGCTGGGAATGTGGGACCTTGGAGGCCCTTGTGCCCCAGTGTCCTGGGGTGGACAATAAAGGTTTGGGGTATGTCTTGGATTTTGTGGATTTTTCTGGGCCCCACTCAAAAGATCTGTCCTTGCCACCTGACTGCAGGCCTCCATCTACATCGGCCTCATTTTGCCTTCCCCACTCCAGTGGGAACTGTTGTGAAGGTTTGCCATAGTTGTTTTCTTTTGCCACTGGTGAATCTACCCAGAGGGACTGGGCTCATAACCATGCCCAGCCTTGTGCCCCCGATGGTGATGGATGAACATAATCTGCCCCCTGAAACCAGCACAGCCTCAGCACTAGGCCTGTGCAGATCAGTTTTAGGAAGAGGGTAGATTGAGTCAGCAAGGGAGGTTGGGCAGGTGTCCACCCAAACTAAAGAGCTGGTGCCCTGAGTGTATGTCTCCAGGACTTGTGACCTCTGTAGGACATTACTGATGATAGGTCATTTAGCTGGGGCTGAGCCCGGGAGGAAAAGAATGATGTGCCGGAAAGATACTGCATACCTGATGTGGAGGCCAGGGTCTTGAACCAAGCTAGCTAGCCTGTCCTGCCAAGTACCAAGTCTGCCCTAGCCTCTGTAGTCCCTATTCCAGGACTCGAGTGTCCCCCAAAAGGAGGGATCAGCCTGGATGGTCACATAATTTGAGGTGCAATGGAAGCACCCGAGATGCCGTTCAGTCGGTTAGGTAACTCCCTATGCTCCCCAGGTGTTTGAAATGCATGTTTCGCCATCCCTGCTTTCCAGTGTAGCTGGGTCGAGGTGGTCTGCAGGCTTTATAGCGTCACTGGGTACCCTTGGACAGTATCTTGGGGGTTACTGCCACAATGGTTCCACAGGTAATGCTGTGGGGGCAGAAGAGTCAAGGCTGATGATTACCAGCGCTCTACAAGCTGGTCAGCTGATGAAGAGCGGGTCTTTGAGATCAGAAAGAAACTGCTGGTGTTTAAGAGATTATTTTCTTAGGAACTCAGGGTAGAGATTGGGGCCTAGACCCACTTTGGTTCAGCCTAGGCAGATGGTGTCCTGGTGTGGGACTTAGGTCCTGATGTCCAGTTCAAGCCAGTGAGTGCTCTAGGTAGGACCAAAAGAACTTCCTCCTGCTCGGGCTCCCAGATAGGTACCAAGAGACGTGAATTTCATTTTCATAGGAAGGAATGTCCAAAAAGTGGTGTGTGACAAGGCCTAGAAGACCATTTCTGGGGGTTGCTGGGAGTAGGGAAGATTGGTAGACCCCAAGATGGCAAAGTCTGTGATTCTAGGACTGGTGGTCCCTCTGTCAGGTGTCTGAGGGTGGCAAACCAGCCTCTGAGTACTCCCTGTCTCTGGCAGAGACTGGCTGATTCCTGCGACCACAGTTCTGAGAGCCTGGGAGTAAGGAAGGGAGAGAGGACCGTCAGCTGTGGAACCCCAGCTGGGGCAGGACAAGGCAGGAGAGAGGCAAGGTCCAGGATACGGAGTGTGATAAGGCCACTTGTCCAGCAGGTTTCATACCAGACAGAGCCTTGGCACTCTAAGGCTCTGCCCCTAGGCACCTGTATGCCTCAGGAACAGCAGCCTGCCAAGAGGGTAGGCACCTTCAGCACAGGTGGGGAAGGCAGAGCCTGATGCTCAACTTACAGCTTTGCTCTTGCCCTAATCAGTGGCCAAAGGGAAAAGCCCATGCCCACCTCATTCCCATGGCCTGGACAACACTTACTTAAGTAGGTGCCGCCTGGAGCCACTGTGTCAGCCATGGAGGACAGGAGAAGCGTACAGTAGTTGGCCTGGAAGAAGCCAAGGGAGGTGCTGGACTTTGGTACAGGGTCCCTGCCATGTGACTCCCTTCCTGCCAGGGCAACTGCTGCCCAAGACTCCTCACTCTGGACCAGGCTCCCCCATGTCCCATAAGGGTTGGTGACAGGATGTGGTGGAGAGTCTCGGCTTTGTTAGAACAGCTCTAAAGAATAGTGGGTCTCCAAAGTGACTTGGGGCAAGGACAGGCATAGGCCAACATATGCTTCTGCCCTGAGATCTCATCTACCCTGTCCATAATCTCTCGACTCTGTCCCAGCCCTAATGCTGCCCATCAGAATGCTAGTACAGGGCTATGGTGGTTCCCACAGAAGCAGAAGGATGGCCCCACCTCAAGAAGAAGAATGGACAGAATGGAAGAATGGTTGCTGGCTTGCCTGTGATTCCAGACACTTGATCCTCTTTTCTTGCTCTCTCAGCCCCCCGACGTATTTGGCAATCAAGTCCACTCTGGAAAGCAGAGCCGGCCACAGATGTGACACTTCCATGGCACGCCACAAGAGGGAGCCTGCCTGCTCTAACTGCTTTCTCAGGGCCTCGGGCTGCTGTTGCCTCTGTGCTACTCTCCTTTTAGTCTTGATCTGGGCTCTGTCTATAGATATGGAGCACTTCTGTATCCTCCCAGAGATTGAGGTCCTGCCCCTGCTTGGAAGCGTTCAGGAACAGCCCTTCCACCACCCAGCATCGTCTGGGGATGGATCTTCAGACTTGAGAGAGGATGAAGGCAGAGTCCCATTGCATAAAGATACCTAATTATGGGGTTTGTGTCCCACCCCCACCCCCCACACACTCCCTCCCCCTAGAGCAAGAGGCTGGAGTGCTGGGTCCTGTGACACAGCCATGTTTCCCCAGCTCAGAGGTCCTATTACTGACACTAAAGAGTCTCATCTAGCCTTAAGGCAGTTCCGAAAATCCCACCATTACTGAAAAGACTAGATACTTTTCTGCCTCCATATGCTTGCACTAGGGAACCCCTCCCAGACTTATTGCCTCTCAAAACACCCAGTTGACCAAGGTCAACCCAGCCCCACTGCATTTGAGTCCACCTGCCTCCAGGTAGGGCCCTCTCTACATCTCTGGGCTGCCCATGAACAGGCATGGTGACACCTGCCAGCCTGAGCCTCACATGCCTGCTCTCTGGAGTCCCATAGGTCGCCCCACCTGTGTGCTGTTTTCCTCAGCATCTCCCCCTCGCTGTCCCTCCTCCGTCTCTCCATGGTGCTCAGGAAGTTCTCCTTCTGAACTGTTTCCCAGGTGATGATCTTCTGGTCCAAGGGGTCAGGCAAATCTCTCTCTGGCAAGGTGGGAGACAGCAGCAAGCCTTGGAGAGCTGTGTGGGTCCCTAGGGCAGAGCCCAAGCCCAGGCTGTGGCAAGGGACTAGTGCAGATGCCACCAGGCGGGGCACAAGGCAGATGGCAGAAATAAGCCCCATGGAGGAATTTTGGGCTGCAAGGAGACAGGATGGCCCTATGGCTGTCTAGTATGGGCCTGGGGTTTTGGTTAGCCTGGACAGGGCCTAGATGAGAAACCCCAGTCCCTTCTGTGAGTCTTCTCTGGTAGCTAGGACCCTTGGGAGCAGTGGCATTCAGCCTGTGGCCTCACCTAGGTGTTGACGCTTGTGCTGGGCTTCTTTCCTGAAGACCCTCTTGAGCACCAGACTCAGGTGGCTGAGCAGGATGAAGGGTGGGGCCAGAGCTGGTCGCCCATGGTATTCAACGATGAGGTGGTAGCGTTGAAACTTCCAGAACATGTCGGCATTGCCCTGGACCACTTGGAATGTGTAGCTACAGGACACATGACCAAGCCCTTGCCTTGTAAGCTGCTCTCCCACCCATAGAAACATCCTACCGCGACCCAGCACCACTTCCCACCCTATATACCACACCTCCTGGATCCCACTTCCCACCCTTCATCCCGCCCCATTCACCCTCCACTCCCTATATGTCATCTTAATTGCATTCAAGGGGCAACTGGCCTTTACTGGGAGCCCTTTCAGAGTTGGAGGCTAACATAGGTTTAACTGTCAACTTGACCATCTAGAGTCACCTGAGAAGAGAGCCACAATTAAGGGACTGCCAAGATCCCATTGCCCTGTGTATATGTCTGTGGTGGGTTATATTGACTATTATTTGATGTAGGAGGGCCCAAGTCATTGTGGGCCACACCATTCCCTGTGCAAGAGGTCTTGGGCTGTGTAAGAAGTCTAGCTAAACATGAACCTGAGTGAGTTAGCAAACAGCATTTCTGTGTGGTCCCTGCTTTGAGCTCCTGCCCCAACTTCCCTCAGTGATGGATTGTGATCTGGGCATGTAAGATGAAGTAAACCATGCCTCTTCCTAAGTTGCTTTCAGGAAGTTTTATCTCAGCAATGGAAAGAAGACTAAGATAGGGGCCAGAACCTCTCAGTCACAGACTCAATTGTACTGCAGTGGGACATACTCACAGGCCGGAGTCCCCATGCCTGTAGACTCACCCTCCTTCCTAGCAGGATAGACATCAGGCATTGAGCTGGGGTGGGTTCACAGTATGCCCAGAGCTGAGGCATTGGCTCTCTACTGCAGGGCCGGCCCAGTGGACACAACAGCAAAAGGGAATAGGTCCTTTGTACTAGGGACACCGGTCCTATCTCTGCCAACATCCTGAAACCAGTCCCACTGAGAAGCACAAGCAGGGATGTAGTGAGGGCAGGTGTCCAGGAGAAGAGGAGGGTACCTGAACATGGCAATCAGCAGGTTCATAAGTAGCACATTAGTGACCAGCAGGAAGGTGACCAGAAGTAGAATGACCACCCAATTGGCATAGAGATTGGGGCAGGAAGCCGAGTTTTCCAGCAGTAGAGGATGAAGCGAACAGTTCACACGGGCCTCTGCAAGACAAACAGACATCTTCAGACTGGGAATGTGGTTCCAAGCTGAGGTCACTAGGGTGCAAGTCTGGCTAGGCAGACAGGGACCTGGTTCACATAGGGCTGGCTATGTGAACCACAAAGCACCAAAAGTGCCATTGTGGAAGCCAGCCCTAGTTGCACCAAACTAACAGGTGGACTGCGTATCATCTGCACTCCCTGCTGGGCTTCCAGCAAAGGTCACAGGGCATGGAGGCAAGCCAAGTCCATGTGAGGAACGGAAGTGAGGATACAAGAGTCATGGAACCCATTTCTGTCTGTCGTTGCATGAAACAATTCCTCCATCTACCCCAGAAAGGCTTACTATCTGTGCCTTTCCCACCCAGGGCTCCCAGCTGGGAGTGAGTCTGCCACCTTCTAGGCATCTCTGTCCACTCTGGGAGTTTCCACTGTCCTGGGCATCCCCTTAAGGGTTCTGGCCACAACACTAGCCCCTTTGAGCTGTCAGCCCCTTTATTTATGTGTTCCCCCTCCAGGTCCCCACCTTGGCTACACCTGGCCAAGCTTGCAGAGTAGCACAGGCTGAGGTTGCCACCCCTGCTCCTGGTTCCATTCTGTCTTCTCCAGATTGTGTGCTGGCGGATGACTGCCGTGTAAGTAGGTGTAGACGTATGTGCCTGCGTGCAGGTCCTGTTCCTGCTCTTCCAGAGCTCTGTGTTACAAGTGATACTCCAGGGAGGCTGTGTGGGGGTGCGATTCTGGTATGTTGGACTTTCAAGGTCTACCTGTATGTACTGGTGATTCTCTGACCCTGTCTCCCTCTCTAGGACAAATCCCTGCCTCGTTGCCCCAGTGAGTTATGATGAGCTGTCAACCCATGGGACAGTAAATGAGTGTTGTATGGAGGGGTGTATGCAACCTTCTGAGAATGCCAGATCCCATCTTTTCACCTCCGGATCTCATCTTTTCACCTCCAAGGCTGCCTTAGCAGCCCCCAAGCCTATGAATGATGCTACTCCCCTACGCTCTTCCCTCCCAAGGTACCCCAGAGAAGTGACCAAGCCCTACTTTGTAAAGTCGTAAGTCTGCACCTGCCTGAGGTCTGAGAAGGCCCACATGGCCTGGTTGAACACAATTTGACCCTGGAGTCCAGAGTTTGGTAAAAGAGGAGAAAGTGTGGTGTGAAAAGGAGTGAAGGGGTGGAAGGGAAGGGAAGGACTTCCCCCATCTCTATACTTCACAAAGTGGGCCAGAATTACCCAGACCTTAGTTTCCCTCTGAGCACAGACATGTTAGAGAATACCGGTCCATTCTCAGCCTAGTAGACTCTGTGTGGGGAAGGGCACCTGGAGAAGCTAACAAGGGGACTGGCAAAACTGCTTCATGCCTCACTATGCCCGTCACATCCATAGTGGTTCTGCTGACCCTGCGGTGGCCTCCATGTCTGGACTAAGGCCCTTCCAACCCGCTGTCCTCCTAGGCTGCCAGTTGGCCTGAGCCTGTTTCCCAATGCCTGTGCAAGAGAGACCAGAATTGTAGTTACTAGAGAACTGAGATCCCGGAGCTGCTCTGACCAGGGCACTCAGCTTCCTCTTTCTGCCCCCAGGGACTGGGGTCATGAGGCCATCACCTCATGAGGTGAGGGGGAGAGGAGAGGCCGGCAATATCTGCTTAAGCTAATGGCTAGGAAAGTGATGGCTCAGGTTGAGCAAACACCGAAGGTGCTGGGGTGGGGAGAAGAAAACAGCGTAGGGTATGGCTTGGGAACACTCCAATTCGAAGTTAATTCCCAGCCCTTCTGTCCCCAAAGGCCTGGGCTTGCTCCAGTCTCACTGTCCTCTATTGACAAATATTCATCAAGCATTGTGATGGCTGACCTGGCCTCATCAGTGGCCTCCCCCAGGATGGCTGGGGTCAGATCTCTACTGACTATTCAAATTGCATAGCCCCATGGTTGGATAACCCCAAGTCCCTTGACACTAGCATGAGCACTCACCCTTATGCCTCCATCTGCACCCCATCTCTAAGCCTGTGCATGCTCAGTGGAGCTGTTGTCCTAAACCCACCACTCTCTAAGCCCTTTTCCTTTCTGATGAATCAGATCCCTCTGCCCAATCTTAGCCCCCCTAGGTTCTCACAGGTCTCCATTCTGGCTCCAGTGTTTTCCTTCCTCCACCACCCACAAGAGCCCTGCTGTAAGTACCCAGCTGCACCCACTTGTCATGAAGTTCCTAGGATCTCCATCAGCCCTAGCTAGGTGCAGGGCCTACCTTGAGGGGACACCCGTGATTACAAACAAGCCACACCCAACAGGCAGAACACAGAAGCTGGATGGATTTCTAATGGATTACATGGAGATTTCGTCAGGTAAAGCAACATGGAACGGCCAGGGTGGCCCGGGTTATTCATGCTGTGCTCATAGGGTCTGTTCATTTTCTGCCCCTCACAAGACCTCTGTCTCCAAGAGCCAACCCAGCCCTCGGCCTCCTCAGACAGAAAGCCAGCTCTGGCTATTTGGAATCTCCATGGCCTACTTCCCAGTCGGGGAAAATGTGGGGGTTCTAGGACTGGCTTTGTCTTGCCCTGCCTCTGGATCCCAGCCTGGAAGGTACACAAGGCCTGTGGCCTAAAATTAGGATTGTCTCAGGCATTCCCAGCCAGGGCCTTGGTGACACAGGAGTTCCAGCAGAGGACCACATATCCTGGAGCTCACCATCCCACCAGCCCACCTGCCTGGCTCAGCACAAACCATCAATCTCGTCCAGAGGGATTTGCCCAAAGATCTGCAGATAAGGCCGGTAGAGCACTCGGCGGAAAATCCACTCCAGGCGGTTGTCGTGGGGGTGCAGTAGGGCCTGAGTGGTCACACCATAGGCCACAAGCCACACGCTCAGGAAAAAGAGGAAGAAGAAGACATCCTTCATCTGCAAGGGGGAAGGTCACAGTCACGGATGGACTGAATGGGAACTCACTTTCCTCCATGTGGGAGTCCAGAGAGCTTACGCTCACCTAGGGCTGGCGTTCCTGGGTTCTCACCTCAAACAAGAGTTAGAGTTCCAGGTAGATCATCCCCTCTCAGGCCTATGGTGTCAGCGTTCTCACCACCACCTTGGCTGGGGTTTCAGGACTTACCCCCATCCAGGGTTGGAGATTCCAGGATTCCCACTGCCAGTCAGGGTTGGGATGGCACAACCACAGGGCTCATCACCACCCGAGGTCAAGGTCCGAGGGGGCTTACCCCTAACCCAAGTTAGGGTTCCAGGATGCTCACCTTCACCCAGGGTTAGGATCCCATCTACCCAAGGCTGCGGCTATAGGAATCGCCCCTTTAGGTAGACACAGTGGTGTCTTACTCTCATCTAGAGTTAAAGCCCAGGGCCCTTACTGTCTGAGTCAGTGTTCCTTTGGACTCCTCAACTATCCAGGGCTGGGACTCCAGGGGACTCACCCTCAGTGGGTTTAGGGTCCTGAGGACTCATTATCCTCTGGATCAGGTGCCCCATCTATCCAAGACTGAGGTCCCAGTGCCTCACCCCCCTCAAGGGTCAGGGTCCCAAGGACCCACCATCCGCTCTACAATGATGATCTTAGGACCCAGCTGCTTGTGGATGGCAAAGATGTGGATGAGCCGAAGTGTGAACACCATGAAATCAATGGCCAGAACAGTGCGGCCAGCCTCGAACACCGAGGGCAGCATCCTGGAGAGAGACAATGGCTGGGTAGAGCTGTGGGTGCCCGTGGACAGCAAGAGGTTTCCCCCAAGACACAATGTATACTGGCCAAATGGCTAAAGAGTAGTTTCCAGGACCATACCAGGATTCCAGAGGGCTGAGTGGACCTCCTAGAACCTGCCCACCCAACCCAGCGGAGGCTACAGACCTACAGGTGACACCAACAATGAACAGGAAGATGGCCATCATATCACACTTGTTCCAGTTGTCCTCCACATACAGAGTAAATTTCTTCACCAGGCGTGTGTCCTCATCTGTAAAGAAGCCCTGGCAGAGGGAGGAAGTCTGGTTACAGCAGCCAGGTTCCACCTTGCTGAGACCAGAGTAGAATCTGCATGGATCAAGGCTCAGTTTGCCAAGCTGATCAGAATCAGCGGGTGACTAGGACCCAGAGTATGATTAGGACTGGGGGTATCAGCTGAAGATATTTCAGGGCTGAGTCTGGGGGCAAAAAAAATGAGGTCCAGCTGAACTTGAGTCAGAACTGTTTGTGACTGAAACTCAGGGTCAGTTTACACTGAGTGTCTGGACTTAGCCAATGACTCAGGCCAGGGTTCAGACTCTGCTAGGGAGTCATGATCTATCTGGAACAGGGATCAGGGCTCAGGATGGAGCTGAAATCGTGCTCAGGGCTCCGACTGTGATCGACATCAAGACTGTGACGAAGATCAGGCTTATTCTGATCAAGATAAGGGCTTGGTCTGGAGCTGGGATTGGGGCTCAGTCTGACCAGGACCATGACACAGTAGCCTGAGTTGACAGAAAGGCCATACCGTGGTCTTGTTCTATAGATAGACAGTCCTCAGAGCAGACCCCACCTGGAGCTACACATAACACAGCCTGAGTTGCAGAGCCCAGGAGAGGGCCAGGCTCCCCACTGACCTGTCGGATTTCCTCCAGCACCAGTGTGAACACCCAGAAATAGAGGGTAACCTCAGACCCAGATGGCCCCTGGGGAGGTGGCCGAAAGTCCACCAGCAGGACATAGGTGAACAGGAAGAGGAATGCAAAGTACATGACCACATTCCCCAGGAACACAGTCACAGGCGCTCCCCAGAACTTCCGCCACCGTGTGAGCAGGAAGGCGGCTTGTGGGCCTAGTTCGCCTGGAGCCCTTGGTGTCTCTGTCAGCTTCTCCAATCTGTGTGGGTGCAGAGGAGGTCACCATGGTGAGAGAGTACCTAACCACCGTACTCCTATGGAAATTTACCTCTGTCTACCTGTGTCTAACCACCGGCCACTGCCGAGTGGTAGTCCTTCCTCTCTCTCCATCCTTCCCAGTCTCCTCCATTCTTAACTCCATGATCCCCAGCCTTCTCTTTCCTTCTCAGCCCCCCTCTATCCCTTCTATAATCTCCATTTTCCTTGCCCTCTGTCTTTCTGGGCCCAGTCTACCTTTCCCACTTTCCTAGCTCCTTCCATCTTACCTCGCTTTATCCTTCCTGGCCCCCTCCATCCATTTCACACCCCTCCCCCCCGCCACTCCTTACTGGCCGCCCTGGCTGCACAGGAAGCTCTTTTCCACATCCAAGCTGTCTGGCTCCTGCAGATCTTCCAGGCCAATCTTCTGTGGGACATCCTCACTGCAACACAGGGAAGGCTATCCCAAGCACACAGACAAAGAAGGAAGTCCTAGGCCCACCGGGAAGGAGGGCTCACATAGCCAACTGGACATTGGGCTATGAGAAGTGGGAACAGTGAGAGACTCTGGCACCTGCTGCTGCCTACATAAACCTACCTGAAGGTGATGAGGTTGGTATAGATGAGGGCTGGGCAGGTGAAGGCACCCAGCAGCCGTAGGATGGGCGTGCCTGTGGCCATGTCTCCCCACCAGATCTTGGTCAGGAATGCCTAGAATAGAGTCCCATGTTCTGGCTGCCTACCGCCACATTTTCACTAACCCAGGGCTCTGTGCCTGAAGTGCACAGACCCCTCTCAAGCCCCCTCCTGTGCATCTGCTTGGCAGAAGGTCAGACTCTTTCCGGAGCACGTGTTTGACTGTTCGCAACCTGCCCTCCTTCCCTTCTTTTGTCTTTGCGGCAGTCTCCTATAACTCAGGAAAGCTGTGAACTACCCAGCTGAGGATGGCCTTGAACTCCGGGTCCTCTTGTCTCCACCTCCCTAATGACGGGATTGCCATCATGGGTCACTACGCCCGATTTATTCAGTTCTAGGGATGGAACCCAGGGCCTCATGCATGCTGTACACTCTACTAAATGAGCCACACCCCCAGCTCTGTTGTAACCTTTCAATAACAGAATTGTGAATTGGGGTTAAGGACAACCACACTGAGAACAGGTGTTACTGGGTCCAAGAACCAAGCTAGAAAAGCATCCCTGATGAAGGAAGCCGGAACCCAGCCACTCTTCTTGGTCCCTTCCCTGTGTTGCTTGGGCATGGACTGGAAGCTGTAGGCTGGGGACATTAGTTGAGGTACTTCAGTGTTCTGGGTGGGTAGCCTGGGCCCTGCCAAGGCTCCTTCACCCCAGGCCGTCCTTAGGCAGATTAGCCACTCACTTGCACACCATCATGGGCAAAGAAGGCTTTGGCATCGGCTTCAGTGGCCAGGTGCAAGCAAGTGGTCCGGCTCCAGCTGTGGTTCCTGCGTACCAGCAGGGCGAAGGCGCGGTCCTCGCTGTTGCTGTAGCACTCTGAGAAAAGATCTGCACACAAAGCCAGCTGCTGGGACGGGGTGCCTCCCATGCTACAGGGCTACTGAGAGTCCCGGCCTGGTCCCAGGGCCCTTCTCAACCTCTGACCTCCTCTTGCCCTTCTCTTAGTACTGTGAGGGCTTTAGTTCCCAAACAGCTTTCACTCTGTGGTAGGGCCTACTACATAGCCATCATGTACCGGGGCCTACCACATCTCCCCCTCCCTGTCAGGACTTTTTGACCAACCTCCATCCCCAGGAGTAACTGTCCTGAGTTCTGCTCTACATAGGAGGCCATGAGGGTTACCCTGAACTACTTGCTGTAGACAGCCACTTCAGGGGAAGAGAAGCAGAGGCCTTCTGCCTGTCACTCACCCAGGGCCAGCTGCTCATACTTGGCCTCACGCATGGTGCGGGCCACCTCTGCTTCCTTCTCCAGGTGGGACATTTCCTTTATGATCTTGCAGGCGGCCAGAGCAGCAGCCACACCCTCCTGGCCCTGGAAGATGGAAAGACAGGATCTTAGAAGGTGGCCCAACTGTCCCACCGTTCTCCAGTCTGCTTCTCAGGATGCCAAGGGAGCCATGGACTGAGGTGACTGCTCACCATGGCCCAGAAGTATGTGGCCATCTCATAACGGTTCTGCAGCACAGCCCAGAGGAACAGATCCCTCCAAGGGTCCTCACTCTTCCGATTGAGGTCTGGCAGCCACTTCTGGCCTGTCGGTCGCTTGGGTGGCCCTCTCTCCTACAGAACAGGGCGTCAACAGTCAACCCACTCAGCACACCTTGGCCCAACCTGGTTCTACTCACCTCCGTCCTGCGCCCGTCTTGGTAGAAACCACGGCAGGCATCGTGCAGGAAATCCTTGAGTACACGGGAGACCTCGTGGAGTGAGAAGGCAGGCAGTCCAATGGGCAGCTCCCGGGCCTGCTGAGCACCCAAGCCAGCCAGCGTCAGCCGGCCCTCCTCATGCTTACGCTGTAGCAGTTCAAAGAGGAGGCTCTTGGGGGATACGGAGTGGTAAAGTTGCTGCAGGCGCCCGTAGGTTAAGAACTCGGCCATGTCAGCACCGCTGTCCACAAAGAGGCGCACGAAGTCAGGTTTGTTGCTCACTAGGGCATCCGTCATCACCTCTTCCAGGTCACAGGACTGGATTCACCCAGTAGAGAAGGGGATTGAGACAGTAAGAGGGAGAAAGAGGGGCTGGACATCCTCCCCTGGGCACCCCAACCTGTACCCTAAAGCTGGGGCAGGCATGGGTCAGCAGAGCACACTGGCCTCAGGGGCCAGAGACAGGAAAGGGCTGGTGAGTTGACAATAATAGCGTCAGGACTCTAACACCCCAGCCTGGACTTTGGGGATTCCCTAATGTCATTTTGACCCCCTCTAGGACAACAGTTGGAATAGAGTGGACCCAGATGACACCCTTGAGACCCTGCTTCCACGGGCCTCAGTGCATTCCCTGCCCAGTGTTCCCGAATCAGGTCTGGGTAGGGGGGCACCTTCCATTCCACGTCGCCATTGAAGATCTCGCTCTTGGCGATGTCCACGCGGTCCCAGGCCACAGCCAACTTGAGCTCGTCTAGGTAGTCTTGGGCCTCCTGGCTGTGGCTCTTGCAGGCTGTGGGAGGGAGGGAGTCCCACAGAGATGGAGGGGAGGAACTGGAACTCTCTGCGGACTTGATGGGGGTTGGCAGCTGCCTTTGAACAGCAGCAGGAGGCAC